>NC_052351.1:63456617-63502703 GCF_009727055.1 Benincasa hispida | reverse complement strand
CACCATAAGTTTTCCTTTCACAGCACCAAATGTGTCTATCTTGGCCCTTTCCCAATACACAAAGGTCACAGATGTCTTACTGAGGATGGGAAGGTCATCATCTCTCGCCATGTCATATTTAATGAAGACGAATTTCCATTCCAAACAGGCTTTGCTAACCTTCAAATCTCTACTCCCACAAATATAGCTCCATTAATCTCTATATGGTTCTCTTCACCTCATATCCATCCATCCTCTCCACAACCCTCACCTGAAACAAATCCCTCTATCTAACCTCAATCTCCTCACACTTTTCCTACACCAGCCACAAGTTCACCTTCTTCACATCCTAGCCCATTACTGTCTCCCTCAATTGCTTCTCAATCCCCTACAGTGTCACCCTTAACAACACCTCTACCCTCCCCTCCACAGCAATCCTTACAACCTATCACTCAATCCCTCATTGGCACTCATCCAATGATCACCAGAGGGAAGGCTGGTATTTTCAAACCCAAGGCTTGGGTTGCTGAACATATTGAAGACCTTACTCAGAATGAACCAACTTCAGTCTCTCAGGCTCTTACAGCTCCACAGTGGCAAGAAGCTATGAATGAAGAACTTACTGCACTGCAACGTACAAATACCTGGTCACTGGTACCTCCTTCATCTGATCAAACTGTAGTTGGTTTCAAATGGGTCTATCGTATTAAACGTGATGCTCAAGGCCTTGTTCAACGGTATAAGGTACGTCTTGTTTCCAAAGGGTTTCATCAACACCCTGGCTTTGACTATTTTGATACATTCAGTCCCGTTGTCAAGATGTCTACTGTTAGAATTGTGCTTACTTTGGCAGTGTCTCATCACTGGCCACTTCATCAAATTGACTTCAATAATGCCTTTCTCAACGACAAGCTGAAGGAGACTGTCTACATGTCTCAACCCCTGATTTTTGAAAGCAAAACTCACCCACATTACGTTTGCAAGCTCAATAGAGCTCTCTATGGTCTCAAGCAGGCTCCTCGTGCGTGGAATGATGAGCTCAAAGCATCTCTTTGTCAACTTGGCTTCAAAGTAAGCTCCTTAGACACCTCTCTATATTATATGCATACTTCATCCTCCATCACTCTGCTGCTAGTCTATGTAGATGATTTGATACTCACCGACAGTGATCCAACTCACATCGATCATCTTGTTGCCCGACTGCATACACAGTTCTCTCTCAAAGATCTAGGACAGCTCAACAAATTTCTTAGTGTCCAAATCTCTTATACACCCTCCGGCCTACAACTGCATCAAGCTCAATACATAACCGAGCTTCTCTCTAAACTAAACCTCAACTATATGAAACCTTGTTCAACCCCTAGAGTACCTAGCACCTCTCTGTCCTTGAGCATTGGAACACCTCTCCATGACCCATTTCTATATCACAGCACGATTGGTACTCTCCAATACCTCACTAATACAAGACCAGACATTGCCTTCATTGTTAATAAGCTTAGCCAATTCCTCAAAGCTCCTACTGATATTCACTGGTCAGCTGTCAAATGTATGCTTAGATATCTTGCAGGGACTCTCCACTTTGGCCTAACCATCAACTGTGATACTTACCTCAATTTAACAACCTATTCTGATGCAGATTGGGCCTCAAGTATTGATGATAAAAAATCTACAGCTGCTTATTGCCTCTATCTTGGATCGACTCTCATTTCTTGGTCATCTAAGAAACAAATGACAGTGGCTTACTCTAGTACTGAGTCCGAGTATCAAGCTATTGCTCATGCTACAACCGAGATCATTTGGGTGAAAAATCTGTTAACCGAGATTGGTTTCTCTCAAAGGATATACCTGTTCTCTGGTGTGACAACATGGGTGCAGGTGCCTTAGCTGCCAACCCTGTCTTTCACGCACGAACTAAGCATATTGAAATAGGCGTGCACTTCATCCGTGACCTTGTCCTTTAAGATCAACTTCATGTTAGATATGTACCCTTTGCAGAACAATTGATAGATTGCCTAACTAAGCTTTTACCCCTTGATACATTTGTCTACCTTCAAAACAAGCTCGGACTAAAGGACCTACCCACTCGCTTGAGGGGGGATGTCAAGGAAGAACAAATTGCCTCGTCAGCAGATGATAAAGAGCCATGTAGAAGCTGATATGAATGCTCTCGCTGGTGTATATGCTCTTGCTGGTGTGTATGCTCTCGCTGGTGTGTATGCTATCACTGGTGTGTATGCTCTCGTTGGTGTCGCTGGTGCGTATGCTCTCGCTGGTGTCACTGGTGTGTATGCTCTCACTGGTTTCGCTGGTGTGTATACTCTCACTGATGCTGATGTGTATGCTTTCCTAACAACCTCTGCCATATAATTATTCTCTACCAGTTGTACAGAAGATTAATTAGTTATATTTTGTCCTTATTCTAAAACCTAAGTGTATATATCTATACATCACCACCCTGTATTATATGTGGAAAAAAGATTTAATATACGAAATCTAATATACAGAAAAGTGAAGAGAAATTGCTCTCCCAGATCTTCATTTTCTGCTGCAACGTTTTCTTCTTCAAGCTTAGCTTATACAGCTGTTCGATTATGTTGGGCTCCCAAATAGCCCCTGAGTAATGTTTCAATTTATTTTCTATGTGACGTGATATCAATTATTAAAGCCACACGTGCAGTTACTATTAAAATTTATTATTAACATTATTATTATTATTAATGTCAATAACAACACACTCCACTTTCCTACATTAATTTAATTAAAAATACAAATTTAAACCTTATAGAATTTAAAATTTTTTTGTAACTCACCTTTCTACATTATAAAATTTACTCTTCTTGATTACATTCTTCACCAACATCTAAAACTTTGTACTTATTTCATTTTTGTTTTTTCATTGTTCTCAAAGCCATTTTAATTTTCAAAGCTTCTCAAAGATGAAAAGCTTCTCAAAGATGATGATGGTATATTCAAAGTTACAAAGAACTAATGATGCATGATGTCATATCTATTATCTTAATTTATATGTTTGTGATCTACAATTCAACTTTGACAAAGTTGAAAAAGCTACCAAATTGTGAGCAAATCTACTTGAGACAATATGTGTATTGCTGGATTTTTTTTTCTCTTTTATAATTATTGTATTGTTTTTTATTTGGTTTAATTAAATGAAAATTTAATGATCTATTGCAAACTTTATGTTCTTCATCGAGTAATTGTGTAACATAATGTCGCACAATAATTTGTTGTAGACTAGGTGATTTTGATCAAACATATGCGGTGAAAATGGAATGCAATCAAGATTAGAAAATGAATGAGAAACAAATAAGAATAACGATAAACAAAAAGGTTGAAGATAAACGACAACTACAAATCGCGATAAATGAAAAGATAGTATACACAATGAGAATGAATTTCAAATATAATAAAAAACATTCATTTTTAACCAATGAACCAAAATCCAACTAAGAAAGGATAGAATCATTAGTTTTAATTAATGGTAGAAATAATTTTTGTTTATAAAAGATATTGTAATTAATAACATTTCACACGAAACATTCTAAAATAATGCATTTTAAATGAAAACAAAAATAAACTATGCACTAGAGATTAGAAAAAAAAAAAAGAATTCCAAAGAAAAAAAAAAAGAAGAGAATTTTTTAAGTTTACGCCCTAACTTTCTAAGAAATAAGAATGGGGTTAAGTTTTCTTCTATTATTATTTAAAAATTATTTCCGACTTTTCTTAGCTCAGCTTCTTTTGCTCACCTAAATTTTGGTTGATGTACTAAATAATCTGCCATATAATTTAATTATTGGTCAATTTTAACGCTCACCATATGAGATACTAAATTGAAAAATATTAAAGTGCAAATAACTAAATTGAAACATTCTTTTAGAAAAATGTGTCTTCATGGAACCAGACTGCTATTATGAAGCTGCTCTGACTTCTTTTAGTTAAGTCGGGCTCATTATGGGTGGTGTGGATGGAGGCGTATATTTTGCGTGGGCGGTCTTTATGGATAGTTTGATGTGAAGTTGGGAAGTCTTGGTGCTTGAGGGCTATCTTGTGGTGTAGAGATAGATTCAAGCATCTGATCCGTTTGATTGTGGGTTTTGCTTTGTATGGTGGGATCCTTGGTTGCTGGAGGGTGCAATTTTGGATACATATGAGTCTACGGTGGTCGGAGATGTAGAGAGTAGTTTGGAGGCGCGGTTGATGGAGTTTATGGATGGTGATGGAGGTTAGAGGTGGTCTACAGTGTCTTGGGAGTTGCTTGAGATCTGGGGTCTTATACAGGCAGTGGGGCCTAGGGTGAGGGCAGGGTTATTGGGCTGGGTGCCGAGGTGCGAATGGTGGTTTTCAATTGCTAGTGCGTGGGAACGTTTGCCTCTCGTTGTCCTAGGGTGTCTTGGGCAAGACTTTTGTGGTCTAGGGGTGGTGTCCTGCATCATTCCTTCTGTGCGTGTTTAGCTGTGAGAGATAGGTTGGGCACGCGAGATTAGTTAAGAAGGTGGGGTGTGTTGCCGGAGGGGGGTGTCTTTTGTGTGG
This sequence comes from Benincasa hispida, assembly GCF_009727055.1. NCBI lineage: Eukaryota > Viridiplantae > Streptophyta > Magnoliopsida > Cucurbitales > Cucurbitaceae > Benincasa > Benincasa hispida. The sequence goes on along the minus strand of NC_052351.1, from coordinate 63,498,173 downwards.
GGGAGGTCTGGAGTCGCAGGATCATCTATTTTTTGAGTGTGGGTTTGGGACAAAGATGTGGTTGGGGGTGGTACGTCAATTGGGTTCGACTCATCGGGTGGCAGGATGGGATGTAGAGTTCAATTGGATGTGTCGAGTGGGGTCGGGTAAGGGGGTGCATAGTAATTTGTTACGTGTCTTTTGGTGTGCTTCCATCTACTACATCTGGTAGGAGCGTAATCACCAGCTCCATAGGATCGGCCAAGGACGGTCTCTACTTGTTTCATCTTATTGTCTCTACGGTTCGTGCTCATGCTATTTCCTGGTGGGTTGACCTTCTTGGTCTTATCTAGTTTTCCTGGCGGGTTGATGTATTTCTTCATTATGCTTTTGTTGTTGGTCTTTGACTTGCTGTTGGTTCCAGTTGTGGGGTTTTCTTTTTTTGTTCTATGTTCTATGTTTTATTCCCTGGTGGTCTGTGATGTTTGCATTTGGTTTGGCTTTGTTTAGTTGAGTCCTGTCTTGGCTTGTGCTTGTTGCTTTGATGTCTTGATCCCGAGCTGTGGGATCCTTCTTGTTGTTGTATAATTATATTACCTATTCTAAAAAAAATGTAAATTAAATTGAAAATAAAAAGACAAACATTATAGATACTCTATACAATAAGAAAAAAAATATTGAACAAATTAAATTCAAACCTATTATATGGGTACATGAACCTGATCTTAAATCATTAAATATGTTGAATGTATGTGGTCAAATACTAGTTCTAATAAAAGGAAAAATGAAAGAATTTCAAAAGTGTAACAATAAAAACCTCCAAATCGATCATTTTATTAGAGGAATAAGTAACGATTTTTTTTTAGAGGTAATGTTATTTTCAATCTTTTGCTTAATTTTTGTATTCTTCATTTTTTAAAAAATAAAATTCAAATGGTAGATGGAGAAAATTTTGAAAAGTAGGACTCACCTGAAAAAAAAAATGCTAAATTATATATATATATGTCAGTTTTCAGACATTCAAAAGGCAATGAAAGAACCACACTAATGTTTGTGGAACCCAAACCTACATTTGAGTCTTTTCTCAACTTGTTTGTCTTTGTTGCCTTAAATTGTGGCATTTCATAGTTGAGTCTATACCTATACACTCCTCAATTGTCACTTCTACCATTGATGCATCCTTTCACTTCTTTTTTGCATCTTTCTCTCTATTGATAAGTTTGAGGATCTATTATGACATTAAGAACAAGAGTAAACAAGAAAATTCACCAAAATCAATCTTAACAAATTTATAATCGACGGTCAAATATACCTTTATTGTAATCTAAATTTTATTTATTATTTTATGTAAATATGGGAAACTCTAGATTAGGTAAATGACCTTTGTATAAAATGAAGTATTTCTTCTTCATTCAATACGAGCACCAAATCTCTTGGACAATATGTTGCTCTCCTCCTTTATTGCTTCTTTTATTTTTCTCTTTATTAGTAGGTATGCTGTGCCAATGCACTCTAATAATCAATTCTCACTACTTTACCCCTCTACTTGTCACACGTCGTTTCAATGTATGAGAAAGGTAATTTAAGAGTAAAAGGTTATTTAAGATCTATACTTAAGGCTAAATGAATTTCAAGCAATAGATGAACTTTGAAACAACATCAAATGGTTATCGATAGTAGCTACAATTATGTGATATGGGGCTATAATTAAGGTATTTTGGGTTGAAAATCCTCTATAAAATTTAAAGATGTTATTAGACACAAAATTTAAAATTTGGTAAGCACGCTAGATAATTTTAAAGTTATTAGGGAATTACTAGAAATAAAATTGAAAGTTAAGATATGCCTACTAAACATTTTTAAAGTTATTATGAAATTATTAGAAATAAAATTGCAAGTTAAGGATCTTATATGTCCTTTAACTTTCATGTTTATGTCTATTTGTTTCTAAACTTTAAAATGTATATCTATCAGGTCCTTAAATTTTCATTTTTTTTGTCTAATAGGTCTTTCAAAATTTTATTTTGTATCCAATAGATCTTTAATCTATTTGGTGCATATTTAAAATTCACGAGACTATTGGATATTAAAATGAATATTTCGATAGATAAGTAATTCAAATTTTATCTCCAATATATCAAATACTTTTTTTTTCTTAAAAAAATGAATTTGTTAAGGATCTATTAGATTAAAAAAAGATTAAAAATTTCATGAATTTATCCGACATTTTAAAGTTCAGGTATCAATTCAATTTTTTTAAAATTTCGAGAACCTATTAACACATATAATTAAAAATTGAGCGATATTTAATTATAAAGTTCAATGAAAATTTTAATTTAATTTAATATTTTTTGAAAACTTATTTGTTTTAATTAGATTTACTCTAAAGGAGATTTTTAAAAATAGAAAAATAATAGAAACTATTTATAAAAAATAAAAAAATTTAATCTTGTTTGATAAAGGCTAATGAAAGTTTATTAGCGTCTATCAATGATAAAAACTAATAGAAGTCTATAATTGATACTATGTGATAGACGCTGATAGAATTTTATCAATGTCTATCAATATTTTTTTTTGCTATTTTTATAAATAGATTGACATTTTTTCTATTTATAAAAATTTCTTAAAAAATTTGATAATCTAATGAGTTTAACTTAAAATATTGTTTCAGCAAAAGCAATATTTTCCACCATTGGACTTTTTAACGTTGTGAAGATAAAAAGTAATTAAAGTATATAATTAATGGAACAATTTTCTAAAATTTGCATTAATGAAATTGCCAATCATATATCTTAACTTTCAAATTAATGTATCCCACACCTAAAGTGCAGTTTTAGTTAAAACCGATCGGTAAAAAAATCATATGTTAAACATATACTATTGAATTAAAAAAAAATATCGGTAAATATCAAGTTTATATCTCTAAACTTTGGAGATTGCGTATCAACTAAAACCTTGAACCAATAGTTATACTAGTTTAAATCGTAAGTTTTTGTAATTACGTGTATCGATTTAGACATTTCTTTAGATCTTGTTTGACCAATATATCGTGTGGAACTTATAATTTGAATAAATAGAACTTTTGAAATTTTAATATGACAATTAATTTAGACTCTTCATTGTGATTACCTTTGAAAATCATTTATGTATTAATTCTCAAATGTGTATAGACTTCGTCAAATTTCAATTTTATAAAATTGACCATTAAATTAAATACATGGACGATCATCAAAGAAAATTCTGACTAAAAGTCTCAATTGATTCATTTATGAAATTTTCTCAAATCGAACATAATGGAGGGTGTAAATTGTAAACTTACAAAAATTCAGAGTTTACATTGGTATAATTATTTGTTCAGTATTTAAATTAATACAACCCCTAAAATTTAATGATATAAATTGATATTTTTTTAAAAAAATAATATAATACTAAATCATAATAATTAATCCGTCCAAAGAATTGCAAATAATTAATCAAGTAACACACACGTAATATCATATAAGAGATAAAGTTGCAAGCAATTAATGATTGAAGTATTCATCGAGATATCCATAAATTTGAGGATTCTATATCGATATTAAGAACTAATCAATATCTTTGATATCTTTTATAAATATACGTATAAAATATATCAAATTATCATTTCTTAATCTTGATAGGAATATGATTACTAATGACTTAATTTTAAAGTAAAAATAACTCGATTATTAATTTAAACAATTTTTATACATATTTTATTTACTTTCATTAATATGACACACCCATCCATGTAAATGTAAAATTGAAATCTCAATATAGATATTAACATCAATATTTTAATTGTTAATTACAAAGACGTCAATAGGTCAACTAGCATGAACTTGAATTAACATCAATATCTGAGATTTGATCTTTCACTCCACATATCATAGAAAAAAAACGATTCTTTTTTTGTCTTTTTTGACTTCCGGAAAATGTTAGGTTTCCTTTTCTATGTAAAAAAAACGAAAAATAGAGATAATAGAAATGCTTGAACACATCATAAAGAGAGTGGAGAAAAGAATGCACAAACATACCACTTACCTAGGACACGCGATACGACCATTTCTAAAAATGTAGGACAAGACATGTTATATTTTTTTTTAATCTTTTTCAAAATAATATTTATAATAATACTGCAAGATAAATTAATCATACATATTAATATAACAATACTTTTAAAGATACCATATAATATAGAAAATTGAATCGATGGGTTAACAAAAAAAAAACAAAGAAAACCTAACATTTTATGTCTGTCGAATGTTTTGTGGCTAAAATAAAATTAGTTTGCTTGTGATTAATGATGAGTTTCGGTATAGTACAATATTTTAGTTTCTCGAGTAGCTACAATTACTTTTTATACTAAAATAATTGATTTGGGCTTCTTTCAAGTGAAATTTTCTTTAATCTTAAAGGTTAATCTGTCCTTAAAATTTAACCCGAATACTTATTAAAAACCCTGGCCTTCCGTTAACGATCGAGAGCAAAAATATACCGTGACATTCATTCATTCATTCATCGGCAATGGTTGATTGTTCCCGTTTGACCAAATTGTTGTCTTCGAATTCCATTACCCTCGATAACAGTCGACGATGATGGAAGAATCCGGTACAGTTGAAGCAGATGCGCCAGAACAATCTTCATTTCCGCCGGACTCAATTTCGACTGTTACGCCTCCTGTCCGGTGAAAAACTCCACTACTCCTCAGCCTAAAACAATGTTCGTCCTCCATCTGTTTTACAGGACGCAATTCTGATTCCGAGTATGGCTCCAGCTCAAGTTCTGTCCCTGAATCCCTCTGATCCGACTCGTAAGCATATGGCATTGTTGCCTATCATTCTATCGTTGTTTAGTGTTTTATTTAAGCAAATGTCTGCTACATTAGATGGATTTCCTCTACATTTGGTGCATTAAGTTCTCTATCTGTTTTTGGTTTTCTCTTAGAGCGAGACGCAATTGCGTGCCGTTTGTGGGTTGAAAATATTACTCTATTTTCCGTATGTATCTATGATGAAGTCCTGAGAATTCAACCATAAGTTGCTATTTTTTATTCCATCTTCTTTCCACAAACTTTGGACCGCAGAAACTTTTTTCGTGGTTCTTATAGTTGAATTCTAGCCTATCATCTTGCCATCGATCCTTAGTGGTCTGTTCTTTGCGAAAAAAATAGTGAGACTATATTTATTCACTGTCATCTCATAAGGCTGCTTGTCCTACATTCTGCGGTGTCCCTGTTGAGAGACGGAGTCATGGAGAAACTAAAAACTAGTCGCTTCAGGCACTTGTGGATTTGACTCTTATTGGGGATGCTTTATTTGCAGACCAGTTTCTTGACAATCCTTCAATTATGCTCATTTTATTAGTAACCAGGGAAGCTTTGAAGAAGTGGAAGATTATTGGGAGGATTTTTTTAATTAAGGTCGTTTTATTATTATTTCTTTTCTATCTCTTCTGGTTTTTCTCTTTGTGGTTAAAGATGTAGGAGGCTTTTCTTACAATTTATTTTGCTAGGTCTGTATGTTGTTTAGCCACTCAGGCTATGTTTTTTTATGGCCTTTTTGTCCTTCCATTGCCCTTAATGAACATAATAAAAATGAAAGGAAAAAGGAATCGTCATCCTAGATATGATCATTGGACTGCTGTTAAAAACATATCTTCGTAGAATGAGGTGGTGCTAAGGATTTGATCCTTACTGAATACAATGATTCTGACTTCCAGACCGATATAGATTCTAGGAAATTTACTTCGAGGTTAGTATTCACTCCAAACGGAGAAGCAATAGTGTACAGGAGTATAAAGCAAAGTTATTTTGCTGACTCCACCATCGAATCAAAGTATGTAGTTGCATGTGAAGTAGCAAAAGCTCTATGGCTCAAAAAGTTCCTGACAGATTTAGACGTAGTTCCAAATATGCATCCGACGATCACCCTGCATTGTGATAAACTCAAAGGAACCTAGAAGCCATAAGCACAGAATACACATCGGGCGAAAGTACCATCTCATATAGGAGATTGTACACATAGGAGATGTGATCATCACGTAGATAGCCTCACAAGGCAACGTGGCTGATCCATTTACAAAGGTCCTCCCGACTAAAGTATTCGAGAGTCATCTAGTTGGATTAGGATTAAGGAATAGATAAAACTAGGGCAAGTGGGAGAAGTATTAGGTATCTGATGCCTTAGTTTATTGTATTTATTCTCTCATTGAACTCGCAATTTGTAATGTTAAACATATTCTATTATCAATAAAGGTGTTATTGATATTTATTCAATTAAAGTGTTGTTGAATATGTAAATTGCACTTGTTATAACTAAATCCAATAAACTAAGATCTATGGCTATTACATGAATAGTTTAACTTTATGTGGAGACGTAAAGATGGATCAAGTTCGAGTAAATAGCTAAAATGATTTATAGTATATGAATAAGGTTGGGTACTTTATTCTGGTAACACTATCGAATGTGGCATACTTTGTAGATAGTACAAACGATGTGATACAGAATCGTTCATGTAAAGACATGAGAAGTGGGGGGTCATATGCAATGAGTTTGCATAAGATCGGACCAAGAAATAAGTCACTTTTATTTTATAACGTCGTTTACTGTTTAAGACTGGTTGTTTCGAATAGTTGACCTAGATAACTCGACCTTAATCATAAGCTAACTATGAACTTCTGTTCATTCGGGATTATCATTAGATTTGCATAGGTGAGGGTTGGCTTAACAGCACTGACTCAATAAGCCTCCCATTTCAGGGATAAGATCAGGTAGATAGTTTGGGACAAAGGGTGCAAGATGGAATTCACACCTACCCAATTTAGGGTTATGAGAAAGGTTGTTCTCTTAAATGCTGAATCCAGGTCTTGAACAAGGGGCCTCACCCTCTCATTGGCCCAAGAGGGATTCGGTTTAGTTTGGATCACAAACCAATTGTTCATTAGACGATCAGGGGAACTTAAAGAGCAAAATGTAATTCCGGGGGTAAAGCAACATTTGACCCAACCATTATTACGAACAACCTGTGAAGGGTCGACTTACTGATTATGGTTAAATCAAGTAGACAGAAATATATCTACAGTGAGGAGAGTGCAACTATTGAGCTAAAGTGGTATGTCTCGGTAGTTAAAGAATATCGATTAATTCGGTCTAAAGAGTTTAGGCAATTAATCACAAATCGTTGGAGCTTATGATCGACAGATCTATAAGGTCCCTTTACTAGCCCGTAAAATATGAACACCTTGGATTAGTGTGAGTGATTTTGAAATGTTCAAATTGAATTTAGGGTTTAAATTTGAAATTGCAAATTAGGGTTTGAATTTGAATGGTTTAATTTCGAATTAGGGTTTGTATAATTATATTCGATATAATTAAACGTTAATTTATCGAAATTAAAAGAAATTGGAGAGTTTAAAATATTTAAATATTTATTTAAAATATTAATTACGTGAATAGGATTCATGTATAAATTAGGTGTTGAATTAATTTAATATTTGATATTAAATTATTAATTAATTAATTAATTAATTAAATTAAATCAATTTCAATTTAATCAAATTAAAATTTTCAAATTTATTTTTAATTCAATTTATTGTAAATTGAATTAGTGGAGATTTCCATTTTTTTTTGGAAATCTTATAGTTGATTCATTTAATCCTAACACCTAGCCCATTAGCAAGAAGAATTGGGGTGTCAATCAACATTAGAGCTGATTAGTTGCATGTACCAGATACATAAAACACTTCAATTTTGAATGGAGAAGAGGAGGATGCTGAAAATTGTGATTTTTTGTCGAAAATTTTTCTTTCACTCTCAAACCCTCTCATTTTCTTCACAATTCACCTCAATCTGAGTTCCAACACTCAATTCTAAGGATGAGAATAGTAGAGAGAGAAGACCTCTTGGTGGTGCACTGTGGATTTGAAGCTCAGAATTCGTGGAGAGCAACTTGGATTTGGAGGAATTCTTCAAAGGTAACAATTCTGGAACCTTCTTTGTTGAAAAAACTATTTTGCATGCTTTTAGAACTCAAATTAAATGTAATTAGAGTGCTTTTTGATTCTGATTGCTTCCGTTGTATGCTTCTACATTTTCATCAGCTAAATCTTCTTTAGTCTAGTCCTTCTCGGGTTTTAGAGTAACAACACTATCTTTGTCTATCACAGTTGGGTGTGTCTGCCCATTGAGAATCGCCTTCTATGATATATTGTCTTCACCTTCAAATATATAATCACTCATCTGATGTCTTTAACAACTTTACCAACATCCACTTTTTCAGAACTTGCTTTTGAGACCGTCTGATTAATTTCACAAAGATATTTCACATACAACCCCACAATTTCTTCACCAAACTTTTTGGACAAGAATGCTTTAAATCAAGAGGATTTAGATGATTGGCCTAAAAATCCCAAAAAGCCAAATAAATATCACCCATTTGAAAGGTCAATAGTCCATAACCAGCTACAACAAAGAAGGAAAAAAATGTTATACCAAATCACCACCGATTTTGAAAAGGTCTTACTAATGATAGAGACAAGAGTCCAACATAAAAGAAAATATTATCTGTGTCAACCCCGTTACTCTATTTTCCTATAAAAGTGAGTAACAAACGTGTTAAGTAAAATTATGAAAGAAGATAAAGAAAGTAGAAAGATGGAGGAAGAGAATTCTAAGTATTAGAAATACTTAGATGTGTGAGTTTTAGATAATATAACAAGTGGAAATTTGGCTAAGTATGGAAGGCAAGGATAAGCTATGTGTTGGTACCAAGGGTGAACGCATGAGTGGAAGCTTTGATGCGATGGTAAGCAACCGAAGGCATGCGGCCGAAGGAAATACGTTGGCAGTTTGCGATGACGCGGTGCGAAGCATGTGTCGATGGATGGCATGTGGCGCGGGAGGCATGCGACGTTGGTTGCGGTAATGCTATGCGATGGTATGCCACGATGGATGCGATGGACGCAGCTGTGCTACACTATGCGTTGATGCTCTGCGGACTATGCGTTGATGCTATGCGGCCTATGCGTTGGTGCTATGCAGCCTATGCGTTGGTGCTATGTGGCAGTAGTACTAAACGATGGGCTAGACGATGGAGTATGTGATGCATGCTGAAGTTATGCTACGAAACGAGGAAGGCTTAATGCATGGTTGATATGATAAGAGCTATAAATGGGCTAGGACATTCGTTGGCTTAGAAGTATATGACCAAAGAAGGGACGCAAAAGCCTCTAAGTGAGCTATGCGTTAGCCAGATTGAGCGATGCGTTGAGAAGGAGGTATGTGGCCATGTGGTCGTAAGCGTTGGCTTGGGAGCTGACCCTTGCGTTGATAGCCAAGAGGGAAAGATCATCTTGAAGATCGATCAGCTAAGACAGCTGTCATACTCAGGTTTGATATTATCCTCTAAGGATGAGGTGGCAGCCTGATGTTAAAAGGAGAACATGCAGCTGTTAGTTTAAAAAGAGAAGCCCGACTTCAAGCAGAAGTTTGGAGAAATTCACTCGGGCAAATGAAATAATTCCATAGCCATTCAAACCCTAAGTATGTCTAGTTGTAGAGGTTGATATGCCAGAGGGAGATTCTAGCATAATCGAGCTAGAGTATGAAGAATCCGTCTGGAGGTTGAATTCTCGGGTAAGTTGGGCCAGTCTTGATAATTTGAGGATTATGGCCCAACCATGAGAAATTCTGAGCTGAAATTTTAAAATAAGCTTGCTAAAACAATTTAGAGGATGTTTGTAGAAGGAAATTTCTTGAGAAAAGGCCTGGAAAATTAGTTATTAAAATTGAAAGTTAAATTCGGAATCTTAAACAAGCAGGCAGCTGCTTGGGTTGAATAAGCAAGCAACTTTAAGGGCATGACAAGGATGATGAGCGCATGCGTTGAAGGTTGAATTGGCACAAGGATGTTCCGAGAAGCATCAGACCATGCAACGCATATTGAAGCCATAAGCGCAAGGTTGTGTTGGAATGATGGGCGTAATCGGATGAACGCATGGGGCATGCGTCGATGTGCCACCAGACGGGCGCATAAGCCGAGTGATGGGCGCAAAGATTGCTATGCGATGGGCAGTAGGCGTGAGCTGAAGGCTTAAACACATTGGAGGCTTGAACACCTAACGTAATACATGGATGCAAGGTATGGACGCATGGTATTAACATTGCTGCCTAGTCAAGTTACGCCTAAGGATTTGGCTAGGTGTTCAACGCACAATAAGCATATATGATGAGTTGCCAAAGACTGTGAGTGACTCTAAATGCTTAAAATATTTTAAGTAAATTGTTAAAGCTTATGAATGTTTAGCAATGCATGTTTACTGAATGCTATTTATGACAATTATTCTCAAATAGTTATGTAGCAACGCATCTCACATTAATGTTATGTTTATGCTATGCTTTACAATGACCATAAGGATGCGTTAGTAAGGAATGCGTTTGGGCAACTAAGTCATTAAGAGATAAGAATATGCAAGTAAGTATAAATAGCTCAGCACTGAAGTACACGAAGAAGGTACTGAAGCTTGGACTTAGAATGTGAATAGCTCAGTACTGAAGTAAATGGAGAAGGTACTGAAGCTTTGTCCTAGAATTTGAATAGCTCGATACTGAAGGACATGGAGAAGGTATCTGAGCAGCTCGATACTGAAGTACACGGAGGAGGTATCTGAGTAGTAGTACCTAAGGTATGACGGTACTTAAACTAGAATTATACAAATAAATGAAAAGTTGTTATTGGTAGTGTCGAGATCTCTCCACTTTAGCTATGAATTGATGTTGAGGGATTGAGTAAAGGTTCTCTCTCAACTAAGAATGCAAATTATGATTGAAGTGAATAGAAAGGGTTCCTTCCTAGTTAAGTAGTAATGTAGTAAAGGATGATAAAGAGTGAGCAAGAGGGCCACTCTAGACTGATAGGCTAAGGCATAGTCCAGCAAAGCATAAAAATGCTATATGATGTTGATGATAACATGAATAATAGTTGCCAAGTTTATGTTTCAGTAAAAGCTTTCAATTTTGATATGAAATTTATGTATGAACGTTATGCTTAAATGTTAGTCACTCATTGGGCTTCTAGCTCATGTTTTCAAATGTTTTCCTTTCAGGTAGAGGTCAGTTCCCAAAAGAGTTCGCTGCTGCTCTCTGCCATTTAAAGAGTCAGGTTGAAGGAAGCTTAATTGAAGACCTGTATTAGTTAGTACACATGTGTCTGTCTAGTGACTAGTATTCTAGTCGGGGCTCACTAAATTATAATATTCATATATGAACAATGTTGCAAAACCCTGTAATGTAAATGTGTTAAGTTCTGAGTTAATTTGTTTAGTGTATTGATGATATGTACATTTTAAGGGTTTGAGAATATTTAACAGGTTAGATAGGCCGTAAGTGCTAGCAAAAGGGTTGGTAACTACTGCAGTCACCACTCTATCCAGGTTAAAAGGACAATCTAGGGCGGAGTGTGACAATCTGTCAACCATAGCAATAACATGCTTTAATTTTTTATGAATAATACTTGACTTTATGTATCCCACTTTCATCAAATATACAAAAAGAGTTAAGATATTTCAAAAAATATGTAAGAAGAATTTATCCCGTGGAAAATTATGATTGGATAATTTGGTGAGATGCACAAAGGTGTTGCTCGGGATGCATCTAAGGTTTTGTTTAAAAAAGTATATTTTAATCTAGTTGCGTAATAAAAAGAAAGGGCCCACAATTCTATTATGCATAAATTTGTTATTTGGTGGATCTTTGTTTTCTTTATAAGAATGGAAGAGAAATCAATATTATGGTTTTGCAGAACTCTCCCTGTACAAAAGTCATTTGCACGAGTACACCCAAAAGTTAAGGATCCCAATACCAGTATATCAGACTTTTAATGAAGGATCCCTAGGCATGCCTAAATACAGATCAACTGCGATAGTTGATGAGGTACATTATGTGTCTCCTAATACGTATCATAATCGAAAGGCGATTGAGCAAGATACTGCGAGAATTGCCTTTGAATACATATCAAAAAAGACAAGATGGTAGCTTTCTTCTCCTTCGTGAGGTATGAGTTATATTTACTAGAGATTTAAACTTTCTAACCTTAATGGAAGGAATAGTTGCCTTGACCATTATATGCTCATGTTGGTCATAATTTTGCTTGTTTAGTTGGTTATATGATGCCCTCGGGAATGCAGTCGTGAGAAATTGGATGCTCTTGTTTGTACTTCACAGGAATTGGATCCAAATGTATGAGAATGAAAGATAGTTTAGTGTTATTTATTTTTTATTTTTTAGAAGAATCTTAGCTTTAATTATGACAAGGCATACGAATAAATAGCTTCAATAGGAACCCAAGAACTACAAGGCTTCGAATAAAAAAGAATAAGACCTAATGGATAATTATAAAATACCTTATCCACCAAGGCCCTAACCAAGGTATTATGTAATGTCCTCCCACGACTCCTCCACATATCTCTCTCTCTAAAAATTCTATCATTTCTTTGAAGCTACATTTCACTAATTGCAAAAAAAAAAAAAAAAATTAAAAAAAAAATAAATAAATAAATAACAAAAAAAAAAAGAAAAACAAAAATACAAATTAAGTAAATATGAAATTTTATCTTAAAACCAATCGACAATGAAAAGAAATAACCTATATATCTTATAAAAATTGTAAGGTTTCTTCATCTTGCGATCCTCAACCAAGCAACCCACCACATGAATTTCCCTTCTTAAAAAGAGGAACAAGCAAATTCCTTTATCATAACACTGGAATCCCTATTCTATTCCAAAAAACACCAAATGCCCTGAAAAAGGGGATTAAATTAGTATTTATTTATTATGTCACTTCTTCCTACCCTCTCTCCCTCTGTCATTAGACCCTTTCTCAACCAACACAACCATGACAACTCTCACACCACCGCATACAATCCGATGGAGTCCTCACAGTCTTCTAGATCAACAACAACTGAGAGAAAATTTTATTATGGAAGTAGATTCTAAGTACAGAGGCTCATATCCTAAATATCTAAAGCTACGAGAGATTCTTTAAGAAATTTGATATTGGTTATTATGTTTATTTATTTATTTACTTTCTTACGAAATCAACAACCTTTGCTGAGAAGAAATGAAAGAATAATAGGGCTTACAAAAAAAGCCAAGCCTACAAAAAGGAAGCCCTCTTAGAGAATTGGGATATAGCTACCTAAAATGGTTGTTATAGAATAATTATAAAAAATCTTCAAAATCGTAGCTTATAAAGAAACATGAAGATTAAAGAGAGACAAGATAGACATCAATTAGGGTCCTGTTAGATACTTAAGCACCTTGGAGAACCACAACCCAAAAGGCCAGCTATTGGGGTGGGACAACCAAGCCACTTAAGTACCACATTGGTCATCCAATTCTAACCAATGTGGGACAATGACATCCCATACTACTTGGTTCCTAACAATACCCCATCCTCGAAAAGTTGACGTTCCGGTGACTACTCTGACGATACTTCACTTGACCACAGCTGATTTGAAACCTCTGTCGATTCCATTCTAAAATGTCAACAACTGGTTTTGATATCATTGTTAGGAACCAAGGTAATATGGGAGGCCTATGTCCTACATTGTTTAGAATGGTATGACCAATGTGGTACTTAAACGGCTTGACTCTCCCACCCCAATATCTAGCTTTTGGGATGTGGTTCTCTAAGGTGCTTAAGTACCTAACAATGGTCTCAGAGCCCATTTCATCCCAGGAAGAACGAGAAGCATGGCGTTGAAGGAGACCAAGGACAAGTTGGAATCCCGTGACAAGGATATTGTAGGACTGAAGGAGATGGTCTTTGTTATATGCCATAATATTGATCGACTAATGGGGAAGATGGGGGAGATAAGTCTGAGTACAGATAAGAATGGGACACTAATGATAAGAATCGTAGAGGAAGGGAAAATCGATTGAGACAGAAGAAGGTGAGTCATTACAAGTCAGAACGAGGGGAGATAAAGTTATTGGGTTGTATATCCTAAAACGCGCAATTTGTAAATATTAAACATATTCTATTTGCAATAAGGATATTATTGAGGTTTATTCAATAAAACTGTTATTGAATATGTAAATTGCAATTGTAAAAATTAAACCCAATAAACTAAGATCCATGGCTATTATATGAATACTTAGACTTTATGTGGAGACATAAAGATGGATTAAGTTCAAGTAAATAGCCAAAATGCTCTATAATATATGAATAAGGTTGGGTACCTTATTCTGGTCACACTATTGGATGCAACCCACTTTGTATCTAGTACAAACGATGTGATCCTGAATCATTCATGTGGAGACATGCAAGTGGGGGTGTCCTATGCAAAGAGTTTGTATAAGACCAGAACCAAAAAATAAGTTACTCTTACTTTATAACGTTGTTTACTGTTTAAGATTGACTATTTCAAATCAATGACCTAGGTAACTTGACCTTAATCGTGAGCTATGTAGATTTCCATAGGTGAGGGTTGGCTCAACAGTGCCAATTCAATAAGCCTCCCATTTCAAGGATAAGATCGGTTAGATAGCTGAGGACATAGGGTGCAAGACGGAATTCACTCCTACCCACTTTTAGGGTTAGTAGTAAGGTTGTTCTCTTAAGTACTGATTACAGGTTTTGAACAAGGGGCCCACCCTTTCACTGGCCGAGGAGGGATTCGATTTAGTGATTGAATCACAAATCAATTATTCTTTAGAGGATCAGTGGAACTTAAGGAGCAAGATATAATCTCGGGGATAAAATAGTAATTGGCCCAGCAATTATTACGAATAATCTGTGAAGGGTCAACTTACTGATTACGCTTAAATCAAGTAGACAAAAATATATCTACAGTAAGGGGAGTGCAACTACTTGGCTTTAGTGGAGTGACTTGGTAGTTAACGAATGTTGATTAGTTCGGTTTAAAGTGTTTAGCCAATTAATCTCGGATCGTTGGAGCCCATGATCTGTAGGTTCATTAGATCCTTCTACTAGCTCACAAACGGATTAAACCTTAGAAGAGAGTGATGAGTCTAATTTGAAACGTTCAAATTGGAATTAAGGAAATTTGTAATTATATATATACAATATAATTACACTTTTAATTATTGAATTAAACAAAATAGGAGAATTAGATTATATTTAAATTCAATTTAAATATCAATTTCATGATAGGGATTCATGATAGTGGAATTGGTGTTTTAATAATTTAATATTAGATATTAAATTATATTAATTTATTAATTAAATTTGTTAATTGATTAGATATATTTTATTTATAATTAATTACTTGAATTAATTTTATCTAAAATTGAAATTTGAATTTTATGAAAATCCAAATGATAAAATCTAATTTTTATTTAATTTAAGCTTTTGAAATTTAAACTAAAAACAAAACAATTTTAAATAAATAGAAAAAATGAAATGAAATTTGTTTTTTTTTTTTATAAAAAATTAATTTCATTTTAATTGGGTTTATCCCACATTTGAAATTGGGACAACACCAAATTTCACCATTTTGCACAAGTAGGTGCTATCAATGAGGTGTCTAATTGTTGGGAATATCCTAAACTCACAGTTCGTACATATTGTTAACATATTCTATTTACCAATAAAAATATTGTTGAGTATTTTATTCAATAAATTATTGATATTGCATTTTTTTTTTTTTATAAAAATCCAATAAACAAATCTATGGCTATAACATGAAGAGTATAACTTTATGTGGTGACATAAAAGAAGATCAAGTTTTAGTATATAGCCAAAAATTAGTATATAAGTATATGGATGAGATTGGGTACCTCATCCTGGTGACACTATTGGATGCGGCTAAGTTTTTATACTGATACAAATGATGTGATTTGAAAATCATTCATGTGGAGACATGTGAATGGAGGCATCCTATGCAATGAGCTTGTATAAGACTGGACCTCGAAATAGTCACTTTTCTTTATAACAACCGTTTCCTATTAAATTGACTATCTCAAACTCAATGACCTGGGGTAACTCGATCTTAATCCTAAGCTAACTATGAACTCCTGTTTATTCGGGTTTATCTTTTGATCTACATAGGTGAGAGTAGTCCAAGAGCACTGCTCAATAAGCCTCCCATTTTGGGGATAAAATCGGATAGATAGCTAGGGATATAGCTTTGCAATATGGAATTCATTCCTACCCGATAGGGTTAGCAAATAAGTTGTTCTCTTAAGTGTTGATGCCTTGTCTTGAACAACGGGGCCCCGCCCTCTCATGAAAAAGATGGTTATGGTTTATAAGTTGGACTATAATTCAATTGTTCAATGGAGGATCAGTGGGAGCTTAAGGAGCAAGATGTATTTACAGGGGTAAAATGGTAATCTTTGACCCAGCTGTAAATACTAACGACTTGTGAAGGATTGACTTACCGATTATAGTTAAAATGGACAGAAATATATCTATAGTGAGGAGAGTGCAACTATCGAGCTATAGTGGAATGTCTTGGTACTTAATGAATAGTGATTAATTCGGTTTAAAGAGTTTAACCAATTAATTGCAAATCGTTGGAGCTTATGATCTGTAGGCCCATAAGGTCCCTTTACTAGCTCGTAATTTGGATTAGTAAATTGAGTAATCTTGATGAGATTTGAAATTAGGGTTTAGAATTTTAAATGTTCAAATTCAATAAGGGTTTCTATTAGAAATGTTAATTTTATCAAAATTAAACAAAAATTGGAGAATCGATTAATGATTAAATTATGATTTAAATATTAATTATATGAAATTAAATTCATTATATTGAAATTAGTAGTTTATTAATTTAATAATATATATTAAATTTACAAAATTAATTAAAAGGTTTAATTAATTAGTTTTATCTAAAATTAATTAACTAAATGATGAAAGCTTTATAAATTAGAGTGTTGGGCTGAATCATTAGGCAAACATTCAAAATTTCTACAAGAATTCTACAGAATTCGAAACCCTCTCCAAACCCTCTTTAGTCTTATCGAAACCAGCTCAAATAATTACATCAAAGGTATTGTGTTCAACAAACCCTCTTATGAAATAGTTTTTCTAAAACATGTTTTAAACTCAAATTAAGTGTAATTAAAATGCTTATTCATTATGTTTTTCTCAGCTACATGTTATTTTACTCCATCAATTGGTATAAGAGCATGATTTAAGTATTCAATTATCGTTAATTTTAGTTT
The DNA here is from genome assembly GCF_009727055.1 of Benincasa hispida. NCBI lineage: Eukaryota > Viridiplantae > Streptophyta > Magnoliopsida > Cucurbitales > Cucurbitaceae > Benincasa > Benincasa hispida. Next base: position 63,480,987 of record NC_052351.1, on the reverse strand, counting down.
GGTGGGTTTTTTTTCATAAACTGTATGAAAATGGTGAACTATATGATTTTTCTGAGTTTTGGCATTTAAATCTATTCAATTATGTTGTAACTCTTGTAATTGGATCTTGTTTGATGGGTCTTAATGTGTGTTTAAGTGTCTTTAATTCGTTTGGAGTCATTAAAGTTGCAATTAGGATTTAATTGAAGAAAGAAGTGAAGAAGGTCGAGTAGTAGGAGCTGAAAATTCAAATCGTTGCCACATACTCGATGCTGAAGGAATACTTCATGGCATACTCGATGGTATTTCATGAAATGTCATCGAGTAAACACATCGAGTATGACATTGTGCATCGAGTACCATCAAGTATGACATTGTCGAACATCAAGTATTTCACAAAATACCATCGAGTAGACGCCATTAGCCATCGAGTAAGGTAATGTGCATCTTAATCCAATTTTAGCAAAAAAAACTAATAAAATACCCATATATCTTTATTTATTTGCAACAATACTATAGTGAGTTATTAGAATAAGTGCTACCTGAGGCAGTCAAATACTCCTTCACTAAAGCAAGATATTCTTGACTAAATATTATCTTCAGAATAATTCATATTCCAACAGTCAGTTAGCTACCATTTTCGGTCAAGAACTTACTAACATTTAGTAATTCTGTAGGATATGCACCCGAAATGGAAGATAATGTGCAAGATAGAACTATAAGACCCTATTCATTTATGAAGCTTGGGTTGTTCCGAATCCTATGTTACTACCCTCCGAAGGGATCGTCGTTGTTAACGACTAGCTAGTGCCGCCTCAAAACGACAATAGATGCAACATAGGAATCTCACGGTTCAAAATAATGGATAAGACCGTAGGATATCTTGACACATTTCCTTCACCCACTAACTATCAACTACTTCCCTCATTCACCTTGTTATTGACCCATGCAAACACTTTTCGAATAGAGCAGTCGAGGTAAAATCGACACGAAGCCGAGCATGGATCTCACGGTGTGAACTCTTGAGGACGTGAGAGCTAAAAACGATATACTAAATATATTGTTAATCTCCCACTGAAGTGTTCTAAATGTTTGGGTAGTTTTTAACTTAGGTTTATTACAGCTAATTTTAAACAACTTAAGTCTATGTCATTATTATCCAATTATAACGTTTATATTTGGATTTTAACCTACGATGTCTAAGTGTTAAAACTAATTTTAAACCTCATATCGCTCACACAAGCTCATAAAATTGGTTAACAATGCTCATTATTTCAGTCATAATCCCCAGGTAGGAGGTGTTATGTAAATCGTCAACTTAAATACCCCTAGCCTTAGACAAGATTGAGAACCAATTGAAAGAAAGTGAAGCAAATGTTGTTTCACGACAAAAGAAATTTCTTAAGGATTCATCGTTAGGAACGAAACCCTCTGACAAAAATAAGTCTGTCTTTTCATCATCTAAAGACAAAAGTGTATAGACGAAGAAAAAGGAAAAAGGGAATAAACAACCTACTGCAAAGAAAAACAAAGCTCCCAAAGGAAAATGTTTCCATTGTATAGAAGATGGGCAGAACTGCACGAAGTATTTGGCTGAGAAGAAAGCGAAAGGAAAAATCAAGGTAAATCAGATTTACTTGTAACTGAAACATGTTTAGTGGAAAATTCTCACTTGACCTGAATATTAGATTCAAGAGTTGGTAACCATGTTTACACTTTTCTGTAGGAAACTAGTTCTTGGAATCAACTCTCAGAGTACGAAATGACTTTCAAGGTGCGAACAGGAAACATCATTTCAGCTGAAGCAGTGAGAGACGTCAAGTTATTTTTTAGAGAATCTTTTATCTTGTTAAAAAATGTATATTATGTATCAAAGATAAAAAGAAACTTGATCTCCATATCATGTCTACTGAAAAATATGTATAAAGTATCTTTTGAACTTAATGAAGTGTTCGTTTTTTCAAGAGGTGTTCATATTTGTTCTGCTAGACTTGAGAATAACTTGTATGTATTAAAACCAACTGAAGCAAAAGTCATTTTAAATATAGAGATGTTTAAAATTGCAGAAACTCAAAATAAAGAATGGAAAATTTCTCCTAATGCCTATCTTTGGCATCTCAAACTTGGTCAAATAAATCTCAACAGGATTGAGAGATTAGTTAAAAACGATCATCTAAATCAGTTAGAAAATAGTTCTTTACCTCCTTATGAGTCATGTCTTGAAGGAAAAATGACTAAAAGATCTTTTTCTTGAAAAGGTCTTCGTGCCAAAGAACTCCTCAAAGTTATACATTCAGAACTTTTTGGTCTGATGAATGTAAGAGCACGAGGTGGATATGAATATTTTGCCAGTTTTATTGATGACTATTCTAGATATGGCTATATTTACTTAATAAGTCACAAGTCTGAAACTCTCGAAAAGTTTAGGGAATTCAAGACCGAAAAAGAAAACTTATTAGGTAAAAGGATTAAAGCACTTTGATCAGATTGAGGTGGTGAGAAGTCCAATACTATTTGGTAGATAATGGATTTCAATCCCAACTCACAGCACCTGGAACACTACAACAAAATGGTTTTGCAGAAAGGAGAAACCGAACATTGTTAGACATGGTTCGATCAATGATGAGTTTTGCTCAGTTACCTCAATTCTTTTGTGAGTATGTAGTACAGACTACGGTATATATTATGAACATGGTGTTGGGTTTTATGTCTTAAAAACTCGAAGTTTGTAAATTGATAAACATTTTATATTATCAATATGCTTGTTATTGATCTCATAAATTGTATGAAAGTCTAAATCTAATAAACTAAGACCCATGACTATTGTATGAGTACTTGAACTTTATGTGGAGACATAAGAGTGGATTGGGTTCGAGAAAATAGTAAAAAATGATCTATGGTACATGAATGAGGTTGGGTACCTTATTCTAGTAACACCATTGGATGCACCCTACTCTGTAGTTGTTACAAAGAGTTGTAAAATGCTACATACAATGTGATCTTAATTCGTACATGTTATGACATGAGGAGTGAGGGCATCTTATGCAATGAGTTTGCATAAGATCAGGACCAAGAAATAAGTCACTCTTACTTTATAACGTTGTTTACTGTTTAAGATGGACTATTTCACCTAGATGACCTAGGTAACTCGATCTTAATCCTGAGCTAACTATGAACTCCTGTTTATTCGGGATTGCCTTTAGATTTGCATAGTTGAGGGTTGGCTCAACAGCGCCGGCTCAATAAGACTCCCATTTCAAGGGTAGGTGCAAGACGGAGTTCACGCCTACCCGATTTAGGGATAGGAGAAAGGTTGTTCTCTCAAGTACTGAATCCAGGTCTTGAACAAGGGGCCCCACCCTCTCACTGGGTTGAGAGAGTTTGGTTTAGTGATTGGATCACAATTCATTTATTCATTAGAGAATCAGTAGGGACTTGAGGAATAGGACATAATCTTAGGGGTAAAACAGATATTTGACCCAGCAACTATTATGAACAATCTGTGAAGGGTCGACTTGCTAATTATGGTTAAATCACGTGGATATAATATATCTACAGTGAGGGAAGTGTAACTATGGGCTTTAGTGGAGTAACTCATTAGTGAACGAATGGAATAATTTGGTCTAATGAGTTTAGCCAATTAATCTTGGATCTCTGGAATCCATGATCTGTAGGTCCGCGAGGTCCCTCTACTAGCTCGTAATGGACTAGCTCTAGAATAGTGTGAAAAGTTAAATTGAAAAGTTAATTTGAAAAGTTCAAATTAGAATTAAGGGAATTAGTAATTATATGAGATATAATTACATGTTTAATTTGAGAATTAAATGGAATAGAAGAATTTATATATTTAAATATGATTTAAATATATAAAGATGAAATATGTGTTTTAAAATTAAATTTAATAATTTGATAATTTTAAATTAATTTAAGTCTTTCATTTAATAATTAATTTATGAAATTAATTTAAAATTTCATTTTTTAAAATTAAAATAGATTTATAAAATCAAAAATTTGATTTTATGATAAAATTGAAAAAGAGAAACAAAAAATGGAAAAAGAAGATTTTCCATTATCCATCTTTGAAGTAGCTCACACATAATGCATCTTCTTGGCTTTGTCTTCTCCAAGCATGAGCTGCAACTCATGCAACTCACTCATTTGCATGTTGATCTACAATATAATGAAGAAATTGGAGTGAAAAACGATGATGCATCTATAGAGAATTTTAGAGAAAATTCGAGTTGAAGAAAGGGTTCTTCTTCAAGGTTGCTGCAGTGAGCTTTTCTCCTTCATCCCTTGATTCAAATTAGTTTTGAGTCTCACAACTCAATCTAGAGTACCAAAAGAATAGTGAGAATGATCTTGAGGTGGTCTACAACAAGATTTGGAGAAGATAGCAACTGGAGAAGGACCTTTGAAGAAGTTCTACAAGAGGTATGTCTTGAAACTCACTTGTTTTCTGCAAGAGCATGCTTCATATTTTCCCAAAATTAGTGAATTTGAATGCTTAGATGATTCTTGTACTTTCACTGTTGCTAGATGATAGCTTTCAACACTACACGATTGGCCTTTGCAAGTTTGGGGTTGGACCGAGAGCAGCTGGCTCGGCCGGTTTTCTCAAGGTCCAATTTGGTTCAGCCACAAAGTGTTTTGGCTGGTCCGGTTCAGACTCAACCAGTTCGGTTCAATATGTTTGGGTTCGGTTTGGAGCGACTCGAGCTGTTCAAAGACGATTTTGAAGCTGATTTGTAATAGTTAGGCTTCTGTTTCCTTGTTTTTGCCAAAACTAAAACCATATCAGTCTGTGTTTAATTATTTATACATTTGATGTATTCTATAATTAAATAAATCTTGTATGTGCATATAGTATGCCATTTAGATTTAAAATCCCACCATAGGAAGAACGTTACATGCATTGAAAGTATGTTATAATTGTTATAATATATAGTATGCATGTTAGGGTTTCTTGTATTTAATATAAATGTTATATTAAATGTTGAATGCCTTATGTATGTTATGGATGTTTAGCATGTCTAAAGTTTTATAAGTTGTTATAAAATTGGTTTAGACATTTTAAATCCATAAACACCAGCTGTATGCTCACATAGGATGACCACCTATTTTAACTGTTAAAACTTATAAAACCTGGTTACAAACTCAATCGGTATATAATCCTGTCTAAGGCTGGGAGTACTTAAGTTGACGGTTTACGGAACACCTCCTACCTGGGGATTATGGTCGAATTATTGAGTGTTGGTAACTGGTTTTATAAGCATATGTGAGTGATGTGAGGTAATAAAATGGTTTTTCACCTAGACATCATAGGTTAAAATCCAATTATAAGAGTTATATTTGGATAAACCACATAGACTTAGGGTTGTTTTATTAGCCGAAAAGAACCTAAGTATAAATCTACCCAAAATAGAACACTTCAGTGGGAGATTAACAATATATTTGATATATAGTTATTAGCTCTCATGTCCTCAAGAGTTCATATCATGAGATCCATGCTCGGCTTCTTGTCGATTTTACCTCGACTGCTCCATACGAAAAGTGATTGCATGTGTCAATAACAAGGTGAATGAGGGAAGTTGTTCATAGTACGTGGGTGAAGGAAATGTGTCAACATTGTTCTACGATCTCCCCCATTAGATTAAACCATGAGATTCCTATATTGCGCCTGCTGTCGTTTTTATGCGGCACTAGCTAGTCGTTAACCGCGGCGATCCCTATGGAGGGTTGTAACACAGAATTCGGAACAACCCAGGCTTCAGTAAAATGAATAGGGTCTTATAGTTATGTCTTTGATGTTGTCTTCTATTTTGGAGCCAAATTCATACCATCCTATAGGATCTGAAAATGGCGGGTCACACTTACAAGAATTACTAAGTTATTGGTAAAGATCTTGACCAAAAACGATAGCTAAACGACTATAGGAATAAGAGTTATTCCAGAGACAACAGGAATAAGAGTTATTCTGGGGATAAAGTTTGGTCAAAATTTTTTGCTTCAGTGAAGGAGTATCTGATTGCCTCACGGTAGCACATATTCTGACTCACTAAACTATCGTTGCAAATAAATAATGGTTATGGGTACATTATTACTTTTTGCTAAAACTTGATTTTGGATTTAGTTACAATTTGCAACTTAGAATATTTTTTTGAATTTCATCAGCATGTCGAATTCTTCTATAATACTCGCGTCTGATGTACATAACAATAAAATCAAATCAACAAACAAATTACTAGCAGTTGATTATACCAAAAAAGTTTTAACAGAGGATTGTCTTCTATCTTCCAACTCATTTGAAATTATGAATTATGTAGATGAGAATGCTGAATTCTAACAACAAGATAAATATGATTTACTTGTTATCGAAGCATGTTTAGTGGAAAATGATAAAATCTGGATAATTGATTCAGGTGTCGCTAATCATGTATGTACTATCTCACAGGAAACAAGTTCCTGGAGACAGTTGACAGAAGCTGAAACAATTTTTAAGGTAGGGACAAGGGATATCGTTTCAGCCAAAGCAGTGGGAGATATGAAGTTATTTGTAGGAGATAAATACATTTATTTGAAAAATGCATATTAGATTCCTTCTGTGAAAAGGAATCTAATATCTGTCTCCTGTTTGCTAGAACAAAATTATAAAGTTTATTTTAAAAATGGTGAAGTGTTCATCAATATAGGAAATAAACAGATTTTCTCTGCAAAATAGAAAATAACTTGTACATGTTAAAACCTACTAAGGTCAAAGCTGTGTTGAACATAGAGATGTTTAAAACTGCTGGGGCTCATAAGAAAAGGAAGATTTCTCCAAATGCCTATCTTTGGAACTTGAGACTGGGTCATATAAATCTCAACAGGATTGAGAGATTGGTTAAGAACGGTCTTCTAAATAAGTTGGAAGACAGTTCATTACCATCTTGTGTGTCCTGTCTCGAGGATAAAATGTCAAAAAGATCTTTTTCTAGAAAAGGTCTTAGAGCCAAAGAACCCTTAGAGCTGATTCACTCAGACCTTTGTGGGCCTCTAAATGTTAGAGCGAGAGGAGTGTATGAATATTTCATCAAGTTTTATAGATGATTATTCAAGGTATGGGCATGTTTACGTAATGCACCAAAAGTGTCAAACTTTTGAAAAGTTCAAAGAGTATAAGGCTGAGGTTGAGAACCAATTAGGTAAAAAGATTAAAACATTTCGATCGGATCGAGGTGGTGAGTACATGGACATAGAATTCCAGAACTATCTGATAGAACATGGAATTTAGTCTCAACTCACAGCCCCTGGTACACCACAGTAGAACGATGTGGCAGAGAGGAGAAACAGAACCTTGTTGGACATGGTTCGTTCCATGATGAGTTACCTCAGTTACCAAGTTCTTTTTGGGGACATACAGTTGGGACTGCGGTGTATATTTTGAACATAGTTCCCTCGAAAAGTGTTTCTAAAACACCTTACGAGCTCTGGAGAGGACGTAAAGGCAATTTATATCAATTCAAAATTTGGGGTTGTTCGGCACATGTGTTGGTGCAAAATCCTAAGAAATTGGAACACCTTCAAAAGTATGCCTATTTGTAGGCTACCAAAAAGAAACAAAAGGTGGTTTCTTTTATGATCCTCAGGAAGATAAGGTATTTGTGTCGAAAAATGCAATTTTCCTAGAGGAAGACTTGTAAAGAATCATCAACCTCGCGGTAAGCTAGTAATAGAAGAAATGTCCAGAGAAACGACAAATGTATCAATAAGAGTTGTTGATCGAGCAGATCCTTCCACAAGAGTTGTTGACAGAGCAGGTCCATCAACAAGAGTTGTTGATGAAACTGATACTTCACATCTTTCTCAAGAGTTAAGAATGCCTCGTTGTAGTGGAAGGGTTGTGCAACAGCCTGACCGGTATATCGGTTTAACTGAAACTCAAGTCATCATACCAGATGATGGTTTAGAGGATCCATTGTCTATTAATCAAGCAATGAACGATATGGAAAAAGACCAATGGATTAAAGCCATGGACCTTGAAATGGAATCTATGTATTTCAATTCTGTATGGGATCTTGTAGATCAACCTGAAAGGATAAAACTCATCGGTTGTTAATGGATCTACAAGAGAAAATGAGACCAAGTTGGTAAGGTACAGACCTACAAAGCTAGACTTGTGGCAAAATAGTTTACCCAAAGAGAAGAGTTAGATTTTGAAGAAACCTTCTCTCCAGTTGCCATGATAAAGTCTATTAGAATAGTCTTGTCCATAGCCATATTTTATGATTATGAAATATGGCAAATGGATGTCAAGACAGTTTTTCTGAATGGACATCTTAAAGAGAGTATCTATATGTCTCAACCAGAAGGGTTCATACAGCAGGGTCAAGAGCAAAAGATTTGCAAGCTTAATCGTTCCATTTATGGATTAAAATAAGCTTCTAGATCCTGGAATATGAGATTTGATGCTGCGATCAAATCTTATGGCTTTGAACAAAATGTTGACAAACCTTGTGTATACAAGAAAATCGTCAACAAAACTGTCGCTTTTCTGGTGTTGTATGTTGATGATATTCTACTCATTGGGAATGAGGTAGAAAATCTAGCTGACAATAAGAGATGGTTGGCTTCACAATTCCAAATGAAATATTTGGGAGAAGCACAGTATGTTCTTAGAATCCAGAGAGTTCGAAATCGCAAGAATATAACATTGGCATTATCTCAAGCATCTTATATAGACAAGATTTTGTCTAGGTATAAAATGAAAAATTCCAAGAAAGGATCTTTACCTTTCGGGCATGGAATTCACTTGTCTAAGGAACAGAGTCCTAAGACACCTCATGAGGTTGAGAAGATGAAGCGAATTCCATATGCATCTGCAGTTGGGAGTTTGATGTATGCAATGTTGTGTACTCGTCTCGATATATGCTATGTCGTAGGAATTGTCAACAGATTTCAGTCCAATCTTGGTTATGACCATTTGACTGCTGTTAAAAACATTCTCAAGTCTCCTGTTACCGTGTCTTAAGTCCCTCTCACATTACCACTTTCGGTCCCTACTTTCCTTATATCTACGAAGAACGAGAGATTATATGCTCGTGTATGGTGCTAAGGATTTGATCCTTACCGAATACACTGATTCTGACTTTCAGACCGATATTGATTCTAGGAAATCAACTTCGGGGTTAGTATTTACTCTTAACGGAGGAGCAGTGGTGTGGAAGAGCATCAAGCAGAGTTGTATTGCAGACTCGACAATGGAAGCTGAGTATGTTGCTGCAAGTGAAGCAGCAAAAGAAGCAGTATGACTTAGAAAGTTCCTGACAGATCTGGAAGTAGTTCCTAATATGCACCTGCCTATCACTCTCTATTGTGACAACAGTGAAGCAGTTGCAAATTCAAAGGAACCACGAAGGCATAAAAGGGGAAAGCATATCGAACGGAAGTACCATCTCATTAGGGAGATTGTACATTGAGGAGACATTATCGTCACCCAGATTGCTTCCCAAGACAATTTAACTGATCTATTTAGGAAGGCCTCTCGGCTAAAGTGTTCGAGGGTCAATTAGTAGAACTAGGTCAACGAGTTTTGTATTACTAGGGCAAGTGGGAGAATTGATGGGTATTGTGATGCCCTAGTTTATTCTATTTATACATTTTATTCTCTCCATATAAACTCAACATTGTATATATTTGTATATATTGATCCACTGGAGTTTTAGTCCAAGTGGGGGTATTGACAAGTTTTATGTCCTAAAAACCCACAGTTTATAAAAGGATAAACATTTTCTATTATTAATATACTTGTTATTGATCTCATAAATTGTATGAAAGTCTAAATCCAATAAACTAAGACCCATGACTATTGTATGAGTACTTGTACTTTATGTGAAGACATAAGAGTGAATCGGGTTCGAATAAATAGTAAAAAATGATCTATGGTACATGAATGAGGTTAGGTATCTTATTCTGGTAACACCATTGGATGCGGCCTACTCTGTAGCTGTTACAAAGAGTTGTAAAGTGCTACATACGATGTGATCCTAATTCGTACATGTTATGACATGAGGAGTCGGGGCGTCCTATGCAATGAGTTTGCATAAGATCAGGACCAAGAAATAAGTCACTCTTACTTTATAATGCTGTTTAGTGTTTAAGACGGACTATTTCACCTAGATGACCTATGTAACTCGATCATAATCCTGAGTTAACTATGAACTTCTGTTTATTTGGGATTGCTCTTAGATTTACATAGTTGAGGGTTGGCTCAACAGCGCCGGCTCAATAAGACTCCCATTTCAGGGGTAAGACCAGATAGATAGCTGGGGACATAGGATGCAAGACGGAGTTCACGCCTACCACCGTTTTAGAGATTACAGAGAAAAGGGTTGGTTCTTCTGTCTACTTGAACATCTAGGTATTGAACAACGGCCCCACCCATCTTCACTGGCTGAGAGAGGTTTTGGTTTAGGTCGATTGGATCACAAAACCGGTTTTCATTAGAGTGAATCAGTACAGTACTTTGAGAGAAGAAGGACATAATCTCGGGGTAAATATCAGATATTTGAAACCTTAGCCGTTATTACGAACAACCTGTGAAGGGTCATTTGCTGATTCATGGTTAAACCATAGTGGATCATAAATATCTAAAGTGAGGGGAGTGCAAACTATTGGGGTTTAGATTGAGTAACGTATTTAGTTTAACAAATGAGAATTTAATTTTGGCTAATGAGTTCTATCCAATTTAAGTCTCTCGATCGTTGGAGCCCAATGATTTGTAGGTCGCAAGGTCCCCCTACCTAAGTTGTAACGGTACTAGTCTTATGCTAGAATTTGCGATGATAAGTATAATTTGAAGGTTCACAATTAGACAATTTAGCCGGAATTAGTAACAATTACATGGAGATATAATTACAATGGTTTAATGTTGGAATTTAAACGGAATTAGGAGAATTTTATATTTATTAAACATTTGCATTTAATATATAACTATGGATATGTGTTAAAATTAATTTAATATTTGATATTAAATTAATTAAGTTTTATTTAATAATTAATTTATGAAATTAATTAAAGTTTTCATTTTTTAAAATCAAAATAGATTTTAAAAAATCATATTTCATATTTCATGTTGTCATGATGTCATGCTGACTGAACATCTCCTATAATGATGTCATGATCTCACGAGTTGTGGGCATGATCTCATATTTCATATTGAGTACGTCAGATATACTCGCCAAGATATCGGCCCGAGCTTTTTCATTCGCCCTCACCCACCTATCATGAACATCCAGAACATTTCGGGTCGCCGTTGAATTGGGAACTGGAGGATGCTCCTCTGTTAACACAAACCTCAAATCATCTACTTCTAATATTGTATTGATATTGGATTTCCAATTCGAGTAACCCTCTCCGTTAAATTTTTCAGAAGCAAGCAGTTGTATAATCGAGTTCGACATTGCTAAAACATTTTAAACAATCTCTATTAAATATGCATCTAAATCCATTTTAGCAAAACTAATAAAGTACACAATAAATCTTTATTTGTTTGCAACGATACTTAATTGATTTAGAACAAGTGCTACCGTGGGGCAGTCAAGAATTCATTCATAGAGTTAAGATAGTTCTTGACCAAATACTATTATCTATAATAACTCATATTCCAATAGTTCTTTTGGTTATCGTTTTCGGTCAAGATCTTTACTAACACTTAGTAATTCTTGTAAGTGTGACTCGCCATTTTCAGATCTTATAAGACGGTATGAATATGCCTCCAAGATAGAAGACAATATCCAAGACGAAACTATAAGACCTTATTCATTTTACTGAAGCCTGGGTTGTTCCGAATCCTATGTTACAACCCTCCGTGGGGATCGTCGCGGATAACGACTAGCTAGTGTCATATAAAAATGACAGCAAGCGCAGCATAGGAATCTCACAGTTCAAACTAATGGAAGAGACCGTAGGAAAAAGTTGATACATTTCCTTTACCCACTTACTTTGAACCACTTCCCTCATTCACCTTGTTATTGACCCATGTAAACTTTTCCGTATGGAACAATCGAGGTAAAATCGACAAGAAGCCGAGCATGGATCTCACGGTGTGAACTCTTGAAGAAGTGAAAGCTAATAACTATATCTCAAATATATTGTTAATCTCCCACTAAAGTGTTATAAATGTTTGGGTAATTTACTCAGGCATGACGGCTAATTACATACAACCTATGTCTAAGTGGTCTATCCAAATATATCTCTTATAATTGGATTTAACCTACAATGTCTAGGTGATAAACAATTTTATTACCTCACATCGCTCACGCAAGCTCATAAAATCAGTTAACAACTCTTAATAGTTCGGTCATAATCACCATGTAGGAGGTGTTCCGTAAACCGTCAACTTAAGTACCCCCAGCCTTAGACAGGTTTATGAACCGATATGAGTTTGTAACTGTATTTTATAAGGTAACAATCTATTTTAACGATTAAAATTAGTTGTTAATCCAAGTGAGCATACAGCTGTTCTTTGTTATGGATTTTAAACGTCTAATCAATTTTATAACAACTTACAAAATTTAGACATGCTTAACATCCACAACATTCAACAAAGGTATCTAATATAACTATTATATCAAACATAACCCTAACATGCATACTATATATTATAACAATTATAACATACTGTCAATGCATGTAACATGCTTCCTACGGTGGGGCTTAAAATCTACATAGCATACTATATGCATATACATGAATTATTTAATTATCACATACATCTCATGCATAAACAATTATATACTAACTGCTATGGTTTTCGTTTTGGCATAAACAAGTAAACAGATAGCTAACCATTACAAACAGCTTCATAACCGTCTTTGAACTACTCGAACCGTGCAAAACCGAACCCAAACAACTTGAACCGGGTTGGATGAGTTTGAACCAAACCAACAAAGCCTGAACCAGACCAACCAAAACCATTTGAGGCTGAACCGGATTAAACCTTGAGAAAATCGATCAAACAAATTACTCTCGGTCCAACCTCAAAGTGTTGCTAAGTCTGATCGTGTAGCGCTGAAGGTAATCATCTAGTGTCATCGCCTTAGGTTGAGAGGAAGTACACGATCGCTTAGTGTTTTCTGAAAGCTAAACAATCGTTTAGCTCTATTGCATAGGATTAGACGATCGCTTAGTTCCATTGCAGTGCAATCACTTAGCTCCATTGTATAGTACTAAGCGACCGCTTAATACCATCGCCCAGTGCATTAAAGTCATCGTTTAATATTCGCCGCAGGTAAATGATAGCTTAGCTCTATCGTATAGAACATCATCATGTTGCATAGCATTTATCTACATGACTACTTAGCTCCGCGACCAAACGATCGCTCCGTGCTATCGCGTAGCACTTCATCACATCACTTAGCGCACGTCATTGCTAAACGATCGTATAACGCCATCGTTTAGCAAAATCAACGTATCGTTTAGTTCCCACGACAAAGCTAAACGATTGCGTAATGCTATTGTATAGCAAATGAACACATTGCTTAGCTCCCGCAAGTACACGATCGTTTAGCGTTCAACATCACAAAGACCAGCGCATATTACTAAACAATCGTCTAGCTTTTCTTCTCATCGTGTAACGTCTAGAGCTAAATGATAGCAACTAGACCTCAGCAACAAATATGAGTAGAAGCTGAAAATACTGGAACAATAGCTCGACCTCCTTCGCTTGTTTCTTCAATTACATCTTAATTTAAACTTTAATGACTCCAAGTAAATTATAGACTCTTGCTAATACATAAATGCTCATCAAACAAGAGCCAATTACAAATTTAATTGAGAAATTAAAGAGAATTAAGATGCCAAAATCCAGAAAATCATAGCAGTGCATCAGTTTTATATATCTCATGAAAAACACCCTCCTTGCCAAAATTAAACCGAATTGAAATCTTAAAAGATTCTCTAATACCAATTAAAAGAGATTAAATAACATGCGGCGGAGGTATCAAGGATCTATAAGCATTCAAATTCACTAATTTTGGCAGAAACTAAAGTATGCTTTTCTAAAGAGAGGATTTTAAGATCATACCTTTGATAAACTCTCCAAGAAACCAAGTGTACAGCAACTATCTTCACTTGATGTCACCGTGAACCACCTCAAAGCCTTCCCTACTATGCTCTTGGAGCTTTAGATAGATTTGTGGGACTCAAGAACAGTTGAAAAAGGGAAGAACAAAGAAGAACTCACAACAACTGATAAGAAGAACAGTTTCTTCTCACAGTAATTTTTCTCTAAAAAATTCTACATTCATCCTTCTCAAATGACTCCAATCTTCTTTATATATAGTAGATGAACATGCAAAGAAGTGGAGTGCATGGCTTATAGCTCATGCTTGGAGAATTACTGTAGAGAGGATAATGGCTTTTGTGTGAGCATGAAGATGAAAGTAATGGAAAAAATTTCATCTCCATTTTGTGCAACATGCATAAACCGAATTTTCATTTTTCTTTTAAAACATAAAATGATTTAAAAACCATTTTAATTGAAAATTTATTTTCTTAAATTAATGTCATAAATTAATTTAAAATATTAATTAATTTAATAACAAATATTAAATTAATTTTTGCACAATAATCATCTTCATATATTTAAATCATATTTAATATATATTCTCTTGTTCTGTTTAATTTTAACATTTCAAATTAATTTCTCAAGCCACCCTAAAGCTTATCCATTTACGAGCTAGTAGGGGGACCTCGCAGACCTACAGATCATGGGCTCCAACGATTCGAGATTAATCCACTAAACTCATTAGTCCGATGTAACCCCTGTTCGTTAACTAATGGGACACTCCACTATAGCTCATAGTTGAACTCTCCTCACTGTAGATATATTATGTCCACTTAATAACCATAATTAGTAAGTTGATCCTTCACTGGTTTTTTGTAATCACAACTAGGTCAAAAATACCGTTTTACCCCTGTGAATACATCTTATTCCTTAAGTTCCTACTGATCCTCTAATAAATAATTCTGATTCATAATCTTTATAAATCAAATCCTTTCTCTATCATTAGAAGTCGAGGCCCCGATTGTTCAAGACTTGGAGTCAATACTTAAGAGAACAACCCATCTGCTAACCCTAAATAGCCGCCACTCTCATGTCTCAACATGAACGATTTGTTGATCACATCGTTTGTAGAACCTTACAACTTCTTGTAACAACTACAAAGTGGGCCGCATCCAATAGTGTTACCAGGATGAAATACCCAGTTTCATTCATATACTTATTAGACATTTTAGGCTATATACTGTCAACTTGATCCTGTTTATGTCACTACATAAACTGACAACATTTAGACTATAGCCAATGATGTGTTTATTAGATTTTCATAATAAGATGCAAAATCAACTAGTCATTATTATTGATAAAATAGAATGTTTAACACGAACTGTGAGTTCTAGGACATTCCCAACACATATATAGTCCAGTCGGGCAAGGAGAGAAACGAATACTTAGCCAAAATCTTCGGACCACGAGTAAGAGTGTACATTTGAGAGCATCCTAGAGCATTGCAAGTGCTTGTGATAGCCTTCTCCATATCACACTGGCATCAATCTCATCAGTAGCCTTAGCACACTATCAGATTGAAGCAAGAGATTGTTGATAATTGTACATCACTTATTACTTTTTACTTTTCTTTGTTGTATTTAATTTTGTGATTAAGACATTAATTCATCTCGCCATCTATTTCTATATATATTATCATGACTACATACCTTATCCCATCTATCTTTACAATTTATTTTTCCTTTTCCATGGGTAACTAAATTCCACAAGGCAAAGGGGAAGTTTAATACCATGGGCTAAGTTTAAGCTTTTAGGGTTAATCCTGCTTGCTTAGTGTATGATTACGTAAATGCTTGCCTATGATCACTCATAGAGTCGAGTAGCTATAACCAACTTTCCGAGAGAGTAAGTAGTTATGGAACTCATTAAGTAAAATAAGAAATGATCTAGAAACAGAAATAACCTTATTTCAAGGCAATATCATTGATACATCATAGAGATATGACAAATGTGGCTAGTCGTCGAGAGGTGTGTGATGAACGGATCATAGAGAGCCTGGATTACCGTTGATGTTAGATTTAGGAACTTGGAATTGACTTCCCCCAACCTTGCTTTCTCCATTCATTTTCCACTACAAGCTAAAGCTGCTACTTTTTTAGAATTCTTGGAATCATTCTTAAGTTGCTCATCGCTTACTTAGTTAATTTCATCACATAGGTTCATGTTCGCATGTCTTTTTAATTTCTTTTCCTCTATTGTAATTTAATTAGCTCTCGCCATAAACACATTAACCACACAAACATTTTAGTAAATGAGTCCATGTGTTCGACCTTGGTTCTCATCGAGAAACTTATATCCTGTTAAAGTTGGACCTGATATAAGAAAACTTGTGACAAACACATAGCTGAACGCGAGCATAATTTATCTCAGCACAACATCATTCCTAACAAAATCCAAGCAATCAACACTAGTGTTCAACATTCTAACACTTTTGCACACTAAATCCTTTTCTACTCTAACTTGAGAAAGCTCACACTTTTGCACACTAAATCCTTTTCTACTCTAACTTCAGAAAGCTCACACTTCAAGTCTACAATGGTGAGACATAAGTCTATTGTTGTCAGCCATCAAAGACTCAATTCTTTTCTTTTGCACATCAAGAGCCTTTGGATCATCTTACCATTTAATGAAAAGAGCTTGATAAGAAGGATCCGTAGGCCCATGATTTATATTGTCCTGAACATTTTTTTGCATACACATCATACTCTGAAATCTCACACGACAAGGTGTCATATGAGATGTTACTAACAATCACTTTCACATCTTCTTTCAGACACTGCTGACTTCAGACTCATCATCAGAAAGAGTTAAAACATAATTTTTACCTTGCTTTCTCAATAAATTAGGACGTTCTGCATGAAAATGACCATAACCCTCACACTCTTTGTATTTGAACAAATTTTCTTTTGGAAATTTTATGGCACCAGATGTAAAATGCACACCTTGCTTTCCCTATTTAGTTATGTTTAATGTTTGAGTTAAGCAAAGTTTTAAGGTTAAATATCTAAGTTAGATTGAAATTTTTGGTTTTGAGGTAAAGGATAAGTTGAAGAAGGAAAATGTTTAAGTATGGGAGCTTAACTCTCAGATACTTATTAATCTAGCCTTGCAAAGAGAATTTATTGCTAAGTGTTGGTCGTAAAGAGGGGAAACTAAGCATCGAGTAAGCATAAGGCAGGCATCAAGTAAATGTTGCCTTGTGTCGAATGTAAGCGATCGAGGAAGGGTCGAGCGTCGAGTGTAAGTTATCGAGGAAGGGTCGAGAGTCGAGTATAAGTGAGGAAGGGTCACACATCGAGTACAAGCGATCGAGTAAGGAACATGCATCGAGTAAGTTATCCAACACCGAGTATCCCATCGATTATTGAGTCCTTACCATCGAGTATTCAACAAAGATCCACTGAATTTTCCATCGAGTAATGACCCTTCTCTATCGAGTTTTTCCAATGACGATCGAGTTGGCTCAAAACGCGCAGTTTTAAACTTTTCTTTTAGTTATCTGGACAGATGACTTAATCTGGGCCCTTAATCTCCACTAGTGGGTGATGTGGCTTAAGGATATTTCATGCAAAGGGTTGGACGGTAGTATAAAAAGGGAAGAGAATTTCAAGAGCTCGTTTTGGATGATTTCCTTGAACAAACCAAATGAACTTTATACCATTGGAAAGCTCTGTGAGTCTAGTTTTGAAATTGAGCCTTTGTAAGAGAGTTCTAGACAGAAGAGGGTTGAAGAAGAAAGGAAGAGTCAAAACTTTGTTTTCGAGTGTTTTCGGGCACTCGAAGAAGAATCATAGATCTAGACCGAACCACTAGGAGCTTCAAGCTGAAACTTTAAGGTACTATTGTTAACACCATTTCAACCAAGTTTTTAGAAGGAACTTATGCAGGATAAGGTATGGGGTTCGATTTACATATTTTGGAAGTTAAACCTAGAATCTTTGTTCAAGCAGGGAGTTGCAGTTTAATGCTTTCGGAAGAGATTTGAAGGCCCAGATTAAACCACAAAAGTTTTACATTGAAACTTTGAGGTAACATTGTTAACAAAGTTCTGAGCATGTTTGGAAAAGGAACTTTCTTAAAATGAGTCCTAGTTTTCAAGTTATTAACGTTAGAAATTGAATATGGAAATTTTGGAGGAACAGGCAACTTCTTGCCAAGTATGAGGTTGATAAAAGAGTAGTCTCAAAAGGGAGACCAAAGTAGTAACTAAAATCTTATTCTTTCATGTGTAGGAGCTACGCCCATTGGAGAGGCCTACCAAGCTTAGGAAAAATCAAGCCAAAAAGATCTGTGAGTGACTGAATGTTTTGAAAGATATGTATATAAAAGGAACATGCGTTCCAAATGAATTCAATTCTAGCTTCATGGGTTTTCCAAGAAACTAAAGTTTATACTCATGTTTTAAAGGATTCATGGAATTTCTTAATCATGATTTTTTAAGTCAATTAAATGAGTTTTACTAATCCTAGCACATGTTAAGATTGAATGAAAGAGTATTGCAAACTACATGTTTATAATTCGTGAAACATGCATGTTGAATCGAATAGTGCTTTTATGGCGGAAGCTAGGTAAGTGTTATGCCTAAAGCTTATGATACTTCAATCTTCTAGGAATGTTACGATTCTAATAAACCAGTTACTGAAGGTATAGAAGGTATCCGAGGAAGTACCACAGGTGTTGACAGTACTTAGTATACTCTATGTGCACGTAGGTAGTTCTATATGAGAGGACGAAGTATGGGTCTTCTAGTCACAGTCTTTATAACAGGATCGAAGTATGGATCTCAAGGCCTCGAATGGGCGTTGGGAACTTGAGCTATGAATGCTCGTTCTCAACTAAGGTTTGATAGTATGTTTGATTATGACGCTATGATTAATGTATGATACTATATAAGTTACTTGAGATGATTTCCAGAATGTTTATTTGTTTAAAATAATATATATGAAAGGCTTGAGACAAACTATATTTCTATGAGACTCACTGGGCAACAAGCTCACTATTTCAACTGTATTCCTTTTCTCAAGTAGCGGTCAGTTTCCTCGTGGTTGAACATACTGCTGGTTGCCACTCAAAGCTCGGTTAGGAAGGAAGAAGCTTAGGTTAAGATTGTTTGATGTACACATATTTTGAGAGTGACTGGGACTTTGTGGATTTTATTTAGGACCCATGTTTCGTTTTTGTATTGTTGGTTGGACATATGTTTGTTGTCTTTTCAGAATTGTATTTAGCTTGTTTTGCTGGATAAAGTTATATTTGATTTACTGCTAAGTCGTTTTTGCATATTAAGGATTTTTAAGCAGGTTTCAGTTAAGTTAGGCAGTGAGTGCTGGCAAGTAGGTCGGTAACTACTGTCATCATGTTCCCTTTTAGTTTTAGAGGGTAAACTGGGAGGGGGTGTGACATGTTGGTATCAGAGACAGGTTTTGGGAATGAGAGAGAGTTCATTCATATGTCCAGGTCCCAATGGTATGAGTCCCTAATATGTATACTATTAATTAGGTAAAAATGACGAGGAGAGGTGGAAAGCAAAGCAAACAGATGGTGGATGGGAATACTGACCCTACCAATCATGAACCTTAGGTCGAGAGGAACTTAGGAGTGAGTAAAAGAAAGACCCGAGAACCTGTAATCAGGAGGTGACATCTAAGGGAGAGTTGAGTACTCCTCAGGCCAAAGTTGATTCTCAACTAGAGGATAGGGTGTTTGACAAAATTGCCCAAAAGTTGACGACCAGCGTAAGTGCAGTACAGGTCGACCCAGAAAAGAAGTACGACATTAAGAGGCTTAAAGACCTTGGTGTTCTGGCCTTTGAGGGAACTTCTAACCCTGCAAAGGTGGAGGTATGGTTGGACCAAATAGAGAAATGTTTCAATGTGATGAATTGTCCAGAAGACCGTAAGGTCGGTTTAGCTATGTTTCTTTTGCAAAAGAGAGCAGAAAAATGGTGGAATGTGGCCTTCGCTAGGTGGAGCAGTTCGAGTTCTTTGTTGTGGTCTGAATTTAGGAAGGCTTTTGAAGACAAATATTATCCTAGTTCTTTTCAAGAGGCGAAAAGATATGAGTTCCTTTGGTTAGTTCAAGGAACATTGACACTGGCAGAGTATTAACAAAAATTCACTAAACTATCCCAGTATGCTCTTCCAACTATAGCGGAAGAAAAAGACCGGTGTAGAAGGTTCGAGAATGAATTGAAAAAGGAGATTAGTGAAGGAACTTTAAAATTAGAGAACTTGTGAGATGAAGTGGATCGTTCCAAACTCCATTGTGAAAGAACATAAACATTTACAATCATAAACAAACATTTATCATGAAACGATAAATTGCCACATGCTTTGAAATTAAATACAAGAGATCGAGTGACAATACCTTTGAAGAACCCTTTCTACACGTATTTCCCTCGATCGATCACCAATGCGTCCAATAGCACGAACGCAACGAGCAACTAGAAGATCTTCGATCACCAGTAAGTAAAACTCGATCCTCGATCCTCGAATAGAATTTGACAGCACCACAAGGTCACCTTTGTATTCTTAGTGTGAGAATCCTGGAGTTGTGGGCTCTGTATCATTTTGGATAGAGGGAAGGAGGAAGTAAACAATCAAGTAGACAATCGACTATGCAATGAACAATCGTATAGAGGATGAAGTCTATCATATAGACTTGATACTCGATTGTGTAGTAAAAGCACTATCGTATAGTGAACTAGACACTCTATCATTTTGTCTCCCAGAAGTAATTCGATTACTTGTTTCATGGATTGCGCGTCATGAATCTGAAAAACTATTTTTCATTTTATCCATAGTTCCCATAAACCATCTAAAACCACCCATTAAGGTTGGTTATCGGAGAAAAAGAAAATTAGTTATCTCATAATTAATAAATTATAATTAAATACAATAACTAACTTATCATATTTTATTTATATCCTATAGTTTTAATATTACATCATATGCAACATATAAACCATAGTTCTTTTTCTCTTTTTATGACATTTAATATAAATCATATTTATATTAATTCCTTTAATCAAATATTAATGTATTAAATACATTAAAATCAATTATATCATATTATAATTGAATTAATTGAATTTATATCATATATATTGAATTAATTTAATTATATCATATATAATTGAATTAATTTAATTATATCATATATAATTAAATTTCCTTTTTGTAATTTGAACATTTCAAACTAACCCAAAAACATATTCTGAACTTGAATCCATTGAGCTACCAAGGGGACTTAATGGACCTGTAGCTTGAAGCTCCAACAGTACGTGAATAACTGACTAAACTCTTTAATCACAATATCTACAATTCATTAACTACTGGGCACTTCACTAAAGACCGATAGCTGCACTTTTCGCACTACAGATATATTTCTGTGTCCATTTGATACAACCAATAAACAGTACGATGACTCTTCACAAATCGCTCGTAAATATAGTCGGGCAAATTTATCATTTTCCCCCGTAGTTACATCTAACTCCTTAAGTACCACTTATTTCTCTAATGAATAATAGATCGTAGTCCCACAATGACTAAACCCTTCTCGGGCCAAGAGAAGGTGTGACGCCACATTTTTCAACTCTCGGAATCAGCCCTTAAAAGAGCAATTTATCTACTTACCCTTTCTTTAGGGAATGAGTGAATTATGTCTTGTGTAGCTGAGTTCCTTGCTCCCTAATCAGACGAATCCTCAAAGTGGTAGGTTTGAGTCGGCAATCTGGTCACTCTCATGCATGCAAATCAAAGGACCGCCCTCATAGGCAGGAGTTCATAACTCACTTAGGATTAAGGTCATGTTACCTATGGTCATCTTATTGAAATGAAAGTCTCAATTATGAACGACATTATATAATGAGACTAAACATTTCGTGGTCCGGTCTTATACAAACTTCTTTGTATAGGGTATCCCCACTCTCATGTCTAATATACGAATGATTAGGATCAGATCATCTGTAGCACTTTACAATGTAACACCTACAAAGCGGGCCACATTTGTAGCGTCACCGGGATAAGGTATCCCACCTTATCCATATACTACAAACCATTTAGGTTATCAGTTAAAGCAGATCCACTTCTATGTCTCCACATATATGCATAAGTTACAACGATAACCATGGATCTTAGTTTATTGGTTTGTGGTTAATGCAATTAAAATATCTCTTATTTCATAGATTGAAGTGAATAAAGTATCTCATATTATAAATCACAAAACGTTTGTTCATACAAGTGTTTAACAACTATAGGATCCCACGAGATTTAGGGCATCAACCCCAACAGTTTCCCACTTGTCCTAAAGCTAGTAAGGTGTATAAGATAATCATATTACAAGTCCACACAAAACAATAAACTAGGGCATATGCCCAGTACTGAAGGAAATCAGATTCGAGATTTCCATGAGCAGTGGAAGAAAGATAATTCCAAATCACAATCATAAATGAACATAACATTTACAGTCGACTTCAAACAAGCGGTTATACAATTCATATAGAAATTACAGCATGAAAAACTCAAATGCACAAAGGGAAAAACTATATGAACAATGGTAGAAACGTCTCCACGCTCCGTTGCGCACGAATGCTTAAACAACAATGACCACGAACGATCGATCTACACGACCGCAACACCGCAACAAACACAGCACGAACACTTCGCACTCATTCATGAACTCCTCAACGATCGCCTTGGTCACGAACTCCTCAGCAACACGAACGACCTCCACAACACGACGAACGGCCTCCAAAAAACCTCGACAGTGTCGAGTTAAGTCTGACACCACCAACAAGGCTACCTTGGTATTCTCGGTGTGAGAATCCAGAGGATGGGCTTTGTTCGGACTTGGTATGAGGCAGTGATAACGGCCAGAAATGCATGTTATCATAGTGCTAAGTCCTTAAACAATGTTGGATTGCGTTGATGAAATATGTTAATTTGCATCCATAAGCATCAATTTCTTACTATTGCGGTCGCGTGCGTCCAACGTATTAGAATAGTTGATCGTTGTATTTTTGTGCAGAATATGCATTAACACAATGCAAAGATTGCATTCATAGGAATTCATTAGTTGAGTGCAACTTCACCGCAAGGCTTTGCGTTGATCGTGCTCGCAAACATTCACCCGAGAAGGATCGTCACAACTTGTTCAGCGTAACATGGTGGGCGCATCCGGATGAAAGGATAATTAAGAGAAATGAGACAGAAGGATGATGACAGTCAGATCTAAATTAAATTGACAGCCGATAACGATCACAAAGTACATTCAGTTTCATCAGTAACAATTATCTAGTGCATCAGTCAGGAATTAAAGCTGTCCCATCTGTACAACCAGAAGAGAGAAGCCGCCTTTCACCATGGATGCTCTATAAATACCAAGGGCATTTTTCAGAGAAGGGGTTTATATGTTTAGCAGTTGATTAGTTCATCGTTTAGTTCACGTCTCTGTCCATAGTTTTCCTTTCCATTTTAAGGCGGAGCAAGAGAAGAGTGGTGACGCCGGAGATCACTCAGGGCAACTCGAGAGAGATTTTTGGGGTGTAAGAGCAGAGAGTGGGCCGACTCTTGCGAGAGCGAGATTATCTTTTGAGCACGAGTAGAAATAGTGCAAACGCTTGGTAGTAAGAGATTGCTACCAGGCTCTTTATTATATACTTGCATTGTTATTTTGTACTTCTTAATACGCATCTGTTCACTCTCTTAATACGCATGAGTAGCTAAACTAGTCGAATGGGTTGAGAAGAACTAAGCTAACATGACCTAGGAAGTTCATTGCTTGCGATTGTCTTGTTTTATGCTGTGTAAAATACCCTTTAGATTTACTCGAGAGAGAGTCTAAAGAAAGAACCTAATGTCTCGAGAGAGCTAGGTTAGAACCTTGACTCGAAAGAGCAAGATTAGGCTTGCATAAACAAGAGATAGGGACTTAGAGATAAGCTTTGTTTGTCAACTTGCATCGCATGCATCCTAGAGATGGGAATGATATTATGTGGTCGCATATTTGTGTGTTTTCATGTTGTCATCGCATAAATAGAAATAGAGGTTTATGTGTAGACCATGTAGACTTGTCGCATATATCGCATGCATTCTAGCCTTAGAAGCCGTGGTATTCGCTCCGAGAGGTGGTTTACTGTTGTATGCATGTTTCATGATCGCATAGCATGAACGCATTCTAGGGAGTGTTAGCCGAAACCCTTATCAACCTGTTCACCGCATATCCATCATATTTCCCATTACCAACTCTTTTCGAACTCTACTATATTCATTATTATTTTCATTA
>NC_052351.1:63372387-63456595 GCF_009727055.1 Benincasa hispida | reverse complement strand
TTGTATGCATGTTTCATGATCGCATAGCATGAACGCATTCTAGGGAGTGTTAGCCGAAACCCTTATCAACCTGTTCACCGCATATTCATCAAATCTCTTGTTTACTAACTCTTTTCAAACTCCGCCGCATTTGTTATTTATTTTTCATCAACGTAAACAACAAACCCAACAATTTATTTATTTAACTGGTTACTGCAAAGTCTTCATAACAATCACCAACGCAATCTATTTTCACAGGTTCTTGTGTTTGACCCTGGACTTACCAGGAAACTTAGAGGAATTTACACTTGAGTTCCGCTGGGGAAACTTAAGTGCACAACACAAATCTATCAACGCATATAATCCATATTTCTACTTCATAAATACAAGCATTAGGCAGACGAAGGAGGGAACACCGATCGCGTACACGACTGGGCAAGTGGGAGATGGTAGAGACCTATATGATATGCGATTGTTTAGCTCATCGTTTAGCTTGGTCTGTCACCTACAGACTGTACACGATCATTTACGTAGGGCAAGTGATAGTCTAGCAAAACTATGCGATCGTTTAGTAAATATTGCACGGTCGTTTAGCTCGCCCAACCATCGTTTAGTAAATCCGTATTTACTTGATGACTACGTGAGTTTCTTTTTTTCTTTGTCGAGAGAAATCTCAAAAACTTTTATCAAGCTTTTGTAAAACTTCTTTTCAAAATAGGAAAACCACTTTCCTTTTAAACTCACGGTTACCATGAATCCAATAACCACACACTTATATGGTTATTTAAAAGAAAAAGAATTAATTATCCAATAATTAATATTATTAGAAATATAAATGATAATAAACTTATCATACTATATTTATAACCTATAGTTTTAATATTTCATCTCATGAAACATATAAACCATAGTTCTTTTTCTATTCCATGGTACTTAATGTAAATCTCATTTACATCAATCCTCCACTAGATGTATCTCATATATCAAACCGATTATATCATATATAATCAAAATACCTTTTGTCAATTTGAACATTTCAATTCAACATCAAGAACTAATCCTCACCTTAATCCATTGAGCTACCCAGGGGACCTTATGAACCTGTAGCTTGAAGCTCCAACGGTACGTGAATAACTGACTTAACTCTTTAGTCACGAGATCTCCATCCGTTAACTACCATGCACTCTACTAAAGATCGACAGTTGAACTTCCCTTACAACAGATATATTATGTGTCCATATTAACCAATCAACAGTGCGACAACCCTTCACAGATCGCTCGTAAGTACAACTGACACAATAACCGTTATGCCCCTGTAGTTACATCTGTCTCCTTAAGTACCACTGATCCTTCTAATGAACATAAGTCATAGTCCTACTATGACTGAGTCTTCTCTTCCAAAGAGAAGCTGTGGCCACTATGTTCAAGCCCTGGAATCAGCCCTTAAGAGAGCAATCTCTTTACTTATCCCTGCTTCGAGAAAGGAGTGAATTCCATGTATTGGATAAAGTTCCCAGCTTCTAGATCAGACAAGTCCCTAAAAAGGTATGCATGTTGAGTTGGCAATCTAGCCACTCTCACCCATACTAATCAAAGGACCGCCCTCAAAGGCAGGAGTTCCCAAAACACTCAGGATTGAGGCCATGTCACCTTTGGTCGTTTAGGTGAGATGCAAGTCTCTAGTATCAATGGCGTTATATACAGAGTCTAATCATCTCGTGGTCCAGGTCTGATACAAACTCTTTGTATAGGACACCACCGCTCGTACGTCTCCATGTGAATGGTCAGGATCTACCATCTATAGTAGTTTACAACACTTGCAAACCTCTACAAAGCGAGCCGTATTCGTAGTGTCACAAGGATCAGGTATCCCACCTTAATCCTTATACTACTGACCTATTTAGGTCAACACTTAAGGTATGATCCACTTGTATATCACATATACATGCTTAAGTTCACATAAGATAACCAAGGAACTTTGTTTATTGGATATGAGTAAATGGTAGAATTAAATAACATTTATTTTATTCATTAAACAATGTGTATCTTTACAAAACAATGAGACTCCAAGAGAATTAAGACACCAATCCCAACAGTACAACATCTCCCACTTACCCTAGTCTAGCCGCGGTTGGTCCCATAGACCCATACTCTGCAGGTGACCCTCAAACACACTAGCCGTGAGAGCCTTCGTAAACGGATAAGCCATGTTGTGCTCTGAAGTTATCTTCGTGACAATCACGTCCCCTCGATGCACAATCTCTCGAATGAGATGGTATTTCCACTCTATGTGCTTGCCACACTTATGACTCCGAGGTTCATGGGAATTTGCCACAACACCACTATTATCATAATAAAGGGTGATAAACCTAGACATGTTTGGAACAACTTCAAAATCAGTCAGGAACTTCCTGAGTCAAACGACCTTCTTAGCAGCTTCACAAGCTGCTACATACTCGGCCTCCATAGTGGAGTCAGCGATGCACCCTTACTTGGTGCTTCGCCATACTATAGCCCCTCCGTTAAGAGTGAACACTAAACCTAAAGTGGATTTTCGAGAATCCTTATCAGTCTAAAAATCAGAGTCCATGTATCCTATAAGGATCAAATCCTTAGAACCATACACAAGCATGTAGTCCCTCGTTCTCTGAAGATATTTGAGGATGTTCTTTATGGCTGTCCACTGACCCTGTCCTGGATTAGACTGATATCTACTGACTATCTCCACAACATAGTAGATGTATGGTCTAGTACATAAAATCGCGTACATCAAATTGCCAACAGCAAATGCATATGGGACCTGCCTTATTTCCTCAACCTTTAAAGGTGTCTTAGGACACTGTTCCATAGACAATGTAACTCCATGCCAAAAAGGAAATAGGCCCCTCTTAGAGTTCTACATCAAGTACTTGATCAACATCTTGTCTATGTACGATGCCTAAGATAATGATAGCAATTTGTTCTTTCGATTCCGAAAGATCTGAATCCCAAGAACAAACTGAGCCTCTCCCAAATCTTTCATTTTGAATTGGATCGCTAGCCAGTTCTTAATTGAAGTCAATAAATCTACGTCATTCCCAATGAATAGAATATCGTCTATATACAACACTAGGAAAACGACTGTACTGTTGATGATTTTCTTATAGACACAAAGCTCATCAACGTTTTGGTCAAAGCCATAAGATTTGGTCGTAGTATCAACCCTTATATTCCAAGATCGAGATGCTTGTTTGAGTCCATAAATGGACTGATTCGGCTTGCAAACCTTTTGCTCTTGACCTTGGGCTATGAATCCTTTAGGCTGCACCATATAAATGGTTTCCTCAAGATTGCCATTCAGAAAAGCAGTCTTGACATCCATTTTCCATATCTCATAGTCATAATATGAGGCAATGGATATGAGGATGCAGATAAACTTCAGCATGGCAATAGAGAAGAATGTCTCCTCATTGTCGACTCCTTCCACCTAGGTATAACCCTTTGCCACCGGTCTAGCCTTGAAGGTTTGTACTTTCCCATCAACACCCCATTTCCTCTTGTAGATCGATTTACAACATATAGGTGTAACCCCATTAGCTTGATCTACAAGATCCCAAACGGAGTTGAAGTACATAGACTCCATCACGAGATCCATGACTTTGACCCATTCATCTTTGTTAACATCCTCCATTGCCTTCTTGTAAGACAACTGATCCGTAACCTCGCCATCAGCTACCATAGGTAGGATTTGAGTTAAACTCATATAGCGTATAGGTGGGTTCGCAACCCTCTGACTACGTTAAGGATCCCTCAACACTTGAGGTGGATTTGACCTACTAGATGAACTTACATCAACAACTCTTGTTGAGGTAGTAGGCTCTTCAACAACTCTTGTTGAAGTCTTAGTAGCTTCTTTGGAAAGCTCATTCAACACGATTTTTCTTCTAGGACTGTGCTCCCTTATATGATCCTCCTCAAGAAAAGTAGCATTTGTCGATACAAACACTTTGTTTTCCTTAGGATCATAAAAAAAACTCCTTCGTGTCCCTTTAAGGTAGCCTACAAATAGGCATAGCCTCGAACGTGGTTCCAATTTCTTCGGATTAGCCTCATGCACATCTACTAGGCAACTCTAGATGCAGAAGTGACGTAAACTAGCATTACACCCATTCAACAACTCCAAAGGTGTTTTGGGAACACTCTTGGAGGGAACATAGTTCAGGATATATGCTGCAGTCTCTACTGCAAATCCCCAAAACGAGTCCGATAAGGAAGCCTAACTCATAATCGATCAAACCATGTCTATTAGGGTTCAATTTCTCCTCTTCGATACACCATTCTATTGAGGTGTACCAGGTGCTAAGAGTTGGAAAACGATTCAATGTGTTTTCAACTTAATGCGTTTTCAACTTCAGCCTTGAACTCTTTGAACTTTTCAACGAACATAGACTTATGTTGCATTAAATAAATGTACCCATACCACGAATAATCATCAGAAAAAGTGGTGAAGTATTCATAGCCTCCCCTGGCTTGCACATTCATCGAACCACAAAGGTTTGAATGCACTAATTCTAGAGGCTCTTTGGCCCTATAACCTTTTCCAGTAAAAGGTCTTTTAGTCATTTTTCCTTCAAGGCCTGACTCGCACACAGGTGAAGAATTGTCTTTTAAATTGTTTAGAAGTCCATTCTTCACCAACCTCTCATTCCTATTGAGATTGATGTGCCTGATGCATTATTTTATGATGTGGAATTATGGATGAAATGCGATGATGAAAATGCATTGAGCACTCAAGTTTACTCAGTGGAATCCAAGTGTAAACCCTACTGAGTTCCTGGTAAGTCCAGGGTTGAACTCAGGGACTTGGGAAAATAGGTTGCGGTGGTAATTTTTAGAAAACTTTGTGGTAACCGGTAACTCAAATAGTTGTTTGGTTTTTGTTGGTTGTGGTAATGAAAAATAAACAAATGCGGCGGATTTGAGAAAAAGGCTGATTGTGTGATAGATGCATTGAGTATACGGATTAATAGGTTGAGAAAGTCTTCAGCTAGTGTTACTTGGGAATGTATCAGACTATGCGATCGAGCTACACCCATGCACAACAAGTCATTTTCCAATGCAAATATGGTGCTCCTAAGTCTAGGACGCATGTGTTGAATGCAAAAGTGTCCATAGAGCTTATTCCTAAGTCTCCACTCTTTTTCTATGCGATGATGCAAGATGCACAAAGGCAAGGTGACCGCACACAATCTTATCCTATCTTTAGGATGCATGCGATGCGTTAATAGCGAATAGTGCTTATTCCTAAGCTCCTATCTCTTGATTATGCGTTCTAATCTAACTCTCCCGAGCCTAGATTCTAACCTGACCTTCCCAAGTCTAGATCCTGTCCTTAGACTACCCTCCCGAGTATCTCTAATGGACGAATGAAGCATACATAATACAAGATGATCGCATAAAATGAATATACCCAGTTAAGCTAGCTAAGTTCTTTTCAACCCATTCAAAAGATTTAGCTACTCATGTGTAAATAACAGAGAGTGAACAGATATAGAGAAATAAATTCCATTTTTATAAATGAATATGAATACAAAATAGTAATGAAAGATAAAGGTAGAGAGCCTGGTAGCAATCCCTTGCTGCCCGAGGTTTTTACACTAGCAATCTCTATTCGATTCAAAAGATATTCTTGCTTCTGCAGGAGCTGGCCTCTCTCTAATCTTGAAGCTTTCGGCGCTCTCCCAAGCTTACCAGAACGATCTATCGACACAACTTACTCTCTCGCTTCCGCTTGAAAATAAAAGAAAATCTAAGAACAAGGCTAAACTATCTAAGGAAAAATTCTCTAACTCTACAAACTGCTGAACTCGTGAGCTGGTGAACCCCTTTTCTGAAGGATGCCTTTGATATTTATAGAGCTTTAGGGGTTAAAGGCGACTTCTCTCTTATGATTGCACAGATGGGATGGCTTTAATTCCTTGACTGATGCGCCGAATATTTGTCAACGAAAAGCTGAATGAACTTTTTATCGTTAGCGGCTGTCAACTTAATTCGGATTCGACCGTCATCAGCTTTCTGTCCCATTGTGATTAATTACGCCTTTCACCCAGATGCGCCCACCAAGTTGCACCGACTCTATGCGGCAATCCTTCTTGGGCAGATGTTTGCAAACACAAATCACTGCAAGGCCTTGCGATAATTCTGCACTCGACCATTGATTTCTTATGATCGCTCTTTTCACCTTGCATCAACGCATATTCTGCATAAAAATACAAAAATCAACTGTTTCTATGCGAAGAACGCATGCGACCGCAATGTTATGAATTTAATGCTTTTTGGATGCAATCTAACATATTTTATCAGCGTAAGCCATTATTGTTTAAGAACTTAGTACTATGATAACATGCATTTCTGCCCGTTATCAGTGCCTTAAACGTAGGTGCCAAAGTTGGGCATTTTCTTTAGGAGAAAGTTTAAGTCATTTATTTTGAGTTATGACAGTTTTAAACATCTCTATATTCGGCCTTAGCACATATAAATTGTCTTCCAGTTGAGCCGGACATATATCAACACTATCTTTCGAAATAAACACTTTATTTAATGAAAAAATTTAAGTTGTATTTACATTCAAGCAACGAATTTACAGAAATTAAGTTCCTCTTTAACTCTGGAACTACATACACATCATTCCCTATTCTGCAAAGTCTACTGGAGGCCTCCCACTACCACAGCTAAGACGACATGCCCGGTTCTAACTCGCATCGTCATCTTACCAGCCTCAAGCTGTCGCCAGGAACTAATTCCCTAAAATGAAGAACAAACATGGTTTGTGGCCCTAGAGTCTATACTCAAAGCAGAATCATCATTCTTCACTAAACAAGTCTCCAAAACCAGTAAATCATATTTACTTTGTTTTGCCTTCTTATTCTCAGCCAAATAACGTGGGCAGTTTCGCTTCCAGTGCCCATTCTGGTTGCGGTGGAAACATTTTCCTTTGTCAATTGGCGCTGGTCACCTACCCCGCAGAGTGGCAGGTTGTGGGTTAGGAAGCGCCTTCCCTTTCCCCTTACTACTTGTAAGACCCTAACACTAAATCTAAAGTGGGAGGTTAAATAGAAAAATCCTAAGTAAGAATAGTGGGGCAAAGGGAGAAAAACATAAAATATTATCCAAAAAGGTGACCAAAAGTCTAAATGCCTATGAAGGGCTTAAAACATGTTGGACGCAAGAAAGCATGGAGGATGGAAGCAAGAAAACTTGAAAAATGGCTAAAAGTTGCATACAACCAACACAAAGGCATACATGAGCCATGTGGACACGGGCAGGAAGCATGCGTCGAGTGAGCATGCTAGGAGAGCAGCCATGCATCAAGGACAAGCGCACAGGATGTGCGTCAAGCGTGCAACCCATGCATCGATGGTGTACGTCAAGCGTGCAGCCCATGCGTCGATGGTGTATACCGAGCACCCTGCCTATGCGTCCAACAGGGCAGAGGGCAAGCCATCCTATGCGTCCAAACGCTGCCGAGTCTGCCAAGCAGCCATGCGTCGATGCGCTATGCCAAGTGCATGCCCATGCGGCGAGACATNGCAACCCATGCATCGATGGTGTACGTCAAGCGTGCAGCCCATGCATCGATGGTGTATACCGAGCACCCTGCCTATGTGTCGAACGGGCAAGCGGGTAAGCCATCCTATGCGTTGAAGCACTGCCAGGTCTGCCTAGCAGCCATGCGTCGATGCGCTATGCCAAGCGCACACCCATGCGACGAGGCACGCCCATGCAACGAGACACACCCACGCAGTTGAGAGTGCCTATGCGGCCGAGCATGCCTATGCAGCCAAACGCGTAAGCGCCTGGGTAGCACACCATGTGTCAATGGTCAGCACCATGCATCCATATTTAATAGGCTGAGCAAGCACCACTTAGCAAGCCATGCGTCAAGGGTGAGCGGCCATCCTATGCGTTGGTGATGGCCAACTCATGTGTTGGCTAAGTGGGACTTTGATGAAGGAAAGGTGAGTTGCTATGCATTAAGGATAAAGGGTAAGGCTAATTGATGGAAAACTTCAAGGGAGGATGCCAATGGTATACGAGCATAAGTCTTAAACAACTTAAGTAGAGAAATATGTGAAGTATTTAAGTAATTTCGGTGGCAAAAGAAGGATCACATAAAATTCTAGTAGGAGCTGGCTAAAGTAGATTTCATGCAATTAAAGTCTTATCACCTTAAGCAGGAGGTGGGTGAAGCAGATTTCATGCAAAAAAAAGGAGATTTTGGCTGGTAAGCTGAAATGAAAACAACTCAAGGCTAGGTTGGGTAGGTTGAGTGTTGGCAGCTCCAAAGTGAGACAAATGGGAGTTGATTTTTCACCATGGGGTGAGTTTGAAATGGCTATAAATATAGGGGTTGGGTAGGAGGAATTTATTCATACCATCACTTAAATTGTGTGTTGAGAGCATATTTAGAGAGTTACAATTGAGTTATCAGGCTGCCAAGTTGATTGAAGATCAAAAGAAACAAAATTTACGTTGGTGAAGCATTGAGTCAGCCGGATGCACAGCCAGCTCACACTTTGCGTGCATGCAGCGTTGCGTCCGTCCGTCCGTCCGCGCGTGCCTCACTCTACGCATCCTGCGTGCCAGCCTAACGCAGCTGCCTCCCCCGTACGACGCATCACGCCCAGCGCACGCCCAACGCAACGCATGCCCAGACGTGCCAGTCCCCTATGCGGCACAGCACGCCCACCCTGCCTGCTGCTCAATGCCCAGCTGCCTACCACAGTCCAAATAACCTTTAAAGTGGCTAATTTCGGGATTTTGGCTAAAATTGTGTAGGGTAAGCTGGTGTTTTCATTATATAATAGTATTTTGGCTTGTTTGACATTATTTATTGATATAACAAATATTAATTGAGGAATTTCCATTGATATGGAGGAATTCTCAGGAAGGTATTCTCAAGGTGATTTTAGTGGAAAAACTTGCTAACGGTGAGTGTTTACTTAGTTTTATGCGTTGATATGTGGATAAATGCATATGTAAGTGCCAAATTCATGCTTATGATGTTATGTTATTGCCATGATATTTTTTGTGAAATTGCTATGGAAACTGAGATTATACCCAGAATACATAAGTTAGCATGCTTAATAAAAGGTGCTTGGTGGGAAAATATAGTCGGTCTTGGTCGGCGAGAAATAATAGTCGGTGACGACTGGCGGGAAATATAGTCAAGTAACTATGCATGACTAGCGGGAAAAGAATTGTCGATGTGCACATTGGCAGGAGAAGCGGGTTATAGGAAAGTTTTCATAAAAAGTTATATGTGATTGATAATGTGTCCATGATATGAGCATGCCACGTATACCATGGAATTGGAGGATGATAATTGAATGAATGTACACATGATTATGCATAGATTATACTGGAATTGTGATTATGTGATTGCTTTCCCAAAAATATGTTTTGCAAAGTGATTATTATTCTAAAAGAACCACTCACTGGGCTTAGTAGCTCACACTCTTTCAAATGTTTTCTTACATCCCTCCCCCCCCCTCATTCAGGTAGCAAAGCAGAGCGTTCAGGAAGGAGTCTACTAACCACCAACACACCAGGACTTGGTAAATTCTCAGGGCACGACTCGGATCATGTAATAAAGAATATAGGAGATTGAACTATGTGTATGAAAGATAGATAGAGTGTTGTAAACATGTTGATGTCTTTAATAGATAAGGGGGGAAATGTTTAATTTAAATATTGTCTTAGAATACTACTGGTGTACCCTCACGCTCCCTTCTAGGTCTTGGGGAGTTAAAGCTAGGGAGGTGGTGCGGCACTACCCTTCTTCTTCTACCACTTGCTAGTGCCGAAAGAAGAAGGTGCAGACTTAGTTCCAAAGGTCGATGATGAAGCAATATTTGCCTCACCAACCTTTTTCTCCTTACTTTTCAGCAAGGATTAGAATGTCTGCAACTCGTTTAATAGAGTTCTAAGGTTGTAGTCAACCCTGTTCAGAACAGCATTGCTAACAAAATGAAGGAAGCTTTCTGGTAACGACTTCATAATTATGCTAACTTGGCTGACCTTATTAATGCTAGACCCATTCATCTCTACCACATTAAAGTGGACCATCATGTTCATAACATGTTTACGAACAGATGTACCCTTCTTCATCTTGGACTTGAAGACGAACTTAAGAGCGTCATGCCTGAGTTGCGCAGACGGTTCTCTGAACATTCCCCCAAGGGATTCTATGATCTCGCGTGCAATGATCATGGGCTCATGCTTCTTGGCCAAAACGTCATTAAGGTTGACCAAGATGTATGCTCAGGCTTTTTCGTTCGCCCGTGTCCATTTCACGTACGACTCTCAAACATTTCAAGCGATGTTGGGAATAAGGATGAACCTAAGGTCATTGATGATAAGTATCTTGTTTATGGTGTTTTTCAAACTAGCGTAGTTCTCGCCAGTCAGTTTATCGGTGGCTAAAAGTGCAAGAGTAGTAGTAGCCATATTATAAAAGTTGCTGAAAAAAGAACAAACTTAATGAGTTTCCTTGTTTTACCACTTTTAACACCAATTAAGTTATAGCAAAATATTCTATTCTACCCTAAGTGACATCTATTTTGTAATGATGCTCCAGTGAGGCAGGAAAAAAGTCACCATTGGGGTGATCAATGCCCCTTCACTGGAATGAGACAAGCTCAGCCATTAGACAAAACAACTCCTTGTAACTGAATCTAACAGTTACCATTCTTCGGTCTAGAATTTGTTAACATCCTTAACAATTTCGCATAAGTGTAACCCCTCATTTTAGGCCCTAGAGTCCCGCCCTGATGCGTTTACCGTAGGGAAAAAGCATATTAGAGCAAGAGACTAAAGAAACCCTATCTATTTCTAGAGATCATATAAAGAGTTGTGCAAACACAACCATCCTTTAGGGGGACACTCCCAGGATGCCTTGAGGTGATGCATGAAGACGTTATCCAACCTAATGAGAGAGACCGTGGAATATGTTGTCACACATCTTGCTCCCACATACTATGAACATTCTCTCCATTCACCTTGGTATTGACCTACCCAAATGCCATCCTATAGGGGGACACTCCCAGGGTGCCTTGAGGCCGAGGATAGATCTCATGGTGTGAACTTTTAGGGAGAAACATGTAGAGGTAAAAGCATCATATACCCTAATTACCTCCCACTGAATGTTCTACCTAGGGATTCATTAACTTAGAAAATCTGGCTACTGATATTAACTAAGTGGGTGTTAATTTGCTCAAAAACAACTCTTGCTTTTGATGATGAAATAAGTTTGATTCAAGTCTTATTAAACACTCTAACAGACTATCATTAAATTTGCATGCATGCATTTCTTATTGATTTTAATTCTAATTTCATTAATTATAAATCTTATAAAGAATGAAACAATCAAAATCAACCACATTGCTAAGCTAGACATTCACAAGGCATTTATAACTTTTATAAATAAATCTAAGTGTCATGCTTCATGCACTGTTCATTCATTACTATATATAACTTTTATATAACTTGTAATGAACTATGCATACATGCTAACATACACCCTTATATTATAACACTTATAATATAAAGATGATGTATGAATATGCTTTGATGCATGTAACTCTTATATTATACGATGAATGAGCATGCTTTAATGTAATTTAATCATGCAAAATACTATATTATGACACTTATAATATAAAGATGATGCATGAATAAATTCATAACCTATGGTGGGTTTTAAAACTATATGACATACATTATTGCATATAAATAAACATACATCACATGTACATTCATTAAAAATTGATGGAATGGGATAATTCGCCTTAAAACTGGAGAAAAAGCCTAACTATTACAAAAAAACATCGAGTCAACGGGTTCAAATAGGCAAACCAGGTCTTGAACCGCTCAGGCAAAGCCTCGTCACTTGATCATGTAGCATCTTCTTCAGGTCATCAAGTAACACCTATCGAGTATAAATGATGGAATAGCGTTGATCGTGTGCCTTTGGACTATGCGATGAGCATGAAGGCCCACGTGATCGTGTAGCACACATCGAGTAATGCATGCTATGCGACCGTTCAGACAACGACTATGCGATGACCATGATTGTCTAAACAATCGAGGAGCAAGGGTCGAGTATCGTATACCGGGTGATCGAGTAGCTAGTGACTATGCGATGAGCATGCTAGCCTACTCGATCGTTTAGCTAGTAAACTCTTTACTCGATCGCATAGCATTAGCTATGCGATCGTTTAACAGATACTACACGATCAAGTAGAATGTTTTTACACGATTGCATAGCCAAATCTAAACGATCGTTTAGCTTAGGCTACACGATACGACCAACGATTAGTCTTCTTCCTCGAAGTAAACAACATCTTCATGCATCTGAAGCTTCATCACGAACAACTAAAAAAAAACTTGAATACAAACTCGATAGCAAGTTAATTATGCCCAAAAGCGTAGGAACCCTTACAAATTAACTTAGGAAACGTAAAAAAAGCTTTAACAAAGGCAATTATCCTGTAAACATCTATCAACACCTCCACAAACACATCTAACACTTAAACGCATTGCAGAATTCATAACACCCACCAAGACTATAAATGAAATTCAATACAGTAATGGAATTTGGAATATTTGAACAACCTGACCCTGATACCAATTGAAGAAACTCTAAAATTAGAGAACCTATAAGCAGAAGCGGATCGTTCCAAACTCCATTGTGAAATAACAGAAACATTTACAATCATACACAAATAATTAGGCATTAAATGATAAATTACAGCATGCTTCAAAATCAAATACAAGAGATCGGGAAACAATACCTTTGAAGAACCCTTTCTTCACGTATTTCCCTCGATCGATCACCAATGCGTTCAACAGTATGAACACAACAAGCAACTGGAAGATCCTCCATCACCAATGAGTAAAACTCGATCCTCAATCCTCAAACAGAACTCAACACCACCACAAGGTTACCTTAGTATTCTCGGTGTGAGAATCCAGGAGTTGTGGGCTCTGTATGAATTTGGATAGAGGGAAGGAGGAAGTAAACGATCGAATACACGATCGAGTATGCGATGAATGATCGTATAGAGGAAGAAGTCTATCGTATAGACTTGATACTTGATCGTGTAGTAAAAGCACAATCGTATAGTGAATTCGACACTCTATCATTTTGTCTCTCAAAAGTAATCTGATTACTTGTTTCGTGGATTGCACATCATGAATTTGAAAAACTATTTTTCATTTTATCCATAGTATCCATAAACCGTCTAAAACCACCCACTAAGGTTGGTTATCGGAGAAAAGGAAAATTGATTATCTCATAATTAATAAATTATAAATAAATACAATAACTAACTTATTATATTATATTTATAACCTATAGTTTTAATATTGCATCATATGCAACATATAAACCATATTTCTTTTTCTCTTTTATGGCATTTAATATAAATCATATTTATATTTATTCCTCCAATCAAATAATAATGTATCAATTATATTAAATAACTTAATCATATATAATTGAATTAATTTAATTATATCATATATAATTGAATTAATTTAATTATATCATATATAATCAAATTCCTCTTGTTAATTTGAACAGTTCAAACTAACCAAAAAACTGATTCTCAACTTGAATCCATTGAGCTACCAAGGGGACCTTATGGACTTGTAGCTTGAAGGTCCAATGGTATTCGAATAACTAACTAAATTCTTTAATCACGATATCCACCATCTATTAACTATCGGGCACTCTACTAAAGACTGATAGTTACACTCTTTGCACCACTGATATATTTCTATGTCCATTGGATATAACCTATCAACAGTACAATGACCCTTCACAAATCGCTCGTAAGTACAGCTGGACCAATTTACCGTTTTGTCCCTATAGTTATATCTAACTTCTTAATTGCCATTGATTTCTCTAATGAACAATAGATCATTGTTCCACTATGACTAAACCCTTCTCAGGCGAAGAGAAGATGTGGCGCCACATTGTTCAAGCCCTAGAATCAGCTCTTAAGGGAACAATTTATCTACTTACCACTGCTTCAGGGAAGGAATGAATTTCGTCTTGTGTAACTGTGTTCCCAACTCCCCAATCAGATAAATCCCAAATGTGGTAGGTTTGGGTTGACGATCTGGCCACTCACATCCATGTAAATCAGATGACCGCTCTCATAGGCAGGAGTTCACTCACCCAGGATTAAGGTCATATTACCCATGGTCATCCTAGTAAAATTAAAGTCTCAATTATGAACGTCGTTATATAATGATAACGGGCAGAAATGCACGTTATTACAGTGCTAAGTTATTAAACAATGAAGGTTTGCGTTCATAAAATATGTTAGATTGCGTCCAAAAAGCATTAAGTTCATAACATTGTGGTCGCATGAATTCATTGCATAAAAACAGTTAACTTTGGTATTTTTATGCAGAATATGCGTTGACGCAAGGCAAAAAGCGCGATCACAAGAAATCAACGGACGAGTGTAGCGTTAGCGCAAGGCTTTACGGTGATTTGTGCTCGCAAACATCTGCTCAAGAAGGATTGCCGTATAGAGCTGGCGCAACTTGGTGGGCGCATCTAGCTGAAAAGCATAATTAATCACGATGGGATAGAAAGTTGATGACGGACGAATCCGAATTAAGTTGACAAGAAGCTAACGATAGCAAGTACACTCAGCATTTCAGTGAAAAATATTCGGTGCATTAATCAGAGAATTAAAGCAATCCCATCTGTGCAAATCATAAGAGAGAAGTCGCCTTTCACCCTGGAGCTCTATAAATACCGAAGGAAACCTTCAGAAAAGGAGTTCAACGAGTTCAGATACTTAGACAATTTTCTCCACAGTTAGAATAGCCTTGTTCTTAGATTTTCTTTTATTTTAAGGCGGAAGCGAGAAAAGCGAGATTGTGCCGGTAGATTGTTTCGGTGAACTTGTGAGAGTGCTGGAAGCGTCGAGATTGGAGAGAGGGCCAGCTTCTGTGGAAGCAGGATTATCTTTTGAACAGAGTAGAGTTGACAAAAGAAAGGCCTTAGGAAGAAAGGAATTGCTAACAGGCTCTCTATCCTTATCTTCCATTGTCATTTTGTACTCAAACTTATCTATAGAAATTGAATTTATTTCCTTATATCTATTCACTCTCTGTTTATTACGCATGAGTAGCTAAATCTGTTGAATGAGTTGAGAAGCACTTAGCTAGCATAACTGGGGATCTTCATTCTATATGATTGTCTTGTATTATGTATACTTCATTCGTCCATTAGAGATACCCGGGAGGGTAGTCTAAGGACAGGATCTAGGCTTGGGAAAGTCAGATTAAAATCTAGGCTTGGAAGAGTTAGGTTAGAACGCATAATCAAAAGATAGGAGCTTAGGAATAAGCACTGTTTGCTATTAACGCATCACATGCATCCTAGAGATAGGATATGATTGTGTGCGGTCACCTTGTCTTTGTGTGCATCTTGCATCATCGCATAGGAAACGAGTAGAGACTTAGGAATAAGCTCTATTGACATTGTTGCATTCAACACATGCGTCCTAGAACTTGGAGCACCACATTTGCATTGGAAAATGATCTGTTGTTGCATGAGTGTAGCATGATCGCATAGTTTGACGCATTCCCAGGAAACGCTAGCGAAAGACCTTCTCAACCTATTCCTCTGTATACTCAGTGTATCTACTGCATAATCGAACTTTTCTCAAATCCGCCGCATACATTTATTTTTATACCGCAAACAACAACACAAACAACTATTTGATTTATTTGGTTACCGCAAGGTCTTCTTAGAAATTATCACCGTATACTGTTTTCCCTAGTCTCTGAGTTCGACCCTGGACTTACCAGGAAACTCATTGGGGTTTATAC
Source organism: Benincasa hispida (assembly GCF_009727055.1). Classification (NCBI taxonomy): domain Eukaryota; kingdom Viridiplantae; phylum Streptophyta; class Magnoliopsida; order Cucurbitales; family Cucurbitaceae; genus Benincasa; species Benincasa hispida. The sequence continues at coordinate 63,440,719 of NC_052351.1, read as the reverse complement.
TTGGATTCCGCTAAGAAAACTTGTTGGTCAATGCATGTCCATCATTACATCTCATTCCATAAATTCATCACATAAAATAACGCATCATATAACGAGACTAAACATTTCGTGGTTCGGTCTTATACAAACTTCTTTGTATAGAGTATTCCCGCTCACATATCTAATACACGAATGACCAGGAACAAATCATTTGTAGCACTTTACAACATTTGTAATACCTACAAAGCAGGCCACACTCGTAGCGTCACCAGGATAAGGTATCCCTTCTTATCCATATACTACAGACCGTTTAGGTTATCAGTTAAAGCACGATCCACTTCTATGTCTCCAGATACATGCTTAAGTTACAACGATAACCATGGATCTTAGTTTATTGGTTTTTTATTAATGCAACTAAAATATCTTATATTTCATAGATGAAAGTGAATAAAATATCTCAGATCATAAATCACAAAACGTTTGTTCATACGAGTGTTTACAAACTATAGAACCCTACGAGATTTAGGCCATGAACCCAATAATTAGAACTTCAGTAACTTCTACAACTAACTAGATGGAATTTAACCAGCTAGTGAAGACCACTATTCGAGTTGAGCAGAGTTTGACGGATGATGAACAAGTACAGAAAGACCGAGTTATGTCTGTGATGGCGAGAGACAGGGGACTTCAACCCCCAGTTTCAGGCCAGTCAAGTATGGGTAGGTTCAGAGGCGTGGATTGGCAGAAGGCCAAGAAGAGGAAATCTCAAACCTCGGTTGGTGCAGCTAGTCGACCAAGTGTAGTGCGTTCTGGTGTGGGCAAACAAGACAATTCAAGAGGGAATGTCCCCAGTTAACCTAAGGGGCTTTGACAGTGCAGCTGGTAACGTATCAGATTATTAACCATCTGAGAGGCACTAGGAACAGAGGAGAAGGATCAAGTGGTGCAAAGCTGAAGGGTGTAGCAGATCGGCCTCAGCAGTAGAGGCGTGTGTACGCAGTTACGCACCAAGAAGCCGCAGAAGCTCCATATTTGGTGACTGGTGATGTGACTTTATGTAATCAGTCTGCTTATGTTTTAATTGATCCTGGTGGCACATAGTCCTTTGTATCTAGCATGTTTGCATCACATTTAGATAGGTTTCCTGAGGATATGTCAGAGGATTTGTATATCTCTACTCCTATAGGAGATGTAGTAGTAGTAAGTGATTGGTATAGAAGTTGTGATGTGATTATTAAAGGCCAGGATTTTTGTGTTGACTTAATTCCCTTAGACTTGCTAGAGTTTGACGCAATTTTGAGAATGGACTTTATAGGTAAGTATCAAGCTATTGTTGATTGCTTTAAAAGGGAGGTGGCCTTCAGGAGACTAGGTAAGTAGGAAATAGTTCTTCTCGAATGCAGGGGTTAACTTCAGGTAGTCTTATTTCTATAGTAAAAGCCAAGAGGTTGATGGGAAAAGGATGTGAAGCCTATTTGGCTCATGTAGTGATTTCCCAAGATGAAAAGTTGAAACCCGAAGACGTACCAGTAGTTCAGGAATTTCTTGACGTATTCCCTAAAAATTTGTCAGGTTTGCCATCTGATAGGGAAGTAAAATTTTCCACTGACCTAATTCCAGGCACGACCCCGATATCACAAGCTCCGTACAGAATGGTGCTTGCTAAATTAAAGGAACTCAAGGTGCAGTTACAAGAATTGGTTGATAAGGCTTATGTTAGACCCAACATATCGCCCTGAGGAGGTCCAGTTCTATTTGTGAAGAAGAAAGATGGTTCTTTCAGACTGTGTATCGATTATAGGCAGCTAAATAAGGTAACCATCAGGAACAAATATCTGCTACCACGTATTGATGATCTCTTTGATCAGTTGAAAGGAGTTGCAGTATTTTTTATGGTAGATCTTAGATTAGGATACCATCAGCTGAAGGTGAAAGAGACGGATGTCCCTAAGACTGCATTCAGAACCCGGTACGGCCACTTTGAGTTTCTAGTGATGCCTTCTGGCCTAACAAATGCTCCGACTATGTTTATTGATTTGATAAACAGGATATTCCCTCCATATCTAGACCAGTTTTTCATCGTCTTTACTGATGATATCCTGGTATATTCAGGTAACAAGGAGAAACATGTTAACTATCTGAGAATAATATTGCAGACACTGTGAGAAAAGCAGTTGTATGCCAAGTTCAGCGAATGTAACTTCTGGCTAGATGAGGTAGCATTTTTTAGGCATGTAGTTTATGCAGATGAAGTTAGTGTAGATCCTCAAAAGACGAAAGTCGTAGAAAATTGGGAAAGACCAACCAATGTGTTTGAGGTGCGTAGATTCTTGGGCATAGCAGGTTACTATAGGTGCTTTGTGGAGGGTTTCTCGAAGATAGCCCTCCCACTAACGAATCTGACCAGGAAGGATGTAAAATTTGATTGGACTTTGGATTGTGAATGAAGTTTCCAGAAGTTGAAGCAAAGGCTAGTTATAGCACCCATACTTACCTTACCCACTCCGGGCGAGGAGTTTATAATTTACTGTGATGCGTCCCGACAAGGACTAGGTTGTGTGTTAATGTAGAAAGGAAAGGTGGTAGCCTATGCTTCTCGAAAACTAAATAAGCATGAAGGTAACTATCCCACTCATGACTTGGAGTTAGCGGCAATTGTCTTAGCCTTAAAGCTCTAGAGGCATTATTTGTTCGGGGAGTGTTGTCGTATTTTCACTGTTCATAAGAGTTTAAAGTACTATGCAAGATGCAAGACAATTTCCTTCCAAAACCAACATCTTGTTAGGGTTGATGCTCTAAAGTATCGTGTCCTGTAGTTTGTAAACAGTTTGTACGGACGCTTGTATTATTAATATATGATATTTACTTCACATCTAGTATTTTTGTTCAATTGCTTGTTTTATTTGCTTTAGCACAAACCAATAAACATAAAATCCCTAGTTATTTGTATGTGACTCAAGCATGTATGTGGTGACATACAAGTGGATCATATCTTGAGTGATAACCAAAAAGGTTTGTAGTATATGGATATAGGAGGGAAACCTTATCTTGGTAACGCTACGGATACGGTCCTTTGTGAAATGTCATAAGTGTTGTGACTGGTCACAGATGATCTGATCCTGATCATTCGTGTTAGGGACATGCGAGCGGGGGCGTCCTATACAAAGAGTTTGTATAAGACCTGACCACGAAGTGTTAACATCTCGTTATATAACACCGTTCATGACAGAGACTTCACTTCACTAGAATGACCATAGAGTTGGGAACTCCTGCCATTGAGGGCGGTTCTTTGATTTGTATGGGTACAAGTGGCCAAGTCGTCGATTCAAACCTACCATTTTGGAGATTCGTCTGATTTGAGAGCTAGGAACTCAGCTACACAAGATAGAATTCACTCTTCCCCGAGGCAGGGGTAAGTAGATAGATAGCTTCTTTAAGGGCTGATTTCGAGGCTTGAACGATGTAGCGCCACACACCTTCTCTTGGCCTGAGAGGTGTTCACACATAGTTGGACTATGTTGTATTGTTCATTAGAGGAATTAGTGGTACTTAAGGAGTGAGATGTAACTACAGGGGCAAAACGTTAATTTAGCCCAGCTGTACTTATGAACATCTATGAAGGGTCATCATACTCATGATTGGTTATATACAATGAATACAGAAATATATTTGTGGTAAGAAGAGTTCAGTTGTTGGTCTTTAGTGGAATGCTTGACAGTTAACGAATGGTGGATCTCGTAGCTAAGGAGTTTAGTCAGCTATTCACGGACCATTGAAGCTTCGAGTCACAAGTTCATTAGGTCCCCTGGGTAGCTTGGATAAAGTCGAGAACCAGTATTTGGGTTAATTTGAAATGTTCAAATTGACAAAAGGAAGTTCGATTATATATGATATAATTGAACTGGTTAATTATATATGATATAATTGGCTAAATGTATGAGATACATTATTTTGGAGAAAATTATATATAGATATGATTTATATCTAATAGAGGAGAAAATACTATAGTGGGAATTAGTCGGTTATTGTAACCGATGAAAAAATCACGTTTGGACATGGGTTAGTGGGAAGTCGGTTATTGTAACCGATGAAATAAAAATGAAATTCTTTCATTTTTTGAATCATTCAATCATCCAAAAGAAAGAGCAAGAGCGCGTTGTTGAAAAAGAAAACGATCGCTTAAGAATTTCGAGAGCCTATACGATAGTCCTCTCTACCTAAACGATCGTCCTCATCGCGCCTAAATGATCGCACACTATTTCCTACACGATCGCATAGCTTCTCTAAACGATCATATAGTGTGTCGTTTTTGTTAAACGATCGTATACCATTTCCTAAACTATCTTTCAATAAAACCTACACGATCGTGTAGCTTCTCCTAAACGATAAGCATTCTGCTTTGCGATAGCGTCTTTTTCCCTCCCACTTGCTTATCGTTTACATGATTCGTGTTTCCTCCTTCCTCTACCAAATTCACCAAAGACCACGCTTTGGGTTCTCACTCTGAGAATACTCGGGGCTCTTTTTTAGTGTTGTTGTCCCTGTGGCATTCATATTCGTGTGGTTGTTCATGCTGCTGTTGTTGACGCTTCCACTGGGCATTGGCAGAACGCGTGGAGGGGTTTTGCTGCGTTGAGTTCTAAAGTTTGAAGATTGTCTTCAACTAGTATGGCACTCATTCCCTAATATGTATTTCGTTCACTGTGAGATCTGTCTCTTATACACATCTAGATGTGTATAAGAGACAGGGAATGTACATTGTGTATTTCGATCACTGTGAGATCGTAGCGATCCAAATGTGCTCATGGAACTCTTGGGTCATGCTGCTGTTGTTGATGCTTCCACTGGGTGTTGGCAGAACGCGTGGAGGGGTTTTGCTGCGTTGAGTTCTAAAGTTTGAAGATTGTCTTCAACTAGTATGGCACTCATTCCCTAATATGTATTTCGATCACTGTGAGATCGTAGCGATCCAAATGTGCTCATGGAACTCTTGGGTAAGAGATCCTTTAATTAGTATCAAATATCAGTTTTGATACTCCAATTTCATATGTTGCAACGAAATGACATTTACGTTCTTGGTGGGTGCATTTTACATTGATTTAATAGTTAAATATTTTGTGGATGTGCGGATTAATGGATGTTTTCAAGATTATTAGCCTTGGTTTGATTTAAATCCTTTCACATTTGCGGTTGTTTGTAAAGGCCCCTGTGTTTTTTGACATTAATAATTGTTATCGAGTCTGTATTCAAAGTTTGATTGAAGTTTTGAGTCGTTCGTCGAAGAGGTTTTGGGCAAGCATTGCGGTTCTTCGAAGAAGGAGGCGATCTAGGGTTGATCGCATCGTGCAAAAGATGTGATACACGATCGCTTTTGATCGCATCGTAAAGTCGATGGAGTACACGATCGCTGTTGAATGCATCGGTTAAACGATGGGGTATGTGATCAAGAGTTGATCGTATCGTTTTGAAAATCGAGGACGCGATCGCAGAGTATCCGATTGTGTAGACGATGAGATACTCATGTATTGTTTAACGCGCGCACGGAATGGACGATCGTTTAGGTCAGCAAGCTTCATCGCTTAGTAACTGATTAAACGATCACTTAGTAACGCAAGGTAAATCGTTTACCTTGTTGTAAGCATCGTGTAGACCATAAGAAGCTCGCATATCGTTTAACGCGCATGCACTAGACGATCGTTTAGGTCAGCAAGCTTCATCGCTTAGTTCTAAACGATCGCTTAGTAACTCACAGTAAATCGTTTACCTGTCGTCGTGCTACGCGATCGCATAGACGATCAAGCTTCGCAGCCTCGTTGTCATCTACGCGATCGTTTAATTATGCTCCTACCATCTAGTGTGCACTGAACGATCGTCTACCTATGGCGTTTGCTACACGATGAAGACCTCTTGGCGGTTCAAGACTCAGTTCGCCTGTGAACCAGTTTGCTCAATGAAAAATGTAATAGATAGGGTTTTTTCATTTCGGTTTTGTAAAAGCTCATCTCGGTCCATTAATCCTTTATTTATTACATGCGATGTATGTTTTATGTCATATGGAATGCACATATAGTAAATCCCACCTTAGGTTATGCAATGGTCATGCATCATCTCTTTATTATAATTATTATAATTTAGAGAAGCATGATTTAATTATGTAAGAGCATGCTCATGCATCATATAATATAAGAGTTATATTTATGCATGCATAAAAAGCATACATGCATCATCTTTATATTATAATTGTTATAGTATAAGGGTGAATGATAGCATGTTTGCTTAGTTGTTACGCGTTATATAAAAGTTATATATAGTAATGACCGAAAATTTGGATGAAGCATGACATATAGGTACTTTATAAATGTCATAAACACCTCGTTGTACGCATATGGTTTTAGTTGTTTCTTTTTAAAAGTTAAAGAGAAATTAGAAACTAAAAGAAATAAGAAAGACATGCATGCTTACTTAGGTTTAATTCATGGTTATTAGTGTTTAAAAACTTGGATCACATAGACCTAAGATCATAGTTCTAATATGATTAGCAACCTAAGGCTTTAATCTTTTAATTAGTTTAATAGGATTAAAATTAGCTAATAAAAAGGTTAAAATGTAGCAAATCTATCTTATAAGGGACCTTTTGTCTAAGACGGGTTTTGTCTAGGCTGGGGTATTTAAGTTGACGAAAATGTAACACCCCTACCTGGGAACTTACTTGGAAAGGTGAATTAGATAGATTTGATGCATGCATACAAAGTTAAGGATAGTCCATTAAAGTGTTTAATATGATTACTTGAACTTGTTCATATTTCATATACAAACATTGTTTATGAGCAGAGTTTAAAAAGATGACTTAGACTAAAATCAGTAGCCGGATTGTCTAGGTTAATGAATCCCTAGGTAGAACATTCAGTGGGAGGTACTTGGGGCATTAGATGCTTCACTTAAACCTTTCATGTTTCACCTAAATAGTCCACAATGTGAGATCTACCCTTGGCCTCGCGGCACCTTCGGCGTGTTCCTCTAATGGTTGAGAATGTCTCATCCCAGTGAAGGGGCAAGTGTTCACCCCACCGGTGACGTGTCCTGCCTCACTGGTGCATCATTGCAAAATAGAAGTCTATATCTTAGGGTACTTGAAACTGTTTTCCAGAAATGATTGGTTTAAAAGTGGTTTAGCACATTCTAATAAAGTTTTGTTCATATTTTCAGCAATTTTTTCACAACATGGAAACACATGATCATGACGATCCTGATCATCGAGGATCTCATGCTCGCTCTCACGGAGGCTTGTCCTCCTATTTCAGCTCCAAATGTTGTTCAAAATATTTGGGAGGCATACGAGCGATGGACAAGGGCGAATGAGAAAGCCCGAGCCTACATTTTGGCAAGTCTTTCTAAAGTCTTGGCCAAGAAACATGAGCCTATGGTCTCAACGCGTGAGATCATGGAGTCCCTGCGGGGGATGTTTGGACAACCATCTGAACAGCTTATGCATGAACTCGAAAATGGAAGAAGATACCTCTGTTCATGATCATGTGCGTAACATGATGGTCCACTTTAATATGGTGGAGTTGAATGGGTCTACCATCGATGAGGGCAGCCAAGTTAGCATAATCTTGCATTCTTTGCCAGAGAGCTTCCTGCACTTTGTTAATAATGTGATTCTTAACAAAGTGAAGTATAACCTTACAACTCTTCTCAACGAGTTGCAGACATACCAATCTTTACTGAAAACTTAGGAGAGGCAGAAGGGTGAGGCAAATGTTGCTTCATCCTCCAGGACGTTCCAAAGAGGTTCGACCTTAGGAATGAAGTCTGCACCTTCTACTTCTAACTCTGCAAAGGGGAAGAAGAAGAAGGGTGGTATGGGTAAAGGGAAGGCACCTGCTAACCCACCGCCTGTCACACCAAGTAGGCGTCCACAAGTTGCTAAGGGAAAATGTTTCCACTACAACCAAGATGGACACTAGAAGAGGAACTATACTCGGTATCTGAAAGAGAAGAAAGCAGCCAAGGCTAAGGCCAAGGCCAATAAAGGTAAATGTGATTTACTTGTTCTTGAAACTTGTTTGATGGAGAATTATGATTATGCCTGGATAATTTATTCAGGCATCACTAACCATGTTTGTTCTTCTTTTCAGGGGATTAAATCTTGGCGACAGCTAGAGGCTGGTGAGATGACGATACGAGTAGGCACCGGGCACATCGTCTCAGCTATGACAGAGGGAGGACTCCAGTTAGCTTTAAAGAATAGGTTTCTTGGTTTAAATGATGTATATATTGTTCTCGAACTAGAGAGGAACCTATTTTTGTAAAGTTTTTATTGCAATGTAAATATACTATCTCAATTAATGTGGATAAAGCATTTATTCATAAAGATGATGATTTTATTTGCACAACAAATCTAGAATCGAATTTATATGTGCTAAGGTCATTAGCCATTAATTCCCTCCATAATACTGAATTGTTCAGAACTGTTGTAACTCTCCAAAAGAAAATGCCCATCTTTGGCTTCTTCGTTTAGGGCACATCAATCTCAATAGGATTGAGAGATTAGTGAAGAATGGACCTCTAAGTGAGTTAGAAGAAAATTCTTTACGTGCATGCGAATCTTGCCTTGGGTAAGATGACTAAATGAACTTTTACTGAAAAAGGTTATAGAGCTAAGGAGCCTCTTGAGTTCGTACATTTTGACCTTTGTGATCCTATGAATGTGCGAGCTTGAGGTGGCTATGAGTATTTTATCAGCATTACTGATGATTACTCCAAGTACAGGTATGTTTATCTTATGCAACGGAAGTCTGAATCCTTTGAAATGTTCAAAGAGTTCAAGGCTGAAGTTGAAAACGCATTAGATATAGAACTATGAGTAATCTGATTAAGGTGGAGTGTTTTTGGACTTAGCATTCTAGAACTATTTGATAGAACATGGAATCGTTTACCAACTTTCAGCGTCGGGCACACCTTAGTAGAATGGTGTAGCGGAGAGAAGAAATAGGATCTTGTTAGACATGGTTCGCTCGATGATGAGTTATGCTTCCTTACCAAACTCATTTTGGGGTTTCGCAGTGGAGACTGCGGTTTATATACTCAACTGTATTCCCTCCAAAAGTGTTGCAAGAACACCTCTAGAGTTGTGGAACGGCCGTAAAACTAGTTTACGTCACTTTCGCATTTGGGGTTGCCCTACACATGTGCTTGAGGCTAATCCCAAGAAGTTAGAACCACGGTCGAGGATATGCCTCTTTGTAGGCTACCCCAAAGGTACACGAGGGGGTTATTTTCATGATCCAATGGGAAATAGGGTGTTTGTTTCAATAAACGCTACTTTCCTAAAGGAGGATCATATAAAAGAGCATAGTCCAAGAAGCAAAGTCGTGTTGCGTGAGCTTTCCAATGAAACTACTGAAACTTCAACAAGAGTTGTTGAAGAACCTGCTACATCAGGAAGAGTTGTTGATTGGAGTTCATCCAGTAGGTCGATTCCACCTCAAGAGTTGAGAGAACCTCAACGTCGTGGGAGGGTTGTGAACCCACCCATTCGCTATCTGGGTTTCATGGAAATCCTTGCTATGGTAACAGATGGGGACATTGAAGATCCGTTGTTTTATAAAAAGGCAATGGAGGATGTTGACAGGGATGAATGGGTCAAGGCCATGGATCTCGAGATGGAGTCGATGTACTTCAACTCAGTATGAGATCTTGTAGATCAGCCTGATGAGGTAAGACCTATAGGTTGTAAATGGATCTACAAGTGTAAACGGGGTGCTGATGGGAAGGTACAGACCTTCAAGGCTCGACTTCTGGCAAATGGTTATACCCAGGTAGAGGGAGTCGACTATGAGGAGACTTTCTCGCCTGTTGCCAAGTTAAAGTCGATCTGCATCCTCCTGTCCATTACAGCTTATTATAATTATGAGATCTGGCAAATGGACGTCAAGACGGCCTTTTTGAATGTCAATCTTGAGGAGACCATTTACATGGTGCAACCTGAGAGATTCATAGCCAAAGATCAAGAGCAAAAGGTTTGCAAACTGAATCGATCCATTTATGGCTGAAAAAGGTGTCTCGATCTTGGAACATATGGTTGATATTGCGATCAGGTTGTATGGCTTTTGTGAACCCCGGATCCTAATTAATCTACTTGAGTACATTCCCTACTAGACTAGTGTGGTGAGTAGGTTAATGTGGAAACTAGTGTGGAATGGTAGAGAAAAGGTTGGAAAATTAGAAGAAAATAGGAAATTTGGAAGTTTGACTTTTGGAGAAAAATTTGGAAATTTGGTCGAGTATAAAATTTGTGTGTTGATGAGTTGGAAGGGTTATTGGTGTGGGCATGCGGCTAAAGGAGGAAAAAGGGATGTGACACGTTGGAAGGCACAAGGGTAGGCAAGGCATGCGTTGGAAGGCAGCCCATGCGTCGAGGGGTCGATGTACAGCGCCCTTGCCCAATGCGTTGAGCGGCCAGCCGAGCGCCCCTGCTATGCGTCGAGCGGCCATGCCTGTGCTGCAAGCGCCCTAACCGAGCGGCCATGTCTATGTGTCGAAGAGCCCTGTCAAGTGGCCGTGCATCGAACACTCTTACCATGCAGCCAAGTGCACAGCCCATGCGGCCAAGCAGCCCATGAAGCCGAGCGAGCGAGCGATGGCTAGCCTATGCCGCACGCCCATGCGTTGAGTGGCCAGCCTATGCAGCACGAGCATGCCTCGAGCAACCATCCTATACAGCACGCCCATGCGTTGAGCGGCCAACCTATGCAGCACACCCATGCGTTGGTGGCCAGCATCATCTGCCCATGCCAAGCAAGCTGTGTGATGCTACCTAGTGAGCCATGCGTCGAGGAGGGACGGTCACCTTACGCGTTGGTGATGGCTAGCTCTTGTGATGTCTATGTTTGGTTGCGATGGTAGTAAGTTGGCTTGCTATGCGTTAGTTATAAGCTATGCGTTGAACATCCAAGAGTTGGACGCATATAAAGAATGAGATCACATAGAAAACGTCATCAAACATGTGTCTTCTTGAGAGGAAACCTTAGGCCTTAAGCATTTGAGGTGGTTGCATCTGAGGACATTCAAATTGAGGCTCATGCGTTGGCTACTTAGGAGGAAGACACTTAGTTTTGCGTTGATAAAAAAGATGAGTTGGTAGTGTGAGGGTGAAACATTTGGACATGCAACCAAGTAAGAGGTGTCGATTTTAGAGAAGGTTTGGACGCCTATAAATAGGGCCAAAGACTTAATTTTTCAGATCACAACTCAAAATATATTTAAGAAGAGTGGGAAAGTTGAGGAAACCTTGCGTTGAGAGCAAATTCCATGCGTTGATCATAGAATTTCAAAGATGACGCATTTGACAGTGAAGTCTGGAAAACAACATCGATTTAGGACGAGGTGTTCTCCAAATTTACTTGTGCGTTTGGAGTGATTCAAAGGCAATCTGAAAGCTCCGGAAGTCTAGTTTTTAGGGTAGGGCTGCCAGAGAAAAATCTCGAAGGGATCGAGCTGGAAACGGAGAAGAAGACAGAAGGGTCAGGCTGTCAGATAAGCTTGAGCCAGTCTTGGACTTTTTATGATTCCGGCCAAACAACACAGAGTTCTGAGCTCAAATTTTAAAGTAAGCTTCCTGAGACATTTTAGAATATTTTTGTAGAAGGAAGTTTTTTAAAAGAACTATGAGTAATCTGAGCTGTAATGTGAATCTGGATTCTAGGGGTGAAAAAGGGAGCCTAAGGTAGAAAAGGAACTACTAGAGTGAAAAGTTCCTAAACGATCGAGGTGAGTGACTAAAACATTTTGACTAAAATGTTTGATTTACAATCTTTTACAGAAAGCATGTTTTAAAGAAGAATATTCACATGCCAGGTAGTTTTACAAAGTGATTTCTAAGCAAACCATGAGTTATATTTTTGAACGCATGCATGTGTGGGAAGTTTGTTGAAAATCTATTTATATGTATTAAATATACCTAGCATGTGTTAGTATCTTTAAAGCTATGTTTTTATATGTGTTATAATTTACATGTTTTAAAGAGAAAGTCATTTATGACTAGTTTTACTTAAAACGTGATACCGAAGGACATTTGAGAAGGTATCCGCCCAACTAGATACTGAAGGAAATTTGAGAAGGTGTCTATTGGTACTGAAGGACGTTTTAGAAGGTACCAAACAAACCGGATACTGAAGGACATTTGAGAAGGTATCCTAGTAGCTCGATACTGAAGGACATTTGAGAAGGTATCTGAGTAGAAGTACCTAAGGTATGACGGTACTTAGTATGGCCACGGGCCCATAGATAGTTAGAGTCAGATTGAGCAAAAGGGTTCTCTCTTAACTAGTAGTTGGTGTTGGGATTAGTTTTACCCACAGTGGGGTTACTTTCAACTGAGAAACAGTTTTACTGTTTTATGATTAAAACAACTTTATATGCTTTATGCTTGGAAAATGTTTATACAGCGTTACAAGGTACTGTAGAAAGCTTATATTTCGATTAAATTCTTTATTGAGATTTTTGCATGAGAATCAATTATCTTTCTTAAGTCACTCACTGGGCTAGCAAGCTTGCCCTGTTTTCAAATGTTTTCCTTTCCCCTAGGTAGCGGTCAAATCCTCAGAAGATAGCTCTGCATCTGCTTTGCCACTAAAGGATAAAGATTTTGTAACCCGTCGGTTTAGGTGGTTACTGTAAATATTGTACACTTGTGAATCTAATGTTGTAATACTTCTAAATATGTTATGTTTCTGAATTAATAAATTTTGGCCTAAAGATATTCCGCTGTGTATAAGTTATATTTTGGTATCAGAGTTATTCCGCCAGAGTTATTAGGCAATAAGTGTCAGCCAAAGGGTTAATAACTGCTGCAGTCACGCCCTTTCCTAGGCTAAGAGGGTGGTCTAGGGCGAGGTGTGACAGCTTGGTATCAAGGCATAAGTTTATGGGAAATTGATACTAGCTTAATACTAAAGCATAAGGTTTTGGGTGAAAGTGAGAGTTCATGCATTAGGTTAAGTCCCATAAGTAAGTCCCTAACATGTGTACTTAATAATTAGGCAAAGATGCTGAGGAGAAGTGGCAGACTGAGCAGACAGACTGAGGAGAGGAATGTTGACCCTACCAGTGGAGGTTCTGAAGCTAGACGGGACCCAGATCCGAAGGGGAAAAGAGTTAGACACTCAGTAGAGCAGGAAGCGACTTCTGCAAATGAGTCAAGTACCCCCTGAGTAGATGTAGATCCCCAGATGAAGGATTGAGTGTTTGATAGAATTGCTCAGAGATGGCAACGAGTCTAGGATCGATTCAGACTGATCCAGAGAAGAAATTCGGCGTCGAGAGGCTGAAAGCTTTAGGAGCCACGACGTTCGATGGAGCCACAGATCCAGTGGATGCTGAGGTCTAGTTGGACTTAATTGAGAAGTGTTTTAAGGTTATGAGATGCCTTGAGGACCGTAAGGTCGAGTTAGCGGCTTTCTTGCTGCAGAAAGAGGCTGAGAAGTGGTGGAAAGTGATAGAGGCCAGAAGGAATAGTTCGGAAACTATGACTTGGTTTGAGTTTAGACAGATATTTGAGGATAAATACTACCCTAGTGCTTTTAAAGAAGAAGAGGGAGAAATTCCTTAGGCTAACTCGGGGAGTGATGACGGTTGCTGAGTATGAGCAAAGATTTCCTGAGTTATCTCAGTATGCCCTTCCGATCATCGGGGAAGAGAAGGAAAGGTGTAGAAGATTTGAGAATGGCCTAAGAAGAAAGATACGTACACCCGTTACCTCTACATCCAATTGGGTGAATTTCACTCAATTAGTTGAGATCGCTATTCGAGTTGAGCAGAGTGTAACGAGGGAAGATATACTCCAGCTAGATGTGGGACAGTTTAGGATGCCTGGAGAAACGAAGAGTAAGAGTTTTAGACCCCCGTTCTCTGGACAGTCGAGTATGGGGAGTTTTGGAGGCACGAGCCAACAAAGCTCGGGATGAAAGAGGTCAAGACCTGTAGCTGGACCGAGTGGTAGATCAGTATCGGGTTGTGCTAACGAGTCAGTAGCTAGTACAAGAAGGAGACCACTTTGNGTAAGAGTTTTAGACCCCCGTTCTCTGGACAGTCGGGTATGAGGAGTTTTGGAGGCACGGGCCAACAAGGTTTGAGTCAAAAAAGGTCAAGACCTGTAGCTGGACCGAGTGGTAGATCAGTATCGGGTTGTGCTAACGAGTCAGTAGCTAGTACAAGAAGGAGACCACTTTGTGTAAACTGTGGTAGACCTCATATAGGAGTATGTTATGAAAATAGGAATGTGTACTTCCAGTGCGGACAAACAAGGCATTTCAAGAGAGATTGTCCCCAGCTAGGTCATGGAGCACATAGTGAGTAAAGAGAAGTTACCCAGACTGTAGACCAACCTAGAGCGATCGGAACTAGAGGTGAAGGATCCGGTGCAGCTAAACAGAAAGGGGTAGCTGGACGACCCCAACAACAACAGCAACAGTAGTAGCAGCAGGGTAGAGTTTACGCTATGACACACCAGGAAGCGGAAGAGCCTCCAGATGTCGTAACTGGTACGATAACTTTATGTAATCAGTCCGCTTATACATTATTTTATCCTGGTGCTACGCACTCATTCATATCTAGCATGTGTGCATTATATATAGATAGAGTGCCTGAGCGTATGAATGAGGATTTGTTTATCTCTACGCCTGTAGAAGATAGTCTAGTGGTACATGAGTATTATAGGAATTGTGAAGTAATTTCTTGGAAATCAGAATTTATGGGTTGACTTGATTCCATTAGAATTACTAGAGTTTGACGTTATCTTAGGTATGGATTTCCTAAGTAAATACTATGCCACTATGGATTGTTTTAAGAGAAAATTAGTGTTTAGAAAACCAGGTGAAAAAGAAATAACCCTGGTAGGAAGTAAAAGAATACTTCCAGGAAGCTTAATATCAATAGTGACGGCTAGGAAGCTACTAAGTAAGTGATGCAAAGCCTATTTGGCCTATGTAGCAGTTTCACAGGATAAGAAACTGAGACTTGAGGATGTACCTGTGGTACAAAAATTCTTAGATGTGTTCCCTGAAGAGTTACCAGGTTTACCACCTGACAGGGAAATGGAGTTTTCTATTGAGTTATTTTCGAGTACAACACCTATATCCCAGGAACCATATAGGATGGCACCAACGGAACTGAAGGAGTTAAAAGTTCAGCTATAGGAACTTGTGGATAAGGGGTACATTAGACCCAGTGTGTCGCCTTAGGGAGCACCAGTCTTGTTTATTAAGAAGAAAGACGGTACTCTTAGATTATGCATAGACTATAGACAGTTGAATAAGGTGACCATTAAGAATAAGTACCCATTGCCTCGTATAGATGATCTCTTCGATCAGTTAAAGGGAGCCACGGTGTTCTCTAAGATAGATTTGAGATCAAGTTATCATCAGTTGAAGGTGAAAGACACAGATGTTCCAAAGACTGCATTGAGAACTAGATATGGACATTATGAGTTCCTAGTAATGCCATTTGGATTAACAAATGCTCCTGCGATATTTATGGATTTGATGAATAGGATATTTCATCATTGTCTGAATCAGTTTTTGATAGTTTTCATAAACGATATACTAGTGTATTCTAGTAGTGCAGAGAAGCACAAAGAACATCTGAGGATGGTTTTGCAGATGCTAAGGGAAAAGAAGTTATATGCCAAATTTAGTAAGTGTTATTTTTTGTTAAACCAAGTCGTATTCCTTGGGCAAATAGTTTCAATTGACAGAGTTAGCGTAGATTCCCAAAAGATAGAAGCAATAGTCAATTGGGAATGACCCCTGAATGTAACCGAAGTACGCAGTTTTCTGGGTTTAGCAGGTTATTATAAGAGATTCGTGGAGGGCTTTTCTAAGATAGCTCTGCCGTTGACAAACCTGACTAGAAAAGATGCGAAGTTTGAGTAGTCGCCAGAATGCGAACATAGTTTTCAGGTGTTGAAATAGAGGTTAATGTCAGCACCAGTATTAACTCTACCTACACCAGGTAAAGAGTTTGAGGTCTATTGTGATGCATTCCGACAAGGGTTAGAATGTGTACTGATGCAGGAGGGAAAGGTAGTAGCCTATGCTTCTCGACAGTTAAAGAAGCATGAATGTAACTACCCTACACACGATTTGGAGTTAGCAGTTATGTTAGCTCTAAAATTGTGGAGACATTACCTGTTTGGTGAGCGATGTCATATATTCACGGATTATAAGAGTCTGAATTATATCTTTGATCAGAAGGAACTGAACTTGAGACAGAGAAGATGGCTCGAGTTGATCAAAGATTATGACTACACAATTGACTATCACCCAGGTAAAGCAAATGTAATAGCTGATG
Source organism: Benincasa hispida (assembly GCF_009727055.1). Lineage (NCBI taxonomy): Eukaryota > Viridiplantae > Streptophyta > Magnoliopsida > Cucurbitales > Cucurbitaceae > Benincasa > Benincasa hispida. Next base: position 63,424,390 of record NC_052351.1, on the reverse strand, counting down.
CTCTAAGTCGAAAAAACCAGATCAGCTAGAGCTAGTATCAATTCAGTGAAGGGTACACTGATTCATGAGTTGTATAATGCTAGGGCAGCATTATCAATAGGTCAAACAAAAGGGTTACTAGCTTCATTTCAAGTGCATCCTACTCTCGTAGAAAATATTCTACATGAGCAATTAAAGGATTCCGATCTTCAGAAGTTAGCTGAATAAGTAGATAAAGGATTGAGGACAGACTACCAAGTAAGAGCTAACAAAGTGCTATTAAAAGAGGACATGATATGCGTAGCTAGGGACTTAGCACTTAAACAAGCCATTCTAGAGGAGGCACATAGTTCGGCCTATGTTATGCATACAGGCAGTACAAAGATGTACAAAACATTAAAGAGATCGTACTGGTGGCCTGGTATGAAAAGAGAAATAGCAGAGTCTGTTGACAGGTGTCTAATATGTCAACAAGTTAAACCGGACAAACAAAGGCCAGTAGGATTACGTAATCCACTCCCAGTACCAGAGTGGAAATGGGAGCATATTAAGATGGATTTCTTGTTTGGATTACCTAGGACACTAACAGGCTATGATGGTATAGGGTAATTGTGGATAGATTGACAAAAACAGTTAGGTTTTTACCTGTTAAAGTTACTTATACCCTTGACCAATTAGCCAAGTTGTATGTTGATCGAGTCGTGAGTCAGTTTAGAGTTTCAGTTTCAATTGTATCAGATCGAGACTCCAGATTTACATCGAAGTTTTGGCCTAGTTTACAGAAAGCTATGGGAACCAAGTTATATTTTAGTACCACTTTTCATCCACAGACGGATGGTCAATCGGAACGAACAATCCAGACATTAGAGAACATGTTGAGAGCATGTATACTGCAATTTAAAGGTAGTTGGGATACGCATCTGTCGTTAATCGAATTTGTGTATAACAACAGTTACAATTCGAGTATCAAAATTGCACCGTATGAGGCACTATACGGGAGGCCATGTATATTGCGATCAGGTTGTATGGCTTTTGTCAACCCCGGATCCTAATTTCTCTACTTGAGTACATTCCCTACTAAGACTAGTGTTGTGAGTAGGTTAATGTGGAAACTAGTGTGGAATGGTAGAGAAAAGGGTGGAAAATTAGAAGAAAATAGGAAATTTGGAAGTTTGACTTTGAGGGGAAAATTTGGAAATTTAGCCAAGTATAAAATTTTGTGTGTTGATGCGTTGGAAGGGTTGTTGGTGAGGGCATGCGGCTGAAGGAGGAAAAATGGAGGTGATGCGTTGGAAGGCACAAGGGTAGGCAAGGCATGCATTGGAAGGAGCCCATGCGTCGAGCGGTCAATGCACAGTGCCTTTGCCCAATGCGTTGAGTGGCCAGCCGAGTGCCCTGCCATGCGTCGAGCAGCCTTGGCCAGACGCCCCTGCCTAATGCATCGGGCAGCCTCGGCCAAACGCCCCTGCCATACGTCGAGCGGCCATGCCTGTGCTGCAAGCGCCCTGACCGAGCGGCCATGTCTATGGTCGAAGAGCTTTGTCGAGTGGTCGTGCATCGAACACTCCTGCCATGCAGCCAAGTGCACAGCCCATGCGGCCAAGCAGCCCATGAAGCCAAGCGAGCGAGCGATGGATAGCCTATGTCGCACGCCCATGTGTCGAGTGGCCAACCTATGCAGCACACCCATGCGTCGAGCAACCAACCTATGCAGCACGCCCATGCATCGAGTGGCCAACCTATGCAGCACACCCATACGTCGGTGGCCAGCACCATCTGCCCATGCCAAGCAAGCTGTGCATGCTTCCTAGTGAGCCATGCATCGAGGATGGACGGTCACCTTATGCATTGGTGATGGCTAGCTCTTGCGATGTCTAAGTTGGGTTGTGATGGTGGTATGCTGGCTTGCTATGCGTTGGTTATAGGTTATGCGTTGATTATGGACTATGCGTTGAACATCCAAGAGTTGGACGCATATAAAGGATGAGATCACATAGAAAACATCATCAAACATATGTCTTCTTGAGAGGAAACCTTAGGCCTTAAGAATTTGAGGTGGTTGCATCTGAGGACATGCAATTTAAGGCTCATGCATTGGCTTTTTAGTAGGAAGACACTTAGTTTTATGTTGATAAAAAAGATGTGTTGGTAGTGTGAGGGAGAAACACTTCGACATGCAGCCAAGTAGGAGGTGTCGACTTTGGAGAAGGTTTGGATGCCTATAAATAGGGCCAAAGACATCATTTTTTCAGATCACAACTCAAAATACATTTAAGAAGAGTGGGAAAGTTGAGGAAACCTTGCGTTGATCATAGAATTTCAAAGAGGACGCATTGGATAGTGAAGTCTGGAAAACAGCATCAACTTGAGACGATGAGTTCTCCCAATTTACTCATGCGTTTAGAGTGATTCTAAAGTCACCTGAAAGCTCCGGAAGTCTAGTATTCAGGGTAGGGCTGCCAGAGAAAAAGCTCAAAGGGATCGGGCTGGAAATTGAGAAGAAGACAGAAGAGTCAGGATATCGAATAAGCTTGGGCCAGTCTTAGAGATTTTGTGATTCTGGCCAAACCACGAGAATTTTTGAGCTAAAAGTTTAAGGTAAGCTTTCTGAGACATTTGAAAATATGTTTGTAGAAGGAAGTATCTAAAAATAAGGTATAGAACTATGAGTAATCTGAGTTATAATTTGAATCTGGATTCTAAGGGTGAAAAAGGGAGCCCGAGGTAGAAAAGAAACTACTAGAGTGAAAAGTTCCTAAGCGATCGAGGTGAGTGACTAAAAAGTTTTGACTAAAATGTTTGATTTACAATGTTTTACAAAAAGCATGTTTTAAAGAAGAATATTCTCATGCCAGCTAGTTTTACAAAGTGATTTCCAAGCAAACCATGAGTTATATTTTTGAATGCATGCATGTGTGGGAAGTTTGTTGAAAAGTTATTTATATGTGTTAAATATACCCAGCATGCATTAGTATCTTTAAAGTTATGTTTTTATATGTGTTATAATTTACATGCTTTAAAGAGAAAGTCATTTATGACTAGTTTTACTTAAAACGTGATACCGAAGGACATTTGAGAAGGTATCCGCCCAACTAGATACTGAAGGACATTTGAGAAGGTGTCTATTGGTACTGAAGGACGTTTGAGAAGGTACCAAACCAACCGGATACTGAAGAATGTTTGAGAAGGTAACCTAGTAGCTCGATACTGAAGGACATTTGAGAAGGTATTTGAGTAGAAGTACCTAAGGTATGACGGTACTTAGTATGGCCATGTGCACGTAGATAGTTAGAGTCAGATTGAGCAAAAGGGTTCTCTCTTGACTAGTAGTTGGTGTTGGGATTAGTTTTACCCACAATGGGGTTACTTTCAACTGAGAAACAGTTTTACTGTTTTATGATTAAAACAACTTCATATGCTTTATGCTTGGAAAATGTTTATACTGCGTTACAAGGTACTGTAGAAAGCTTATATTTCGATTAAATTCTTTATTGAGATTTTTGCATGAGAATCAATTATCTTTCTTTAGTCACTCACTGGGCTAGCAAGCTCACCCCGTTTTCAAATGTTTTCCTTTCCCCTAGGTAGCGATCAAATCCTCAGAAGATAGCTCTGCATCTGCTCTGCCACTAAAGAATAAAGATTTTGTAACCCATCGGTTTAGGTGGTTACTGTAAATATTGTACACATGTTACTATTGTTCATATAGGGACTAGGGTTTTTTGGGTTTTGGGACTTGTGAATCTAATATTGTAATAACTCTAAATATGTTATGTTTCTGAATTAATAAATTTTGGCCTAAAGATATTCCACTGTGTATAAGTTATATTTTGGTATCAGAGTTCTTTCGCCAGTATTATTAGGCAATAAGTGTCAGCCAAAGGGTTTATAACTGCTGTAGTCATGCCCTTTCCTAGGCTAAGAGGGTGATCTGAGGCAGGGTGTGATAGCGTTCACTAGAATCTTGATGAACCTTGTGCTTCAAAGCAAATCATTAACACTTCAGTAATCTTCTTAATGTTGTACGTAGACGATATCCTACTCAATCAGAATGATATAGGTCTACTAACTGCAGTTAAGAACTAGCTAGCGACCCAATTCCAAATGAAAGATTTGGGAGAGACTTAGTTTTTTCTAGGTATACAGATCTTTCGGGATCGTAAGAACAAAGTGCTAGCACTGTCTCAGGCCTCGTACATTGACAAGATGTTGCTCAAGTACTCGATGCACGACTCCAAGAGGGGCCTACTACCGTTCAGGCATGAAGTCAATTCGTCTAAGGAAATATGTCCTAAGATGCCTCAAGAGGTTAAGGAGATGAGACGGATCAGTCTAACCCAGACCATTTTAATGTTGTTGACCTGTTTACGAAGACTCTCACGGCTATAGTGTTTGAGGGTCACCTACGGAGCATAGGTCTACAGGATCGCCCGTGGTTGGGCTAAGACAAGTGGGAGATTTTCTTGTACTGGGCTTTTATGCTCTAGTTTATTGTTTTGTACTAGGTTTTTGTACACCCCACTTCGTTTTAGGACAAGTGGGAGATTGTTGGGGTTGATGGCCTAAAGTTTCGTGTCATGTAGTTTGTAAACAGTTTGTACGAATGTTTGTATTGTTAACATATGATATTTACTTCACATCTTGTATTTTTACTCAGTTGCTTGTTTTATTTTCTTTACCACAAACCAATAAACATAAAATCCCTTGTTATCTGCATGTGACTCAAGCATGTATGTGGTGACATACAAGTGGATCATGTTTTAAGTGATAACCAAAATGGTCTGTAGTATATGGATATAGGAAGGAAACCTTATCCTGGTAACGCTACGGATGTGGCCCGCTTTGTGGAATGGTCACAAGTGTTGTGACATATCACAGATGATTTGATCCTGATCATTCGTGTTTGGGGACATACGACGCGGGGCGTCCTATACAAAGAGTTTGTATAAGACCTGATGATGAAGTGTTAACATCTCATTATATAACACCGTTCATGACAGAGACTTCATTTCACTAGCATGACCATAGGTAACATGATCTAAATCCTGAGTGAGTTGGGAACTCCTGCTATTGAGAGCGGTTCTTTGATTTGTATGGGTGCGAGTGGCCAGTCACCGATTCAAACCTACCATTTTGGGGATTCACTTGATTTGGTAGCCGGGAACTCAACTACACAAGATGGAATTCACTCCTTCCCCGAGGCAGGGGTAAGTAGATAGATAGCTCCCTTAAGGGTTGATTCTGAGGCTTGAACGATGGGGCGCCACAACCTTCTCTTAGTCTAAGAGGTGTTCACACATAGTTGGACTATGTTGTATTGTTCATTAGAAGAATCAGTGGTACTTAAGGAGTGGGATGTAACTACAGGGGAAAACAGTAATTTGGCCCAGCTGTACTTACGAGCATCTGTGAAGGGCCATCGTACTCATGATTGGTTATATCCGATGGACACAGAAATATATTTGTGGTAAAAAGAGTTCAGCTGTTTGTATTTAGTGGAATGCCTGACAGTTAACGGATGGTAGATCTCGTGGCTAAAGAGTTTAGTCAGCTATTCACAGACCGTTGGAGCTTCGAGCCACAAGTCCATTAGGTCCCCTGGGTAGCTTAGATAAAGTCGAGAACCAGTATTTGGGTTAATTTGAAATGTTCAAATTGATAAGAGGAAGTTCGATTATATATGATATAATTGGACTGGTTAACTATATATGATATAATTTGCTAAATGTATGAGATACATTATTTTGAAGGAAATTAGATATAAATATGATTTATATCAAGTAGAGGAGAAAATACTATAGTAGATATGTGATATCAAACTATAGGATAAAAATATAATGTAATTATATTTATTATTAATTAATTGGTTAATTATATGATAATTAAGCCAAAAATAACGTTTGGATGTAGGTTAGTGGGAATGAGTCGGTTATTGTAACCAATGAAATAAAATGAAATTGTTTCATTTTTTGAATCATTCAATCGTACAAAGGAAAGAGCAAGAGCGCGTTGTTGAAAAAGAAAACGATCGCTTAAGAATTTCGAGAGCCTATACGGTAGTCCTCTTTGCCTAAACAGTCGTCTTCCTCGCGCCTAAACGACCGCACACTATTTACTACACGATCACATAGCTTCTCTAAACGATCGTATAGTGTGTTGTTTTGATAAATGATCGTATACCATTTCCTAAACGATCGTTCAGTAAAACCTACACGATCGTGTAGCTTCTCCTAAACGATAAGCATTCTGCTATGCGATAACATCTTTTTCCCTCCCACTTGCTTATCCCATACATGATTCATGTTTTCTCCTTCCTCTACCAAATTTACCAAAGACCACGCTTTGGGTTCTCACTCTGAGAATACCCGAGGCTCTTTTTTGGTGGTATCGTCCCCGCAATATTCGTGTTCGTGTGGTTTTTCATGTTGCTATTTTTGACATTTCCGCTGGGCGTTGGTAGATCGCGTGGAGGGGTTCCACTGCGTTGAGTTCCGAAGTTTGAAGATTTTCTTCAACTGGTATGGTACTCGTTCCATAATATGTATTTCGGTCACTGTGAGATCGGAGCGATCCGAACGTGCTCATGGAACTTTTGGGTAAGAGATCCTTCACATCTAAAGCGGAAGTTTTTGGAATCGTCTCAAAATCTCAATAAACTAATGGAAATCCTTGAAGGTAGATAACTTTCTTTTCAATATAAAAAGCTTTCTTGAAGAACTTATAAGTGAGATTACAAGACAATTTTCTCCAAGGGTAGTCTTTGAATAGTTCTTCTTGGTCCATAATATCTAAATGTTTTCAATTTATATGGTTGTGTGATTGCTTAGTTGCTTGGGGATTAAAATACTATCGAAGATGTAGAGGTTAACCAAGTTAACCTTAAGTGTGTCATTTTCCAAACTGCAAGGTTCTCTCTACATCTTTCCTAGATATATTATCATCTTCACTGAAGAAAGCATTTTTAAGTTCAGATTTATTTCTTGGTAAAACCTTGTCTTCTCATATTAGATAGTTCAGGAATTGTGTGGGAGCTTCGATTATTTTAAGATTAAGGAAATTTCCAAAAGGCCCATTTTTAGCTCGAATTAAATTTTCTTCATCTAATTTATTTTTAATAATCTTCAACATTTGTAGCGTTAAGTATATTGTAACCTTAAAATTTTTGTTTTCATTTACCAATATCAACTCATGTTCTACCTGTTGAAAAAATATATTAAGATAATATATTAGCAAATAAATTTTCAAAAACATTATGTAGTGTATGTAAGAAAAAAATCATTATCTATTTTCTATTGATAGACACTGATAGGGATCTATTACTGTCTATCAGTGATAGAAAGTGATAATCTTCCTTAACTTGGTCTATCATTTGGTATTCCATTGTTTATTATTGTCATATTAATTAACATCTTTGTAAAAGCAAGAAAAATACCAAAAACAACCATAAAACTTTCAACAAAATTATTATTTGGTGATTGACATTCATAGTAGTCTATCACTGTCTAGTCTTGATAGACATTGATAAAACACTATCACTATTTATGTGGGATATACTTTGATAGTAGTCTATAACTAACATCCAGTAATCACATATTGAATAAAAAATATACAGTACAAGTACCAAATACTAGAACATGTACTAAGTACTCGAAAAAGAGTCCTGCAATAGCAATAACATTATATAACAATTATATATCAGCAACTACCAGCAATAAAATTAGATTTTTATTTATCTATCAACTATCAGGATAGAGTGATAAACAATGATAAAATACTATCATTATCTATCATGAATAGAATATTGTAGTAGTCTATCACTGTCAATTAATGATAAACAATGGTAAAACACTGTCATCGTCTATCACAAGTTTCTGAGTAACTTTTATACCTTTGGTTTTACTTTCTCATTCTTCTTTTCAATTTTTATTTTCTGTGTTTTGCCTGATGATTCACTTTTAACCATTTTCCTTTTGACATTTTCTTACCATCTTTTTACAAAATTTAGGTTTAATAACTATCACCACTGAACAAAAAATAGGTTTAATAGCTATGACCATTGATAGAAGAAGAAGAAGAAGAAGAAGAAGACGGTGACGACAAAGACAAAGACGAAGATGGAGACAAAAATGAAGACGAAGAAGAAGAAGAAGCAACATCAGAAGAAGCAGCAACAACAGAAGCAACAACAATAGTAGAAGAAGAAATAGAAGAAGAAACAATGGCGATGGAATAAAAAGAAAAAAGAAGAAGAAGAAGAAGACGAAGAAGAACAACAGAGAAGAATTCGAAATTGGAATGATAGAAATGAAAATGAACAGTTAGCACGTATGCATTGGAGGAAAAACCATGGGTAAAAATCGTGGGGGAAAATCATATGCGTCTCCGATTAATCGTGGGTCGGGTCGGGTCGCCGACACAGATTGTGTTGGGAATGGCCTAAACTCGCCGTTGATGAATGTTGTTAACATATTCTATTTATCAATAAAAATGTTGTTGAGTTTTTATTCAGTAAATTACTATTGATATTGCATCCTTCCAGGAAAATCCAATAAACGAATTCATAGCTATAACATGAAAACTTCAACTATTATGTGGTGACATAAAAATGGATTAAGTTTTAGTATATAGTCAAAATGGTCTATAAATATACGGATGAGATTGGATACTTCATTCTGATGACATTATTGGATGCGGCCCATTTTGTATATTGATACAAATGATGTGATCCAAAACTCATTCATGTATAGACATGTGAGTGGGGCATCCTATTCAATGAGTTTCCATAAGATGGGACCTTGAAATAGTCACTTTTCTTTATAACAACTCTTTACTGTTAAAACTGAGTATCTGAAACTGAATGACCTAGGGTTACTCGATCTTAATCTTGAGCTAACTATGAACTCCTATTTATTCGGGATTATCCTTTGATCTGCATAGGTGAAAGTAGTCCAACAACAATGCTCAATAAGCCTCCCATTTTGGGATAAGACCGAATAGGTAGTTGAGGACATAGCTTGGAATTCACTCTTACCCGATTTAGGGTTAGTAGATGGGTTCTCTTAAATGTTGATGTTTTGTCTTGAAGAATGGGGCCTTGCCTTCTCTTGGAAGAGAGGGTTATGATTTATAAGTTGGACTATAAATCAATTGTTCAATGGACGATCAGTGAGAGCTTAAGGAGCAAGATGTATTTATAGGGGTAAACATTAATCTTTGATTCAGCTATAAATACGAACAACATATCAAGGATTGACTAATCGACTATGGTTAAAATGGACGAAAATATATCTACAATGAGGAGACTGCAACTATCGAGTTATAGTGGAATGTATAGGTAGTTAACGAATAGTGATTAATTCAGTTTAAAGAGTTTAACCAATTAATTACAAATCATCCGAACTCATAATCAGTAGGTCCATAAGGTCCCTCTACTAGCTTGTAATTTGGATTAGTAAATTGAGTATTCTTGATAAGATTTGACATTAGGGTTTAGAATTTGAAATGTTCAAATTCAATTAAGGTTTCTATTTATTGTATTCGATACAATTAAAAGTTTAATTTTATCGAAATTAAACAAAATTGGAGAAATAATTAATGTTTAAATATGATTTAAATATTAATTAAATTAATTTCATTATGATGAAATTGGTTCTTATTAATTTAATATTAGATATTAATTTTTAATTAAAATGCTTAATTAATTAATTAATTAATTAGTTTTATTTAAAAATTAATTAATTGAATTAATTTTATAAAACTAAAAAATAAAATTAAATAAGTATACAAAATTTGTTTTGGAAAACATTTTATGAAAATCAATTTGAAAATGGTTTTCAAAGTGGAGATTCCCAAAATGTTGGAAATCTCCACTATGCAATTAACTACCTTATTCATTTCTCCATTTTCTCAATCAAGTAGGAGCTGCCCTTCATGCAAACCATGTATTTGCATGGTCTAAGCTCTATAAATCAAAGTGTTGAAATGAATTATGATTCATGCTCACTAAGAACTTCAATTGAAACTCTGCAGAAATCACTAATCCCTTTTCATATCTTATATACTTCCAACTCAATTTAGTGTTTCCACCACACAATCCTTGCAAGAAAGTAGTATAGAAGATCTTGATGGTTGTCTACTTGAAGGTTGAAGCTCTTTCACGTTGATTTCAGCTGGATTTGAAGAGGATACTTCAAAGGTATTGTGTTCAGCAAACTTTCTTCTATGAAGGTTACTTTGAAGCATGTTTAAACCCAAATTAAATATGATTAGAGTGCTTATTCATTATGCTTTTTCTCCACTGCACATTAATATACTCTTATAGATTGGGCAAGTTGTTTGCATATGAGTTGGGCTGTTTTAGTATTTTAGTGGGTTGGAGTTGGATATTACCAAATCTGTGCAATTTTGCTAGATTTTTTAAATAGTTTGTCCCATCTTTCTATATCTAAAAAGCCCCCTATATAAAAATCAAAGCCCATTAAAAAATGAAATTGGCATTTGGGTTGAAGAAGATCTAGCTTCTCTTAGGAAGTTTCCCTTTTATACCTATCTCATACTCCTAAAACTTGTAATTTTGCTGCACATTTTTTTTTTGGCAAAACTTGCATCATGTTCTTCATCCCTTCTTTTATTGATTGATATTCTTTCCTCAATAACTTAGAAAGAATTCTTTAATTTTTTACCTCCATCGATATAATTACATTTGCCTTTGCTTCAATATATATATATATATAATCTATTAATAAAGAATACTAAAAATGGTTAATAATGAATGAAGTAATAAAAATTAATCACAAAAAAAGAGTTTAAATTAAAATTTGCTGGGCTGTATTTTCTAAAACTCGCAATTTGTAAAGTTAAACATTTTCTATTATCAATAAAGATGTTATTTGACATTTATTCAATATTGTTGTTGTTGAATTTGTAAATTACACTTGTAAAGACTAAATCAAATAAACTAAGATCCATGAATATTACATGAATACTTGAACTTTATGTGGAGACATAAAGATTAATTAAGTTTAAGTAAATAACCAAAACGGTCTATAGTATACGAATAAGGTTATGTGGTAACACTATCGGATGCGACCCACTCTGTAGTTGTTAGAATTTATTGTAAGGTGCTACAAACGAAGTGATCCTGATTCCTTTATGTATTGATATGAGGAGTGAAGGTGTCCTATGCATTGCGTTTGCGTAAGATCAGACCAAGAAATAAGTCACTCTTACTTTATAACATTGTTTACTGTTCGAGACTGACTATTTCGAATAGATGACCTAGATAACTCGATCTTAATCCTAAGCTAACTATGAATTTTTGTTTATTTGGGATTATCCTTAGGTTTGCATGGGTGAGGGTTAGCTCAACAGGGCCGGTTCAATAAGCCTCCTATTTCAAGGTTAAGATTGGGTAGATAGCTGGAGATATAGGGTGAAAGATGGAATTCACGCCTACCCAATTTAGGGATAGGAACAAGGTTGTTCTCTTAAGTGGTGAATCCAAGTCTTGAACAAGGGGCTCGACTCTCTTATTGGCCTGAGAGGGAGTCGATTTAATGATTGAATCACAAATCAATTGTTCATTAGAGGATCAATGGAACTTAAGGAGCAAGACGTAATTTCGAGGGTAAAACAACATTTGACCCAACCGTTATTACGATCACCTTATGAAGAGTCGACTTACTAATTATGATTAAATCAAGTGAATACAAGTATATCTACAGTGAAGAGAGTGTAACTATCGAGCTATAGTGGTGTGACTCTGTAGTTAATGAATATTGATTAATTTGGTCTAAAGAGTTTTCACCAATTAATCTCAAATCGTTGGAGCTCATAATCTGTAGGTCCAAAAGGTCCCTCTACTAGCTCGTAAACCATAAACATCTTGAATTGATAAATTGAGTGAATTTGAAATGATTTAAATTTGAAGTGTTCAAATTGAATTTAGGGTTTTAATTTGAAGTGTTCAAATTGTAAATTAGGGTTTGAATTTGAAATGTTCAATTTCAAATTAGGGTTTGTATAATTATATTTGACATAATTCAACATTTAATTTATCGAAATTAAACGAAATTGGAGTGTTCATAATATTTAAATATTGATTTAAATATTAATTACGTGAATAGAATTCATATTTAAAATTAGGTGTTTGATTAATTTAATATTAGATATTAAATTATTATTTAATTAATTACATTCCAATCAATTTTCATTTTTATTCAATTTCAGAAATTGAATTTTGTTTTTTTCTTGAATTTAGTTAATTTTGAATTAATTAAAATTAGAAATAAAAAATGGAAATTACGGTTGATAGTGGACATTTCCAAAATTTGGAAATCTTGATGTGTTTTCGTAATACACTTCCACCTAGCCCACTAAACTTATCCAATTGAAGTGTCCTATCAATGCTTACATGGTTTTGATGAACAAAACTCTCAATTTTTTGAGATTAAAGGGTGAGTTGTACAATTTTGAGAAAATTTCTGAAATTCTCTTTCAAGCACTTCAACCCTCACAAAATCCATTCATAATTCATTTCAATCTTGAGTTCCGCCACTCAAATTCAAGGCTGAGAATAGTAAAGAAGATATCTTGGTGGTTCACTAAAGATTTGAAGCTGAGAATTCGTGACGAGCAGCTTAGAATTGGAGGAATTCTTCAAAGGTATGTGTTTCATGAAATCCTATTATGAAAAATATGTTTTACTTGCTTTTAGAACTCAAATTAAATGTAACTAGAGCGCTTATTGATTATGATTGCTTCCGTTGCACGATTATACATTCCATCAATTGGTATCCTAGCATGATTTATGCACTCAATTAACGTTAATTTGAGTTTGGTGGGTAAATTTCTATGATTGCATGTTTGGAGACTAATATGGTGCTTTAATCAACTTTGACTTTAGATTTCTCTTTGATTCCTAAGTTAAATTTGTAATTGGCTCTTGATTTATGAGCTTATATGTGTGCTCTAGACTTTATAATTTATTTGGAGTCAATAAAGTCGAAATTAGGTTATAATTCAAAGATTGAAGCAAACAAGCACAATAACAGAATTCTGGAGAAGATGATTCTACCAGGCAGCTGCAACGCTACCCTTAGATCGTTTCAACGCTGCTCATATGTAGCCTAAGGCGTCGCAACGCTGGGATAAGCGTTGAATGTTGCTCATCCCAGCCCAGCAACACAGACGTTTGTGAACTAGTTCGCGTGGGAGGTCTGATTCAACCAATTTTTAACTATTTCAATCCAATTCAGCCATCCTTGGACTAGTTCAGCATCTTTTGAAGGTCTAGAGGTCTGGTCCAGGCGATTCGGGTCAGTTCGTGCGGTCTAGAACAGTTTTGAAGCAGATTTTGACCTATTTTTTAATAATTTAGTTATTATTGCATGCTTAGAATGCCAAAGTAGAAACATATCAGTGTTGTTTATGTTGGATTTTATGTACTAAAACTCTTAGTTTGTAAATTAATAAACATATTATGTTTTGTTTTTCGATAAAGTTGTTATTAAAATTGTAACCTTGAATCCAATAAACTAAGGTCCTGAGGCTATTTAATGTAGTTTGAACTTTATGTAGTGACATAAAGGTGGATCAAATTCAAATATATAGCCAAAATGGTCTATAGTACATGAATAAGGTTGGGCGCCTTATTCTGGGGGCACTATGGATGCGGCCCACTTTATAGTTAGTACAAACGATGTAATCTTGAATCTTCATATAGAGATATGTGAGTGGGGGCACCCTATGCAATGAGTTTGTATAAGACTGAACCATGAAATAGTCACTTTTTACGTTCTAAATGTCGTATTATGTATAAAACTGACTATTTCGTTAATTGATGACCTAGGTAACTTAGTCTTAATCCTAAGCTAACTATGAACTCCTTTTCACTTGGAATTATCCTTAGGTCTACATAGGTGAGGCCAACTCATCATCGCTGGTCCAATAAGCCTCCCATTTCAGGAGTAAGATCAGGTGGATAGCTGGGAACATAAGGTGCAAGATGGAATTCACTCCTACCCATTATAGGGATAGTAGATAGGTTGTTCCCTTTAATACTGAATCCAGGTCTTGAACAAGAGACCCCACCCTCTCCTTGGCTCGAGAGGGATTCGGTTTATAGGTTGGACCTTAAACCAATTGTTCATTAGAGGATTAGTGGAACTTAAGGAACAAGATATAGTCTTGGGGGTAAAACGATTTTTATGACCCAGCCGAGATTATGAAAAACTTGTGAAGGATTAGCTTACTAATCATGGTTATATCAAATGGACACAAATATATCTACAGTGAGGGGAGTGCAGCTACGGGACTTTAGTGGAATGACCCGTTAGTTAACAAATATTGATTAATTAAGTTAAAGAGTTTTACCGATTAATTTCGGATTGTTGGAGCCCATGATCTGTAGGTCCATTAGGTTCCCCTACTAGCTCATATGGAATAAATTAGAACAGTATGATAGAATAATTCGAATTGTTCGAATTAGGTGAAGAAAAAGAAACCGACAAGTATATGTGATATAGTGGTCGGGTTTTCAGTTTAGAGATACAGCTTTAATATTTAAATGTGATTTAAATATCAAGAATATGAATACGTTCATATTCGGAAGCTCGAAAATAATGGAAATGGTCAAAGATGTAAAAAGTGAAAGAGTTGACTTTTTGACTTTGAAAAGTCAAACTTTGACCGACTTACATTCAAATATGATTTGAATTTCGAGAAAATGAATGCGGATTCATGCTCAGGAGGTCAAAATTTGTCAACACGGAAAAATCATAAAAAGTCAAAATGTTGACTTTTTGGTCAAAGTTTGACATTGACCAAATGATTATTTTTCCCTTTGACTAAAGTTAGTGGAAAAATCGAAGCTTTTGTTGGATAATTTTACTAACAAAATAGTGGGCTAGGTGTAGGCTTATAGTGGAGATATTAAGCTCACTAAGATAGTGGATTGTAGGTGTTGGATTTTTATGGATTTGTTTCATGCAAATGTTGCATGGTTTTTTCTATAAAATGGGCTTCCAATTATGGATGAAAGACTTTGGCCATTTTTCCAAAATTGTTTTCAAAATTGGGCTGGAAAAATAAAAAACTCAAATCCAAATTCATTCTTATTTTCTATTTCTTTTCTCTCTCTCAGTTTTCTTCATCCATCGAGTCCCACAACCCGATTCTAAGTCCAGAGGATAGTAGGTCAACTCTAGTGGTGGTCCAAAAGAGTTCGGGTCAAGATCCAGCGAGGAAAAGCATTTTTCGGGAGCTACAAAGGTTGTATTCCATCCCTTTTATTTATTGTTTTTTTCCTTCAAATTGCATGCTAATTTACTTTTAGTTAAAAGCAATTATAGTGTAATTAGGTCCTTTTTCCGCTGCATATGTCTCGTGTTCCATCATGTGGTATCAAAGAATACTTTAATTACGCTCAATTGCTTTTGGTGGGTGTTTTTTTCTTTTCTATTCAAGTGTTGAATGAAATATGGACTAAAGTGGATTTATTATGATTTTGGCATTGTTTTTCTTTAAATTTCTTGTGAAAATTTAATTTCTCACATGTTTATGAGTATTAATGTGTGAAAAAGGGTTTGTAAATTTGTTGGAGTCATTAGAGTTGAAATTAGGCTGTAATTTCTTGATTCTGGGAGAGAGAATAGCAACAAATTGAAGAAAAATGGCTTACAGACCCGAATTTGGCCACCAAACCCGAGACAAGCTCCTAGACCCGACTGCAGCCCAAGATCCAACCCGGTTCGAAGAAGGCCCGTGCGCGCCAGCTATCGACAAAGTTTCCCTCCGGACCGTTTCGCGCTTCGACCCGGTTTCTCCACCCGCTTTGGTCTGACCCGCTTCGAAGCAGCCTCGCGTGCCCGTCCGCCCACCTGATCGCCTGCACATTTCCGTTTGACCCAACCTGCCTGCGTTTTCGTTGACTGTGCCAGCGCGCGTTGACCAGTCGATCCAGATGGTCTGTTTGACCTAGTTGAACTGGTTTGTTTTTGGTGTTTTTGGGCCGGTTCGAGTGGTTTCTGAGCGGTTCCAGATGGTTCAAAGTGTTTAAAGCCAGTTCTGGGAAGTTGGTTGCTGTTTTTGTAACAAATTAGTTATTTATTTGTTTTTAATGCAAAAATCAGTCCACTTTAGTGTTGTTTACCTATTATGCATGTGATGTATAATGTTTTTTGATTATATGTGCATATAGTATGCCATATAGTTTTAAAAGCCCACCATAGGAAAAGCATGTGACATGCATTTGTTATATCTTATAAGTGTTATAAAATATATACTATGCATGCTTAGTTTTAGTATAAGTGTTATATTAAAGCATCTTTATTTGAAGGAAGAATGTTATAGATGAATGCTCTAGGGTTATAATTATTATAATTTATTTTATAATTGTTGTAAAATAACCTAGACTTCTAAAATCTATAACAAAGATAAGATGCATGCTCATTTATGGTTAACCATCGAGCAATCCCAATTTTCATAGAAAATAGGTCGATATCATGTAAAACCGAAGTTACAAGAGAACTCACCCAGCAAGATCTTGGCAAAAAGTCAGATAAGATGACTAAGGTTGAAGGTTTTTAAGTTGACGGTTCATGGAACACCTACTACCTGGAGATCGAGTCGGCGTCTGAGTTAGGTTAAACCGGTTTTATGAGCATGCGTGAACGGTGTGAGGTAATAAAATTTGTTTATTACCTAGACATCGTAGGTTAAAAATCTAGAATAAAAGTTATACTCTGATGAATCACCTAGACTTAGGATATGTTTAGTTAGCAGAAATGTATCGCTAAGTATTTTATACCCTAACCGTCTAAAACACTTCAGCTGGAGAGAAGTAATGTACTTTTAGCTCTAGCGTCCCTAAGAGTTCACACCGTGAGATTCATCTTGGATTTGGGCCTCCTTGGGAGCGGACTCCATTCGGAGAGTGTTTGCATGAGTCAATACCAAAGTGAATAGGGGAAGTTGTACATAGTAAGTGGGAGAAGGAAGTGTGTCAACACATCCTATGGTCTCTTCCATTAGGTCGCACCGTGAGATTCTTATAATGTGCATGCATGTCTATCCTAGAGCGACCTTATCAATCGGAGGGCTGTATTATAGAATTCAGAACTCTAGAAATTGATAGCGTCTCTCAGTTTCGTTTTCATTCTTGTCTTTCCAACTTTGGGAGCATAATGATTCCGATCTTTGAGACCTGAAATTGAGGGTCACACTTACAAGAATTACTAAGTGTTAGTAAATTCTTGACCAAAGTAGGGACAACTGAGTTACTATAGGAATAAGAGTTATTTTGATGATAGTATCTAGTCAAGATAGTCTTGGTTCAACGGAGGAATAGTCGATCACCCCTCGGTGAAGGTTATTCTAAACAATTGAAATATCATTGCAAAATATAATAATGAAGGGTACATTATTAGTTTTTTTTGCTAAACTTGATTGGATTTAAAAGATTAATATTTTTACTAAAAAGGATATGTTTTTCCTTTTAGCATGACTAGCTCTTTAGATCAACTCTTAGTTTCTGAGAAACTAAATGGCGATAATTACTCAACATGGAAAAACAATCTGAATTCAACACTAGTAATAGATGACCTGAGATTTATCTTAACTGAGGAATGTCCTCAGGCTCCTGCCTCGAAAGAAGCACAAGGTAAATATGATTTACTAGTGGCTGAAACATGTCTAGTGGAGTATGATACATCAACCTGGATATTGGATTCAGGGGCCACTAATCATATTTGCTTCTCTTTTCAGGAAACTAGTTCCTTTAAAAAGCTTGAAGAAGGCGAGATCACCCTCAAGGTTAGAACAGGAGAGGTTGTCTCGGCCGAAGTAGTGGGAGACTTGAAGTTGTTTTTCAACGATAGATATATCATACTTAAAGATGTTTTATATGCTCCTAAAATGAGACGAAAATTAATATCTATCACATGTATATTGGAACAAATGTATAAAATATCTTTTGAAGTTAATGAAGCGTTCATTTTCAAAAAAAGGTATTCAAATTTGTTCTGCTATACTTAAAAACAACTTATATAAGTTAAAACCAACTAAAGAAACATTTATCTTAAATACTGAGATGTTTAGAACAATCGAAACTCAGAATAACAAAAAGTTTCTTCTAATGCCTTTCTATGGCACTTAAGACTTGGCCACATAAATCTCAAAAAGATTGAGAGATTGGTTAAGAATGGACTCCTAAATCAGTTAGAAGACAATTCTTTACCTTCGTGTGAGTCTTGTCTAGAGAGGAAAATGACTAAGAGATCTTTTACTGGAAAAGATCTTAGAGCCACAACACCTTTAGAACTCGTACATTCGGACCTCTGTAGACCGATGAATGTCAAAGCTCAAGGTGGGTATGAATATTTCATCAGTTTTATTGATGATTATTCAAGGTATAGTCATATTTACCTAATGCATCACAAGTCTAATTCTTTTGAAAAGTTCAAAGAATATAAGGCTGAGGTTGAAAACCAGTTAGGTAAAACAATTAAGACACTACGATCAGATCGAGGTGGGAAGTACATGAACTTAAGATTCCAGAACTATATGATAGAACACGTAATCAAGTCACAACTCTCTGCACCTAATATGCCTCAGCAGAACAGTACAT
This sequence comes from Benincasa hispida, assembly GCF_009727055.1. Classification (NCBI taxonomy): domain Eukaryota; kingdom Viridiplantae; phylum Streptophyta; class Magnoliopsida; order Cucurbitales; family Cucurbitaceae; genus Benincasa; species Benincasa hispida. Next base: position 63,405,786 of record NC_052351.1, on the reverse strand, counting down.
TTGAAAGAAGAAACAGAACCTTGTTGGACATGGTTCGCTCAATGATGAGTTTTGCTAAGTTACCTGATTCCTTTTGAAGACATGTATTAGAGACTGCCGTCTATATTTTGAATAATGTTCCCTCTAAAAGTGTTTCAGAAACACCTTTTGAGCTATGGAAAAGGTGTAAAGGCAGTTTACGTCACTTTTGGATTTGGGGATGCCCAGCACACGTGTTGGTGCAAAATCCTAAAATATTGGAACGTCGTTCAAAACTATGCCTATCTGTAGGTTATCCAAAAGAACAAAAGGTAGTTTATTTTACGATCCTCAAGAGAATAAGGTATTTGTATTGACAAATGGCACATTCTTAGAGGAAGACCACATAAGAAGTCATCAACCTCGCAGTAGACTAGTATTGAATGAAATTTCCAATGACGCTATAGATAGAACTAGTTCATCCACTAAAGTAGTAGATAAAACTAGTACATCTGGTCAGTCACATCCTTTTCAAGAGTCGAGAATGCCTCGACATAGTGGGAGGGTTTTTCATCAGCCTGACCATTACTTGGGTTTAACAGAAACACAAGTCGTCATACCTGATGACGGCATAGAGGATCCATCGACCTATAAATAGGCAATGAAAGATGTGGACTGTGATCAGTGGGTCAAAGCCATGGACCTCGAAATGGAGTCTATGTACTTCAATATTTTCTGGGAACTTGTAAATCAACCAAATGATGTAAGACCAATTGGTTATAAGTGGATCTACAAGAGAAAATGAGACCAAGCCGGTAAAGTACAGACTTTTAAGGCTCAACTTGTGGCAAAGGATTATACCCAAAGAGAGGGAGTGGACTATGAAGAAACTTTCTCTCCTGTTGCCATGCTTAAGTCGATTAGAATACACTTATCTATTGCCACCTTTTATGACTATGAAATTTGGCAGATGGATGTCAAGACAACCTTTTTAAATGGCGATCTTGAGGAGAGTATCTATATGGCTCAACTAGAGGGGTTTATTGCAAAGGGTCAAGAACAAAAGGTTTGTATGCTTCAAAAATCTATTTATGGGTTGAAACAAGCTTCTAGATCTTGGAATATAAGATTTGATACTGCAATCAAATCTCATGACTTTGAAAAGAATGTTGACGAGCTTTGTGTTTACAAGAAGATCGTCAATTCTACTATAGCGTTCTTAGTTTTATATGTTGACGATATTCTACTCATTGCGAATGAAGTAGGTTACTTAACTGACATCAAGAAATGGCTAGCAACGTAGTTCCAAATGAAATATTTAGGAAATGCACAGTATGTTCTCGGGATTCAGATTATTTGGAACCGCAAGAACAGAACACTAGCCATGTCTCAAGCAACTTATATAGACAAAATGTTCTCTAGGTATAAAATGCAGAATTCCAAAAGAGGTATGTTACCTTATAGATATGGAATTCATTTGTCAAAGGATCAATGTCCTAAGACACCTCAAGAGGTTGAGGATATAAGACACATTCCTTATGCTTCCGCAGTAGGGAGTCTGATGTATGCAATGTTATGTACTAGACCTAACATATGCTACGTAGTAGGGATAGTCCGTAAGTATCAGTCCAATCCTGGATATGATCATTGGACTTCCGTTAAGAATATTCTCAAGTATCTTAGGAGAACGAGGAACTACATGCTCGTGTATGGTACTAAGGTTTTGATCCTTACTGGATACACTGACTCTGATTTTTAAACCGATAAAGATGCAAGAAAATCTACATCGGGATCAGTGTTCATTCTAAATGGAGGAGCAGTAGTGTGGAGAAGTGTGAAGCAAAACTGTATTGCGGATTCCACAATGGAAGCTCAATACGTAGCTGCATGTGAAGCAGCAAAGGAAGCAGTATGGTTGAAGGAAATTCTTGACAGATTTGAATCGTTCCAAATATGCATCTGCCTATCACTCTATATTGTGATAATATTGGTGAAGTTGCAAATTCAAGAGAACCAAGAAGCCACAAGTACGACAAAGCATATTGAGCGCAAATACCATCTGATCCGGGAAGATTGTACATCGTGAAGACGCTGTAGTTAACCCAGATATCTTCTGAGCAAAACATTGATGATTCTTTTACAAAGGTTCTCATGGCTAAGAGTGTTTGAAGGTCACCTACAGAGTCTAGGTCTTACGAAGTTTGTAAACCTAGGAACAAGTGGAAGAACTTTTGGGTATATGCCCTAGTTTATTTGTATTCATTATGTTTATTGTACTCGTATGTTTCTCACTTAAATTCAACATTGTGATACTCCACTAGGAGTTTTAGTCCAACTCGGAGTTTGTTGGATTTTATGTCCTAAAATTCGTAGTTTGTAAATTAATAAACATATTCTGTTTTGTTTTTCAATAAAGTTGTTATTGAAATTGTAATTTTGAATCCAATAAACTAAGGTCATGAGGCTATTTAATGTAGTTTGAGCTTTATGTAGTGACATAAATGTGGATCAAGTTCAAATATATAGCCAAAATGGTCCATAGTAAATGAATAAGGTTGAGCGCCTTATTTTGGGGACACTATGGATTGGCCCACTTTGTAGTTAGTACAAATGATGTGATCCTGAATTGTTCATAAAGAGATATGTGAGTGGGGGCATCCTATGCAATGAGTTTTCATAAGACTGAACCATGAAATAGTCACTTTTTACTTCTAAATGCCATTTTATGTATAAAATTGACTATTTCGTTAATTGATGACCTAGGTAACTTAGTCTTGATCCTGAGCTAACTATGAACTCCTTTTCACTCGGAATTATCCTTAGATCTGCATAGGTGAGGATCACTCATCATCGTTGGACCAATAAGCCTCCCATTTCAGGGGTAAGATTAGGTGGATAGTTGGGAACATAGGGTGCAAGACGGAATTCACTCTTATCCGTTATAGGGATAGTAGATAGGTTGTTCCCTTTAGTACTGAATCCGGGTCTTGAACAAGAGACCCCACCCTCTCCTTGGCCCGAGAGGGATTCGATTTATAGGTTGGACCTTAAACCAATTGTCCATTACAAGATTAGTGGAACTTAAGGAACAAGATGTAATCTTGGGGGTAAAACGGTTTTTATGACCCAGTCGAGATTACGAACAACTTGTGAAGGATTAGCTTACTAATCATGGTTATATCAAATGGACACAAATATATCTACAGTGAGGGGAGTGCAACTATGGAATTTTAGTGGATGACCCGTTAGTTAACAAATGTTGATTAATTCGGTTAAAGAGTTTTACCGGTTAATCTCGGATTGTTGGAGCCCATGATCTGTAGGTCCATTAGGTTCTCCTACTAGCTCATATGGAATAAACTTAGAAAAGTATGATAGAATAATTCGAATTGTTCGAATTAGGTGAAAAGAGAGAAATCGACAAGTATATGTGATATAGTGGTCGGGTTTTCAGTTTAGAGATACAGCTTTAATATTTAAGTCTGATTTAAATATCAAGAATATGAATACGTTCATATTCGGAAGCTCGTAAATAATGGAAATGGTCAAAGATGTAAAAAGTCAAAGAGTTGACTTTTTTATTTTGAAAAGTCAAACTTTGACCGACCTTGTATTCAAATGTGATTTGAATTTCGAGAAAATGAATGCAGATTCATGCTTGGAAGGTCAAAATTAGTCAACATGGAAAAAATCATAAAAAGTCAAAATATTGACTTTTTGTCAAAGTTTGACTTTGACCAAATGACTATTTTGCCCTTTGACTAAAGTTAGTGAAAAAATCCAAACTTTTGTTGGATAATTCCACTAACAAAATAGTGGGCTAGGTGTTGGCTTATAGTGGAGACATTAAACCCACTAAGATAATGGATTGTAGGTGTTGGGTTTTTATGGATTTGTTTCATGCAAATGTTGCATGGTTTTTTTCTATAAAATAGGCTTTCAATTATGGATGAAAGACTTTGGCCATTTTTCCAAAAAAATTTTCAAAATTGGGTTGGAAAAATAAAAAACCCAAACCCAAATTCATTCTTATTTTCCATCTCTTTTCTCTCTCTCGATTTTCTTCATCCATCGGGTCCCACAACCCGGTTCTGAGTCCAGAGGATAGTAGGTCAACTCTAGTGGTGGTCCAGAAGAGTTCGGATTGAGATCCAGCGAGGAAAATCGTTTTTCGGGAGCTACAAAGGTTGTATTCCATCTCTTTTATTTACTGTTTTTTCCTTCAAATTGCATGCTAATTTCTTTTTAATTAAAAGCAATTAGAGTGTAATTAGGTCATTTTTCTGCTGTGTAGGTCTTGTGTTCCATCGGTTTAAATATTTAGGCATGTGATGTATGTTATATTTAAATGAAAATATGTTTGTGCATATTGTATGCCATGTAGATTTAAAATCCCACGATAGGAAGCATGTTACATGCATTGGATATATGTTATAAAGAGTTATAATATATAGTATACATGTTTAGTGTATAAGTGTTATCTTAAATCTTGAATGCATTTGTTGAATGTTATGGATGCAAAGCATGTCTATTTTTATAAGTTATAAAACTGAGTTGACATTAAAATGCATAACAAAGATAAGTTGCATACTTATGTAGGTTAAACACTTGTTTTAATAGTTAAAATTGGTTGTTATCTTTTAAAACACAGTTACAAACACAACCGGTATATAATCCTATCTAAGGCTGGAGGTTTTTAAGTTGACGGTCTACGAAACACCTCTTACCTGGGGATTATGGCCGAATAATTAAGCGTTGTTAATAAGTTTTATAAGCGTATGGGAGTGGTGTGAGGTAATAAAACAATTTATCACTTAGACATCATAGGTTAAAATCTATTTATAAGCGTTATACTTAGATAAACCACATAAATTTAGGGCTGTTTAATTAGCCGAAATAAACCTGAATATAAATATTTATACCAAATAATAAGTAGAATACTTTAGTGGGAGTTTAATAACATATATGATATGTTGTTAGAATGCTTCAGTGGGAATTTAATAACATATATGATACATTGTTAGAATGCTTCAGCAGGAGATTAATAACATTTACGATATTTTTTTTAGCTCTCGCATCCCTAAGAGTTCATATCGAGATTCATGCTTCGCTTCGTGTGGATTATACCTTGACTGCTCCATTCGGAAAGTGTTTGCATAAATCAAGATCTAGGTGAACAGGGGAAATTGTTCACAGTAAAATCAAATACATAATGTTTTGATTTTAACTCTCACGTCCCTAAAGAGTTTACACAGTGAGATTCATGCGATACTTCGTGTCACCCTGGGAGTGACCTCCATTCGGAAAGTGTTGCATGAATTAATATCAAGGTGAACAAGGGGAAGTTGTTCATTGTAAAATCAAATATGTGATATAATGATTTCAACTTTCACGTCCCTAGAAATTTCACATTGTGAGGTCCATGCAACGCTTCGTGTCGATTATAGCTCGACTGCTCCATTCGAAAAATGTTTGTATGGGTCAAGATTAAGGTGAATGGAGGAAGTAGTTCATAGTAAGTGGGTGAAGGATATGTGTCAACGTGTCTTGCGATCTCTTCCCTATGTTGCTTCTACTGGTTAGCTTTAGGCGGCCCTTGCTAGTCCTTTAACGACGGCTATCCCCTCGAAGGGTTGTAACATAGGATTCAGAACAATTCAAACTCTAGAAGGGGATAGGATTTCTTAGGTCCATTCTCAACCTTGACACTCCAATTTGGTAGCATCATTGGGGCCGACCTTTGAAGTCTTAAAATGGAGTGTTACACTTACAGAGTTACTAAGGGTTATTAATTTCTGACAAAAAACAGTAGCTAAATGACTATAGGATTAAAAGTTATTCTGGAGATAGTATTTAGTCAAGAATGTCTTGCTTTAGTGGAGTATTTGACTACCCCTCGGTAGCACTTATTCTGACTCACTATAGTATATTTGCAAATAAATAATGATTATGGGTACATTATTACTTTTTGCTAAAACTTGATTTGGATTTAGTTGTATTTTACTAAATAGAATTTGTTTAAAATTTTAGCATGTCGAATTCTTATAAAATACTCAATTCTATTTTAGTTAATAGTGATAACAATTCAACATGCAAATTACTAACAAAAGATGATTTAAAACAAGTTTTAACAAAGAATTGTCCTCTATCTCCCAACTTATCTAAAGTTTTGAACTATATAGATGAGAATGTGAAAATTGAACGACATAGTAAATACAATTTACTTGTCATCGATGTTGGGATTGGTATCCTAATTCTCCCGGAGTCTCGTAGTTTGTAAAATTTGTGCACATTGTTATTAATAAAATAAGAGTTATTTTATTTGCATTTACTCATATCCAATAAACAAAGATCCATGGTTATTGTATGTAAACTTAAGCATGTATATGATATATACAAGTGGATCATGCCTTCTGTAATAACCTAAAAGGTCTGTAGTATAAGACCGGACCACGAGATGATTAGTCTTCTTTTATAACGTCGTTGATAATTGAGATTTACATCTCACTAAAACGACCATAGGTGACATGACCTTAATCTTGAGTGTTTTGGGAACTCCTGCCTGAGGGTGATCCTTTGATTAGTATGGGTGAGAGTGGCCAGATTGCTAACTCAACAAGCCTATCATTTTGGGGATTTGTCTGATTGTAGAGCTGAGAACTCAGTTACACAAGATGGAATTCACTCCTTCCCCAAAGCAGAGGTAAGTAGATAGATTGCTCCCTTAAGGGTTGATTCCAGGTCTTGAACATAGTGGCCACATCCTCTCTTTGGAAGAGAAGACCCAGTCATGGTAGGACTATGACTTATTGTTCATTAGAGGAATCAGTGGTACTTAAGAAGTTAAATGTAACTATAGGGGCAAAACGGTAAATTGGCCCAGCTATACTTACGAGCGGTCTATGAAGGGTTATCGCACTGTTGATTGGTTGATATAGACACAGAAATATATCTGTAGTGAGAAGAGTACAGCTGTCGGTCTTTAGTGGAGTGCCCAACAGTTAACAGATGGTGGATCCCGTGACTAAAGAGTTTAGTCAGTTATTCACGTACTGTTGGAGCTTCAAGCTACAGGTCCATAAGGTCCTCTTGGTAGATTAATGGATTCAAGTTGAGAATCAGTTCTTGGAGTTAGTTTAAAGTATTCAAATTAACAAGAGGAAATTCAATTTTATATTATATAATTGGTATAATGTATGAGATACATCAAGTGGAGGAATTAATGTAAATATGATTTACATTAAGTACCATAAAATAGAAAAATAACTATGGTTTATATGTTTCATGAGATGAAATATTAAAACTATAGGTTATAAATATAATTTAGTATTGAATTATCATATTTATTTATAATATATTAATTATATGATAATTAATTTCTTTTTCTCTAATAACTGATTGAGTGAGAGGTTATTGGTGGTTTTATGGTAATCGTAAGATAAAAGGAAAATTGTTTTCCTAAAATTAGAAGTTACTTGATTCAGAAAGAACTCACGGATAAGTTATCAAGTGAAAGTGCTTTACTAAGCGATAGTTATGCAGAGACTAAACGATCGTGGAGCTTTGACATACGATTGTCATTCAGCTGATCGTAGCTAAACAATCGAATGGCCAAGTCTATATGATAGGTTGTTGTTTACTACACGATTGAGCACATCGTCTATACGATAGACCACATCTTATCTCCCACTTGCTCAATCGTCTACTCGATCATAGCCCTCTAGTCTCTTCCTCAAGCCAAGATCATATAGAGCTCACAACTGCTGGATTCTCACATCAAGAATACCAAGGTAACCATTGTGGTAGTGTCCTCACTCAGTTCGTGGATCAATTGGTTTCGAGGAGCAATTTGCCGATCGTTGTGTTCGTTGTGTTCATGTTGTGTACCAGTCGTTGCGTTCGAGCGTTGCTGTTCTTAGACGTGTGGAGACTGATCAAGGGATTCTTGAAGAATATTTCTTCAAAGGTATGTATATTCTATCCCTTGATATTCTTGTTAGCATGCTGTAATTTCGTTTTGTGCATGACCTGTTAGTTTCTATTTTGAGACTGTAATAGTTAGTGTTCAATTCGAATAGAATTTGGATCAATCTTTTCCGCTAGTCATGGAAATCCTCATGTTTGATTTCCTTCAATCGAAACATGTTTAGTGAAAAATTATAAAAAAAACCTAGATAATAGATTCATGTAACGCTAATCATATCTATATTTTCTCTCTGGAAACAAGTTCCTAGAGACAATTTGCAGAAGGCAAAGCAACCTTTAAGGTAGGGACCAGGGAGGTTTTTTCAGCTAAAGTAATGAGAGATATGAAGTTATTTATAGGAGATAAATACATTTTACTTGAAAATATTTATTATATTTCTTCTATGAAAAGGAATTTAATATCTATCTCATGTTTACTGAAACAAAATTACAAAGTTTCTTTGGAAAATAATGAAGTGTTCATTACTTCGAAAGATATCAAAATTTGTTTCACAAAACTAGAAAATAACTTGTACATGTTAAAATCAATTGTGGTTAAAGCTATTTTTAACATAGAGATGTTTAAAACTGCTGAAACTCAAAATAAGAAACGGAAAATTTCTCCAAATGCCAATATTTGGCACTTGAGACATGGTCACATCAATCTCAATATGACTGGGAGATTGGTGAAGAATGATCATCTAAATTAGTTAAAAGACAGTTCATTACCTCCATGTGAATCTTGTCTTGAGGGTAAAATGACTCAAAGATCTTTTTCTGAAAAATGTCTTAGAGCCAAAGAATCCTTAGAACTAGTACATTCAGACCTTTGCGGTCCAATGAATGTTAAAGCTAGAGGAGGGTATGAATATTTCATCAGCTTCGTTGATGATTATTCAAAGTATGGCCATATTTACTTAATGCATCATAAGTCGGAAACACTTGAAAAATTCAAGGAATATAAGGCTGAGGTTGAGAACCAATTAGGTAAAAGGATCAAAACACTTCGATCAGATCGAGGTGGTGAGTATATGGACTTAAAATTCTAAGACTATTTGATAGAACACGGAATCCAGTCTCAACTCACAACACCTGACATATCTCAATAAAATGATGTGATAGAAAGGAAAAATAGAACCTTGTTAGACATGGTTCATTCTATGATGAGTTATGCTCAGTTATCATGTTCTTTTTGGGGTTATGCAATTTTGATTTGCAGTATATATTTTTAACATGATTCCTCGAAAAGTGTTTCTAAACATCTTATGAGTTATATAGAGGAAGTAAAGGTAGTTTACATCACCTCAGAAACTGGGGATGCCTAGCACATGTGTTGGTTAAAAATCTTAAGAAATGGGAACGCCGTTCAAAGAGATGCCCATTTGTAGGTTACCCTAAAGAGACAAAAGTTGGGTTCTTTTGAGATCCTCATGAAAGATAAGGTATTTGTATCGACAAATGCAACTTTCTTAGAGGAAGACCCCATTAAAAGTCATCAACATCGCAGTAGGTTAGTAATAGATGAAATAACTAGAGAAACGACAAATGCATCAAAAAGAGTTGTTAATCGAGCAGGTTCATCAACAAGAGTTGTTAATGAAACTTGTACTTGACATCCTTCTCAAGAGTTGAGAGTGCCTTGATGTAGTGGGAGGGTTGTGCAAAAGCCTGACTGGTACATGGGTTTAATTGAAACTCAAGTCATCATACGAGATGATGGCTTAGAGGATCCATTAACTTTCAAACAAGCAATGGATGATGTGGATAAAGACCAGTGGATTAAAGCCATGGATTTTGAAATGGAGTCAATGTACTTCAATTCAGTCTGGGATCTTGTAGATTAACCAGAAGGGGTAAAACCCATCAGTTGCAAGTGGATCTACAAAAGAATACGAGACCAAGCTGGTAAGGTACAGACCTACAAGTCTATACTTGTGGCAAAAGGGTTTTGCCTAAAGAGAGGGGGTTGAATATGAAGAAATATTCTTTCTGGTTTCCATGATAAAGTCTATTATTAGAATACTTTTGTCCATAACTGCATTTTATGATTATGAAATCTGGAAAATAGATGTCAAGATAACCTTTCTAAATGGCCATTTTAAGGAGAGCATCTATATGTCTCAACCAGAAGGGTTTATAGAACGGGGTCAAGAGAAAAAGGTTTGCAAGCTTAATCGATCCATTTATGGATTAAAAAAATCGTCTCGATCCTGGAATATGAGATTTAACACTGCTATCAAATCTTATGACTTTGAACAAAATGTTAACGAACCTTGTGTTTACAAGAACATCGTTAACAGAACTATCGCATTTTTGGTTTTGTATGTTGATGATACTCTACTTGTAGGAAATGAGGTAGAATTTTTGGCTAATGTCAAGAGATGGCTTGCTACGCAAATACAAATGAAAGATTTGGGAGTAACACAATATGTTCTTGGGATCCAAACAATTCAGAACCGCAAGAACAAAACTTTAGCATTATCTCACGCATCTTATATATACAAGATGTTGTCTAGATATAAAATGTAAAATTTAAAGAAAGATATGTTACCTTTAAGATATGGAATTCATCTGTCTAAGAAACAATGTCCTAAGACACCTCAAGAGGTTGAGGTTATAAAACGAATTCCATATGCATTAGCAGTAGGGAGCTTAATGTATGCCATGTTGTGTACTCGTCCCAACATATGTTATGCAATCGGAATTGTCAACAAATTTCAATCCAATCCAAGATATGATCATTGGACTGCAGTTAAGAATATCCTCAAGTATCTTCAGAGAACGAAGGACTACATGCTCGTGTATGGGACTAAGGATTTGATCCTTACTGGATACACTAATTCCGACTTCCATACCAATATTGATTCATGGAAATCATCTTTGGGGTCAGTTTGCATTCTAAATAAAGGAGCAGTAGTATGGAGGAGTATCAAGCAAAGTTGAATTGCTGACTTTAAAATGGTAGCTGAGTATGTAGCTACAAATGAAGCAACAAAAGAAGCAGTATGGCTAAAAAAGCTCATGGATGATTTGGAAGTAGTTCCAAATATGCACCTGCTAGTCACCCTATATTGTGATAATAGTGGAGCGGCTGCAAACTCAAAAGAGCCTAAAAGCCATAAACGTGGAAAGCACATCAAACGCAAGTACCATCTCATTAGGGATATTATACGTAGAGGAGACATGATTGTCACACAGATAGCCTCACAAGACAACTTGATTGATCCATTTACGAAGGCGCTCTCGGCTAAAGTGTTCGAGGGTCACCTAGTAGGACTAGGACTACGAGATACTTAGAATTAGGGCATGTGGGAGAAATAATGGGTATCCAATGCCATAGTTTATTATATTTATTCTTTCATTACTCAATATTATATATATTTGTATATATTTATCCACTGGAGTTTTAGTCCAAGTGGGAGTTTGTTGAATAATATGTCCTAAAACTCATAGTTTGCAAAGTTAAACATTTTCTATTATCAATAAAGATGTTATTTCATATTTATTTTATAATGTTGTTGTTAAATTTATAAATTGCACTTGTAAAGACTAAATCTAATAAACTGAGATCCATGATGATTACATGAATACTTGAACTTTATGTTGAGATATAAAGATGAATCAAGTTCGAGTAAATAGCCATAATAGTCTATAGTATACGAATAAGGTTGTGTGTCTTATTCTGGTAACGCTATCGGATGTGGCCCACTCTGCAATTGTTACAATTTTTTGTAAGGTGCTACAAACGAAGTGATCCTGATTCGTTCATGTATTAACATGAGGAGTGGGGGCATCCTATCCAATGAGTTTGCGTAAGATTGTACAAAGAAATAAGTCACTCTTACTTTATAACGTTGTTTACTGTTTAAGACTGACTATTTCCCATAGATGACCTAGGTAACTCGATCTTAATTTTGAGCTAACTATGAACTCTTGTTTATTTGGGATTATCCTTAGATTTTCATAGGTGAGAGTTCGCTCATTAGCATTGACTCAATAAGCCTCTCATTTCAGGGGGTAAGACCGAGTAGATAACTAGGGACATAGGGGGCAAGATGAAATTCACACCTACCCAATTTGGGGATAGGAGGAAGGTTGTTCTCTTAAGTGCTGAATGCAGGTCTTGAAAAGGGGCTCCACTTTCTCATTGGCACGAGAAGTAGTCGATTTAGTGATTGGATCAAAAACCAATTGTTCATTAGAGGATCAGTGGAACTTGAGGAGCAAGAGTAATTTTTGGGGTAGCTTTTGACCCGACCTTTATTACGAACAACCTGTGAAGGTTTGACTTACGAATTATGGTTAAATCAAGTGGACACAAATATATCTATAGTGAGGAGAGTGCAACTATCGAGCTATAGTGGTGTGACTCGATAGTTAACGAATATTAATTAATTCGTTTTATAGACTTTTAGCCAATTAATCAAATCATTGGAGCTCATGATCTATAGGTCCATAAGCTCTCTCTACTAGCTCGTAAGAAATAAACATCTTGAATTAATAAATTGAGTTTGAAATGATTTCAATTTGAAGTTTACTTATTGAATTTAGGGTTTCAATTTGAAGTGTTCAAATTGTAAATTTGGATTTGAATTTGAAATATTCAATTTCAAATTAGGGTTTGTATAATTATATTATATATAATTAAATGTTTAATTTATCAAAATTAAGTAAAAGTGGAGAGTTTATAATATTTAAATATTAATTTAAATATCAATTACATGGATAGAATTCATGTTTAACATTAGGTGTTTGGTTAATGTAATATTTGATATTAAATTTGTTTAATTAATTAAAATCAAATTAATTTTCATTTTTATTCCATTTCAGAAATTGAATTTTGTTTTTTGTTTTTTTTTTTTTGAATTTAGTTAATTTTGAATTAATTAAAATTAGAATAAAAAATGGAAATTAAGGTTGATAGTGGAGATTTCCAAATTTTTTAAATCTTGATGTGTTTTCATAATATAGTTCCACCTAGCCCATTAAACTTATCCAATTGAAGTTTCCTATCAGTGCTTTTATGGTTTTGATGAACAAAACTCTTAATTTTCTGAGATTGAGGGGTGAGTTGTAGAATATTGAGAAAATTTATGAAATTCTCTCTCAAGCACTTGAACTCTCACAAAATACCTTCACAATTCACTCCAATCTTGAGTTCCACCACCCAAATTCAAGGCTGAGAATAGTAGAGAAGATCTCTTGGTGATTCACTGAAATTTGAAGCTGAGAATTTATGAAGAGGAGCTTGGAATTGGAGGAATTCTTCAAAGGTATGTGTTTCATGAAACTCTCTTACGAAAAATATGTTTTCATGCTTTCAGAACTCAAATTAAACATAATTAGAGTACTTATTGAGTCTGATTGCTTCCGTTGCACGATTATACATTCCATCAAAACTAAACCTATAGTTTTAATATGAATCTCATTCATGTTAATTTAATATTTGAACCACATTCAAATATATTAATTTTCCCATACTATATAGAATAATTTTGAATCATATTCATAATTTAACTATAATGTATTTACATATATTATATTTTATATTAATTTTATCTAATACAATAAATTTTTTTCCCAAAATTAATTCCTCCTAAATTAATTTGAACCTTTCAAAATATTCTTTCAATACCTTGGTCCTTGTTAATCCATTATGAGCTAGCAAGGGGACCGTATATACCTACCGTTTATAAGCTCTAATGATCCAATATTAATTAATTAACCTTCATTCATTAACTATGGGATAAACCACTTAGACCGGTAATTACAATCTTACGCGTTGTAGGACAAGTTGCGTCCATGAATATAATCACTACATATAGTTGATCATTCACAAGTTGTTTGTAATTATAGTTAGATCAAATGTTTGTTTTACCCCTGTAATTATCTCTGTATCCTTAAGTACCATCGATCCTCTAATGAACAATTTGTTTATAGTCCAATCATAAACCAAGTCTCTTTCGAGCCAATGAGAGGGTGAGGTTCTATTGTCCAAGTTTTGGAGTTAGCACTTAAGAGAACTACTCATCTACTTACCCAATATGGGAAAGAGTGAATCCCATTTTGTGAAATTACGTTTCCAGCTCCCTATTCGGTCAAGTCACCAAAGTGGTAGACTTATTGAGTCGGCACCTTGGGCCACTCCCATGCAAATCAAAAGACGAGCCCTTACAGGAAAGAGTTCATAAGTTCTTAGGATTAAGATCGAGTTATATATGATCATCTTATGAAATATTAATCTATTTAATTAATGAATTTACAAAGAAAGATTAATTATTTTGTGATCTAGTCTTATACAAACTTATGGTATAGGATACACCATTACAAAGTGGGTCCTACCATAGTTTCATCTGCATAAGGCATCCAACTTTATCCATATACTGACCCTTTAGTTTATTAATTGAACATGATCCACTATATGTCAGTCATGCACTATCTAAGGTTACATATAATAACCTTACATTTTTACTGTAATATGCAATATTCATTATTGCATATTCAATATAAATATATAATATTCATCATTGCATATTTAATATAAACTCTGCAATATTCTTGATTGCATATTCAATATAAATATGCAATATTCATGATTGCATATTCAATAAAATAATCAAATAGTATATTAAATAACTACGAGATTTTAGCTAATTAACTATGAGATTTTAGAGGATAATTCCCAACAATTATTTCTTTTAATATTTAATATATAGAATATATATTTTCTTTTCTAATATATTATACCAAATATATTGAAGAGGACTTTCAATGGGTAAAAGATATTAGGATATTTGCAAAACTAGCTATGGTTTTTTAGATTTTCAAATATAGCAAAAATTTTAAATTTGATTTTCATTTTCTTAATTATATACCAGATTTACCCTCATTGTGAAGGAACTCTTAAACAAGAGCATCCATGAGCGCATTCGGATCTTTCCTATTTCATTGTGACCGAATTAACACATAGACATTCTAACAAACAGTTATGCAATTTTAACACTAATTAACGATATGCTTTGATATATAAATTCAAGAGATTGAGTATACGCACCAGTTAAAGACTCTCATCACTTTGAACTCAATCCAGCAAAAGCAAACCTCTACGTTCCTTATCACCCAACAAAACAGTCGGTTAAAATAGCACGATCGTCAACACAAACAGCAGCAAACAAACAAGCACAACTAGGGATGACACCACCACTTAGAGCCCTTGGTATTCTCAGAGTGAGAATTCAAAGAGTGGTCTTTGTTGAATTTGGTAGAGGAAGGAGGAATGGGATGATCGTGTAGAATGATAAGCAAATGGGAGAAGGCTATCGTATAGCGAATGCTTATCGTTTAGAGAAAGCTACACGATCGTGTAGGTTTTACTAAACAATCGTCTAATATTTGGTAAGCGATCATTTAGAAAACTCGGCACACTAAGCGATTGTTTAGAATAATTGAGCGATCATTTAGAGAATGTGTGCGATCGTTTAAACGCAGGGTGTGCATTCGTTTAAGCGATAGGGCACTATCGTATAAGCTCTCAGCTAAGCGATCGATACGTTTTCACACTTTTTGAGAATTTTTTTTCGAACTTTTTGCAAAATGAAACAAATTTTCATTTTAGTCTTTAGTTACAATAACCAAATACTGAATTTCCCATTAACGCACAATTGAGGAGAAATTTCCGGCCAATTATCACATAATTAACCAAATAATTAATAAATGAATATAATCATATTATATTCTTAACCTATAATTTGATATCATATATCTATTATAGTAATTTCTTTTCCACTTGATATAAATTATATTTATATCTAATTTCCTCCAAAATAATGTATCTCATACATCTAGCCAATTATATCATATATAATTAACCAGTTCAATTATATCATATATAATCGAACTCCCTCTTGTCAATTTGAACATTTCAAAAATCGTGCATTAGCATTCCTAGTGTCACAGTCATACTTCTTCAACAGTGCGATGTCATGATCTTTTTCTTGAACATGGTTATACTTCTTCAACCGTGTGTCGCCACTTCGTAAATTTTGTCCTCTCTTTTTCACCTTAGTTCTCAACCACTAGATCATTTCATACCTCATTGTAGGATTGTATCAGCAACAGCGGAAGCATAATGATCATTTAAGAATTCTAATTCAACTAATTTTGACAAAATATAAAGCATGCTCTTGCAGAAAACAAGTGAGTTTCAAGACATACCTCTCGTAGATCTTCTTCAAAGCTTATTCTTCAGCCGCAATCTTCTCCAAATCTTGTTGCAGACCACCTCAAGATCTTCTCCACAATTCTCTTGGTGCTCTAGATTGAGTTGTGGGACTCAAAACAAGCTTGAATCAAGGGATGAAGGAGAAAAGCTCATAGCAGCAATCTTGGTGAACTCTTTCTTCAGCACGGATTTTCTCTAAAATTCTCCCTTTATTGCATGCCCGAAATCCACTCCAAACTCTTCATTATATTGCAGATGAACATGTAAGGGAGAGAGTTGCATGAGTTACCGCTCATGCTTAGAGTAAGACAAGGCAAAGAAGATGGCTTTTGTGTGAGCAAGTTAGAAGATGGACAACGGAAAACATCATTTTTCCATTTTAGTGTTTTGTTTTTCTATTTTTCAATTTTATCTCAAAAATCAAAACTTGATTTTTACAAAATCTATTTTGATTTTAAAAACTGAAAAAATAAAATTAATTTTATAAATTAATTTTTAAATAAAACTTAATTAATTTAATATCAAATATTAAATTAATTTTTACACATATCCATCTTTATATATTTAAATCATATTTAAATATCAATTCTCCTATTCTGTTTAATTCTCAAATTATACATATAATTATATCCCATATAATTACTAATTCCCTGAATTCTAATTTTAACGTTTCAAATTAACTTATCATGCTATTCTAGAGCTAGTCCTTACGAGCTAGTAGGGGAACCTCACAGACCTACAGATCATGGGCTCCAACGATCCGAGATTAATTGGCTAAACTCATTAGATAAGATTAATCCCCATCTGTTAACTAATGGGTCACTCCACTAATGCCCATAGTTACACTCCCCTCACTTGTAGATATATTATGTCATATGATTTAACCATAATCAGCAAGTCGACCCTTCACAGGTTGTTCATAACAACGGCTGGGTCAAATATCTGTTTTACCCCCGAGATTGCGTCTTATTCCTCAAGTTCCTACTCATCCTCTAATGAACAATTGGTTTGTGATCCAATCACTAAACCAAACTCTCTCAGCCCAGTGAGAGGGTGGGACCCCTTTTTCAAGACCTGGATTCAGTACTTGAGAGAACAACCTTTCTCCTATCCCTAAATCGGGTAGGCGTGAACTCCGTCTTGCACCCTATGTCCCCAACTATCTATTAGGTCTTACCCCTGAAATGGGAGTCTTATTGAGCCGGCGCTATTGAGCCAACCTTCACCTATGCAAATCTAAGGGCAATCCCGAATAAACAGGAGTTCATAATTAGCTTGGGATTAAGATCGAGTTACCTAGGTCATCTAGGTGAAATAGTCAGTCCTATATAGTAAACAGCGTTATAAAGTAAGAGTAACTTATTTTTGGTTCGATCTTATGCAAACTCATTGCATAGGACGCCCCCACTCCTTATGTCATAACATGTAAAAATTAGGATCACATCATATGTAGCACTTTACAACTCTTTCTAACAACTACAGAGTAGACCGCATCCAATGGTGTTACCAGAATAAGGTACCCAACTTTATTCATGTACCATAGATCATTTTGACTATTTACTCGAACCTTATCCACTCTTATGTCTCCACATAAAGTTCAAGTACTCATACAATAGTCATGGGTCTTAGTTTATTTGATTTAAACTTTTATACAATTTATGAAATCAATAATAAGTATATTAATTATAGAAAATGTTTATCATTTTACAAACTTCGAGTTTTAGGACATAAAACCCAACACTCATATCGTGTCGGGACCTTACCGACATGAGTCCTGACCTATCATGGGGTCTGTCCTACTTTATCAAACTCACTTTAAGCTTTCTACTTCATTTTGAGTCAGAACTAACTAAACTTTCCAACCGGGATTAGTCTTGCTTCTAATGGAGACAAGACTAACTTTCCAACGTAACACCACTATCAATAACCGACTTTGGGGCGTCATTCACATTTATCGGGACCAATGGGACAATCATCAATATAACATTATCGTGGTATGGTGACACTTGCGACCATACCATGTCGTTTAAGGATCTATCTGAGCATATATACCAACCTTCATTCTTCCCAAGAACATGCAGCGTTGGCACACCCGTGCTACCCGACACTGTCCTTCAGTTACTCCTCCTCACAGGAAGTTGTCCGAGACACTAGTCCCGCAACACTCACCAACATCATGACACACTTCGTGTATCATAGGGTAGCTCACTTTGGCACCAAGGCCCAGGGGTGATGGAGAGCCAACAACATGCCTCCCCCCTATAGTGCTTTCTCAACATTTCTTAATCTACCACCCATACATATGGATTATGGCGACCGGTCACTCACCAGCATAGAGCTTTCGTTTGAACTCCGATTGACATGAGATTTGACATGCTTTCATATTTCCTCAATATGCATCTAATGAAGGAATTCTTATCAAAGAGACCAGTGAGTGGAAGCGAGAACGTTCCAAATCCCATTGTGACAAAACATACACATTTACAATCAAACGGTAATAGTTATGCATAAACTCTAAATTACAGCATGCTTCAAAAGGAAAATAATAAGGATAAAGAGAACTCACCTTTGAAGAACTTTTCTTCTCATTTCCTCGATCTAATAGCACGATCATTCACCAACATGTACGTCACACCTCAGCAATCTCCTTGATCAAGAACAAACAACACTCGACCCTCAAACAGTAAGTAGACACCACCAGAGGGCTACTTTGGTATTCTCGATGTGAGAATCCAGGAGTTATGGGCTCTGTATGGATTTGGTAGGAGGTAGGAGGAATGGAAAGATCGTATAGACGATCGAGTAAGTGGGAGATAACTAAATTCTATCGTATAGACCGAGTACTCAATCGTTTAGAAAATAAGTGTCTATCATGTACGATCATGTATGCTCTCAAGCTATAATATAGCTTTTCTTGTGTGTGTTTTCGATTCTCAATCATTATAACTAAAGTCTATCATATAGACAGAGTACTCGATCGTTTAGAAAACAAGTTTTATCGTATAGCAAACTTGTTGCACAATCGTGTATGCTCTCAAGCTATCGTATAGCTTTTCTTGTGTGCGTTCGATTCTCAATCGCTTAATGATTGCATTATGTAAAAATGGAAACAATTTCCATTTTATCAATCAGTTACTATAACTGATCACAACTTCCCACTAAGTTGGTTATTGGAAAAAAGAAAAACGAAACCAATTATCCCATAATTGATTTAATTACAAATAAATAATATATTCATAACCTATAGTTTTAATATCACATCTCATGCAATATATAAACCATAGTTTTTTTTTCTCCCTTATAGCATTTAATAATAATTTCTCCAATTAATGTATCTAATAAAGTATGTCAATTATTTCTCATATAAGTGATGTAAGTCAATTATTTCTCATATAAGTGATGCAATTTAATTATATCATATATAATCAAATTTCCTCTTGTTAATTTGAACATTTCAAACTAATCGAAAAACTGATTCTCAACATGAATCCATTGAGCTACCAAGGGGACCTTATGGACCTGTAGCTTGAAGCTCCAATGGTACGTGAATAATTGACTAAACTCTTTAATCACAATATCCATTATCCATTAACTGTCAGGCATTCCACTAAAGATCGACAGCTGCACTATTCGCGCTATAGATATATTTCAATGTCCATTGGATATAGCCAATCAACAGTACAATGATCGTTCACAAATCGCTCATAAGTACAGTTAGGCCAATTTACCGTTTTGCCCCTGTAATTACATCTAACTCTTTAAGTACCATTGATTCCTCTAATGAACAATACATCATAGTCCTACTATGAGTATATCCTCCTTGGACCAAGAGAAGGTGTGGTGCCACATTGTTCAAGTCCTGGAATCAGTCCTTAAGGGAGCAATTTATCTACTTACCTCTACATTAGGGAAGGAGTGAATTCCTTCTTGTGTAGCTGAGCTTCCAGCTCCCCAATCAAACGAATCCCCAAAGTGGTAGGTTTGAGTTGACGATCTGGCCACTCGTACCCATACAAATCAACAGATCACTCTCATAGGTAGGAGT
Source organism: Benincasa hispida (assembly GCF_009727055.1). Lineage (NCBI taxonomy): Eukaryota > Viridiplantae > Streptophyta > Magnoliopsida > Cucurbitales > Cucurbitaceae > Benincasa > Benincasa hispida. The sequence continues at coordinate 63,385,597 of NC_052351.1, read as the reverse complement.
TCCCAACTCACTCAAGATTAAGGTCATGTTATCTATGGTCATCCTAATGAAATGAAAGTCTCTGTCACGAAGGGCATTATATAACAAGACTAAACATTTTGTGGTCCGGTCTTATACAAACTTTTTTGAATGGTCAGGATAAGACCATTTGTAGCACATTACAACACTTGTAACATCTATAAAGTGGATCACACTCGTGTCGACAGGATAAGATTTCCCTCCTTTATCCATATATTATAGACCATTTAGGTTATCACTTAAAGCACGATCCACTTGTATGTCATCACATACATGCTTAAGTTACAACGATAACCATGGATCTTAGTTTATTGGTTTGTGGTTAATGCAACTAAAATATCTCATATTTCAAAGACTGTAGTGAAGAAAATATCTCAAATTATTACATCACAATATGTTTGTTCATACAGGTGTTTACAAACTACTGGACCCTATGAGATTTATTGCATCAACCCCAACATCTAACTCTAGAGCTGCTTATCCAAACTAGCGACTAGACCTTGATTTCCAAGGTCATGGCCTAGGACCAATCTAACCCTCACTAAGCTTCACACCGACACCACCAATGACACTGGTGCTTGTCTTCTTATTTGATGTTCAACCTAACATGTTTTCTCATTCTTCTTTGTGTTTTGGATGATGCATTTGAAGGAACTCTTTTTAAGGAGAACCTTTGAGCGGAAGCGGATCATCCAAATTCCGTTTCGATTGAATGCATACATTTATAGTAAACAGAACAGATTATGCATAAAAGATAAATTACAACATGCTTTCTCATAATAACGAGAAACTCAAACCAAAAGAGGACACTACCACATGGTGACCTTGGTATTCTCAGTGTGAGAATCTAAGAGTGTTGGGCTCTAGCTAATTTTGGTTAGAAGGGAGTTGGAGTTGGAGGAGGAAGACGATCGAGGAATGAACAAAGCTATCGTGTAGGCGATTGATGCATTATTTTATGGGATGAAATAATGAAAGGTATTGCGATGATGGAAAATGTGTTGTGCACAAGCTTTCTCAGCAGGACCCAAGTATAAATCCTACTTAGTTCCTGGTAAGTCCAGGTTGAACTCAGGGACTAAGGAAAACAGTATGCGCTAATAATTTTTAAGATGACTTTGCGGTAACCAATAAATCAAGGAGTTGTGTTGTTTGCAGTAAAAAATGTATACGGGTAGTTTAGAAAAGAGTTAATACTACGGAAGATGCGATGAATATGCGGGGAACGGGTTGAGAAGGGGTTCAGCTAATACTTCCTAGGATTGTGTTCATGTTATGCGATCATGCTACACACATACAATAGCAAATCATCTCTCAACACAAATGCTAATGCATGCGATATATGTGATAAGTCTATAGGACCTACACATAAGCCTCTATTCTTGTTTATGCGATGACAGTTGACATTCACACATATAAGGTGACCACATAATATCATAACCTATCTCTAGGGTGCATGCGATGCATGTTGACAAACAGAGCTTATTTCTAAGTCTCTATCTGTTGCTCATGCAAATCTAATCTTGCTCTCTCGAGTCTAGATTCTAACCTAGCTCTCTCAAGTCTTAGATTCTTTCTTTAGATTCTTTCTCGAGTAGCTCTAAAGGGGTGTTGGGCGCAACATAAGACGAGACGATCGCATGCAATGAAAATCCTAGATCATGTTAGCTAAGTTCTTCTAAACCCATTTGATAGATTTAGCTACTCATGCGTGCGTTTAAGAGAGTGATGTAGATAAGCAAGTTCCATTTTATAGATATGTAATTGAAATACATAATAACAATGCGGAATAAGAGTAAAAAGCCTGGTAGCAATCTCTTACTTCCTAAGGCTTTTACACTGTTCTTCTCTACTCTGCCCAAAAGATAATCTCGCTCTAGCGAGAATCAGCCCTCTCTCTGTTTTTCCACGCCTCCTGCGTTCTCTCTCGAGCTGACTAGGGCAATCTTCTGGCGTCTCTTCCCTTCTCTCGCTCCGCCTTTTAAGGATAAGAAAACCAAGAACAAGGATACTTCTATCTAAGGAAAAATTATCTAATTGTCGAACTCCTTCACTGAAGGTTGCCTTCAGTATTTATAGAGCTTCGGGGTGAAAGGCTTTTTCACTTTTATGATTGTACTAATGAGATGGCATTAATTCTCTATTTGATGTGCCGAATATTTGTCATCGAAAAGTTGAGTGTACTTGCTACAGTAGTTCGTTAACAACTTGTCAACTTAATTCGGAATTGACTGTCATCAGCTTTCTGTCCCATCGTGATTTATTACACTTTTCACCCGGATGCGCCCAACAAGTTGTGCTGGCTCTATGCGGCAACCCTCTTGAACAGATATTTACGAGCGCAAATCACCGCATACCGCAATCTTTTAATGCACTCGGCTGTTGATTTCTTTGGGTCACATTTTTTGTCTTGCAATGCATATTTAGCACAAAAATACATAAGTTAACTGTATTAATGCGATGGATGCATGCGACCGCAATATTGTGAACTTAATGCTTTTTGGACGCAATCTTGTATATTTTTATCAACGCAACCTGCATTGTTTTATAACTTAGCACTGTAATAACGTGTATTTCTGCCCGTTATCAGCAATCATGTCTATTGCATAGACTATCTTACTCAATCATATAGTCTCTCAAGGAAATCGTGTAAAAGACTTTCAATCGTGAATCTTGTCCCCCAGAATAATTAAAATCACATTTTATTTATCCCAAATTTCCATAAAAACCGAATAACTTCCCACTAAGGGTGTTTAGAGGGAAAAATAGTTTAATTATCAAATAATTAATAATATAAATAAATATGATAACCAAATTATCATATTATATTTATAACCTATAGTTTTAATATTGCATCATATACAATATATAAACCATAGTTCTTTTTCTCTATGGCATTTAATATAATCATATTTATATTAAATTTAACAACTATGAATCTTATTCATAGAAAATTTATTTGAATCATATTCAAATATTTGTTCCTCCAATCAAACTATAATGTATCAAATGTGAAGGAAATCAAACAAGAGGATTTCCATTAGCAACGGAAGGGATCGTTCCAAATTCCATTTAAATTGAACATCAATAATTATAGTCTAAGAACGAAAACTAACAGGTCATGCATATATAGAAATTACAGCATGCTACCATAGAATCAAGGGTTAGAGTAAGCGTGTATTTGAAGAACCATTCATCAAGAATCCCTCGAACAATTTTCAATGCATCCAACACAGTCCTCAAACGCAACGAATAGAACACAACACGAACACAACAAACACAACCTCCACGAAACCAATCGAGTCTAACTCGATCCACAAACTAAGTGAGAAAACCACCACAATGGTTACCTTGGTATTCTCTATCTGAGAATCCAGGAGTTGTGGGCTCTGTCTCATCTTGTCTTGAGAAAAAGACTGGAGGTCTACGATCGAGTAGACGATGGAGCAAGTGGAAGAATAAGAACACAGTCTATTGTATAGGCGATGTGCTCGATCGTTTAGTAAACAACAGCCTATCGTATAGACTTAGCCGCTCGATCGTATAGCAATGATCAGCTAATTAACTATTGTATAGTCAAAGGTAAACGATCGCTTAGCTGATCGTGTAGTCTCTCGATGTTATCGCTTAGTGAAACTCTTTCACTTGATAGCTTAGTCTCTATGAGAAAATTCTGAATGAAGTAGCTACTAAAATTAGGAAAACAATTTTCCTTTTATCTCACGGTTACCATAAAAGCACCAATAACCTCTCACTCAATCGGTTATTAGAGAAAAAGAAATTAATTATCATATAATTAATATATTATAAATGAATGATAACCAACTTACCATATTATATTTATAACCTATAGTTTTAATATTTCATCCCATGAAACATATAAACCATAGTATTTTTTCCATTTTATGGTACTTAATGTAAATCATATTTACATTAATTTCTCCAAGTAATGTATCTCATACATCACACCAATTATATCACATATAATTGAATTTCCTCTTGGCAATTTGAACACTTTAAATCAACCCCAAAATCTGATTCTCAACTTGAACCCATTAAGCTACCAAGGGGGCCTTATGGATCTATAACTTGAAGCTCCAACGGTACGTGAATAGCTGACTAAACTCTTTAGTCACAAGATCCACTATCTTTTAACTATCGGGCACTCTACTAAAGACCGACAGCTGCACTCTACTCACTACAGATATATTTCTTTATCCATATCAACCAATCAACAGTGCAATAACCCTTCACAGATTGCTCGTAAGTACAGTTGGGCCAATTTACCATTTTTCCCCTGTAGTTACATCTAACTCCTTAAATACCACTGATTCCTCTAATGAACAATAAGTCATCGTCCTACTATGAATAGGTCCTCCCTTCCAAAGAGAGGATGTGGCCACTATGGTCAAGACCCGAAATCGGCCCTTAAAGGAGCAATCTATCTACTTACCTCTACTTCGGGGAAGGAGTGAATTTCATCTTGTGTAACTGAGTTTCCAGCTCCTCAATCAAACAATCCCTAAAAGGTAGGCTTGTTGAGTTGGCAATCTTGTCACTCTCACCCATACTAATCAAAGGACCACCCCCAAAGGCAGGGGTTCTCAAAACACTCAGGATTAAAGTCATGTCACCTATGGTCGTTTTAGGAAAAAGGAAAATGTTTCCAATGCAATCAGGACGGACACTAGAAAAGGAATTGTCCTCTCTGAAGGAAAAGAAAGTAGCCAAGGCTAAGACCAAGGCAGACAAAGGTAAATATGATTTACTTGTGCTAGAAACTTGTTTATTGGAGAATGATGATTTTGCCTGGATAATTGATTTGGGCGCCACTAATTATGTTTGTTCTTTCTTTCAGGGAATTAGATCCTAGCGACAGCTGGAGGCTGGTGAAATGACGATGCAAGTAAGAACTGGGCACGTCGTCTCAGTTGGGGAAGTAGGAGGCATCCAGTTAAATTTACATAATAAGTTTCTTGTATTAAAAGATGTTTTTGTTGTTCCTGAATTAAAAAGGAACCTTATTTCTGGAAAGTGTCTATTACAATGTAAATATATGCTTTCTTTTAATGTGGATAAAGTTTTTATTCATAAAGATGGTGTTGAGATTGTACAGTTAAACTCGAAAATAACTTGTATGTGCTAAGACCATTAGCCTTAAGTTCCCTCCATAACATAGAGATGTTTAAATATGACATAACTCAATCTAAATGTAAACGAATTTCTCCAAAATAAAATGCCCAACTTTGGCACCTTCGATTAGGGCACATCAATCTCAATAAGATCAAGAGATTGGTGAAGAATGGCCTTCTAAGTGAGTTAGAAGAAAATTCTTTACCAGTGTGCGAATCTTGCCTTGAGAAGAAGATGACTAAAAGACCTTTTACTGGAAAAGGTTATCGAGCCAAAAATCCCCTTGAGCTAGTACATCCTGATCTTTGTGATCCTATGAATGTATGAGCCCGAGGTGGCTATAAGTATCTTAAAGTCTGAATCCTTTGAAAAGTTCAAAGAGTTCAAGGTTGAAGTTGAAAATGTATTGGATAGACGAATTAAAACACTTCGATCAGATCGAGGTGGAGTGTTTTTGGATTCAGGATTCCAGGACTATTTGATAGAACATGGAATCGTTCTCCAACTCTCAGTGTCGGGTACACCTCAGCAGAATGGTGTAGCAGAGAGGAGAAACAAAACCTTCTTGGACATGGTTTTTTCGATGATGAGTTATGCTTCCTTACCGGACTTGTTTTGGGGTTTCGCAGTAGAGACTGAAAATTACATACTCAACTGTGTTTCTTCTAAGAGTGTTGCAAGAACACCTCTAGAGTTGTGGTACGGGCATAAAGCTAGTTTACGTCACTTCTGCATTTAGGGTTGCCTAGCACATGTGCTTGAGGCCAATCCCAAGAAGTTGGAACCACAGTTGAAGTTATGCCTCTTTGTAGGTTACCCCAAAGGTACACGAGGGGGTTACTTTTATGATCCGTCGGAAAATAGGGTGTTTGTTTCCACGAATGCTACTTTCCTGGAGGATGATCATATTAGGGATTATAGTCCACGTAGTAAGGCGTGTTACGTGAGATTTCCAACGAAACTATTGAAACTTCAACAAGAATTGTTGAAAGGCCTACTTCATTAGCAAGAGTTGTTGACGATAATTCATGTGGTAGGTCAGTTCCACCTCAAGAGTTGAGAAAACCTTAATGCAGTGGGAGGGTTGTGAACCCACCTGTTCGCTATCTGGGTTTCACGGAAATCCTAGCTATGGTAGAAGATAGCGACGTTGAAGATTCGTTATCTTATCAGAAGGAAATGAAGGATATAGACCAGAATGAATGGGTCAAAGCCATGGATCTTGTAGATTAGCTTGATGTGGTCAGACCTACAGGTTGTCAATGTGCTTGAGTCCAATCCCAAGATGGTGTTGATGTACTTCAACTCAATGTGGGATCTTGTAGATCAGCCTGATGTGGTAAGACCTACAGGTTGTAAATGGATCTATAAGAGGAAATGGGATGCCGATTGGAAGGTGCAAACCTTCAAGGCTCTACTTGTGGCAAAGTGTTATACCCAAGTGGAGGGAGTCAACTATGAGAAGACTTTCTCACCTGTTGCCATGTTAATGTCGATCCGCATCCTCCTATCTATTGTCGCTTGTTATAATTATAAAAATTAGCAAATGGACGTCAAGATGGCCTTTCTGAATGGCAATTTTGAGGAGGCCATTTACATTGTGCAGCCCAAGGGATTTATTGCCCAATGTCAAGAGCAAAAAGTATGCAAACTGAATCGGACCATTTATGGGCTAAAATAGGTGTCTCGATCTTGGAACATTCGATTTGATAATGCGATCAAATCGTATGGCTTTGACCAAAACCTTGAGGAACATTGTGTCTATAAGAAGATCGTCAACGATTCAGTAGTTTTCTTAGTGTTGTACGTAGGCGATATCCTACTTATTGGGAATGATGCAGGTCTACTGACTACAGTTAAGAACTGGCTAGCGACCCAATTCCAAATGAAAGATTTAGGAGAGGTTTAATTTGTTCTGGGTATATAGATCTTTCGGGATTGTAAGAACAAAGTGGTAGCACTGTGTCAGGCATCGTACATTGACAAGATGTTGCTTAAGTACTTGATGCAGGACTCCAAATGGGGCCTACTGCTGTTAAGGCATGGAGTCACTTTGTCTAAGGACATGTGTCCTAAGACGCCTCAAGAGGTTGAGGAGATGGGATGGGTCCCATATGCATCTTCCGTTTGTTGTCTGATGTATGCAATACTCTGTACTAGGCCAGACATCTGCTATGCTATGGGAATAGTCAGTATGTATCAATCTAACCCAGGTCATTGGATCGCAGTTAAGAACATCCTCAAGTATCTTCAGAGAATGAGGGACTACATGATCGTGTATGGGTCTAGGGATTTGATCCTTACTGGATACATGGATTCTGACTTTCAGACTGATAAGAACTCTCGGAAGTCCACTTCAAGGTCAGTTTTTACTCTTAATGAAGTAGCTGTAGTGTAGCGAAACACTAAGCAGGGGTGCATCGCCGACTCCACGATGGAGGTTGAGTACGTAGCGGCTGGCGAAGCTGCTAAGGAGGCCATTTGGCTGAGAAAGTTCCTGACAGAGATGGAAGTTGTTCCAGACATGTCCAGGCCCATCACCTTTTATTGTGACAATAGTGGTGCTATGGCAAACTCCAAGGAGCCCAGGAGTCAAAGGCGCGGCAAACACATAGAGCAGAAATATCATCTTATTCTTGAGATAGTGAATCGAGGGGACATGATCGTCACAAAGATCGCTTTGGAGCACAACGTTGCTGACCCGTTTACAAAGGCTCTCATGGCTACAGTGTTTGAGGGTCACCTTGAGAGCATGGATCTATGGAACTGCCTACGGCTGGACTAGGGCAAGTGGGAGATTTTCTTATACTGGGCCTTAGTGCTCTAGTTTATTGTTTTGTACTAGTTTTTGTACAACCCCACTCACTTTAGGATAAGTGGAAGATTGTTGGGGATGATGCCCTAAAGTCTCGTGTCCTATAGTTTGTAAACACATTTTGTAAGAAAACTCGAGATGTATAATATATGATATTTTCTTCACTTCTTGACTTTGCACATTGGATGTTTTATTTACTTTACCACAAACCAATAAACTAAAATCCCTGGTTATTATTATGTAACTTAAGCAGGTATGGGGTGACATACAAGTGAATCATATCTTAAGTGATAACCAAAATGGTCTGTAGTATATGGATATAGGAGGGAAACCTTATCCTGGTAACGTTACGGATGCGACCCGATTTGTGTAACAAGTTACAAGTGTTGTGACTTGCTACAGATGGTCTGATCCTGATCATTCATGGGGGGACGTGCGAGTAGAGGCGTCCTATACAAAAGAGTTTGTATAAGACCTGACCACGAAGTGTTAACGTATTGTTATATAATGTCGTTCATGACCGAGACTTCACTTCACTAGGATGACTATAGGTAACCTGACCTCAATCCTAAGGGGAACTCCTACCAATTGAGGGGTTCTTTTATTTGCATGGGTGTGAGTGGCCAGGTCGTCGACTCAAACCTACCATATTGGGGATTTTTTTGATTTGGGAGTTGGGAACTCAGCTACACAAGATGGAATTCACTCCTTCATCGAAGTAGGGGTAAGTTGATAGATTTCCCCCTTAAGGGCTATTCCCGGGGCTTGAACGATGTGGCGCCACACCTTCAATTGGCCCGAGAGATGTTCACACATAGTAGGACTATGTTGTATTTTTCATTAGAGGGATCAGTGGTAATTAAGGAATAAGATGTAACTACAGGGGCAAAACGGTAATTTGGGCCAACTGTACTTACAAACATCTGTAAAGGGTTATCGTGCTGATGATTGGTTATACGCGATGGAACACTAAATTTTCAGTGGTAAGAAGAGTTCAGTTGTCGGTCTTTAGTGGAATGCCTTGGCAGTTAACAGATAGTGGATCTCGTGGCTAAAGAGTTTAGTCAGCTATTCACATACCGTTGGAGCTTCGAGCCATAGGTCCATAAGGCCCCCTTGGTAGCTTGGATACAAGTTGAGAATTGGTTTCTGGGTCAGTTTGAAATGTTTAAATTGACAAGAGGGAGTTCGATTATATATGATATACTTAAACTGGTTAATTATATACGATATAATTTACTAAATTAATGAGATACATTAATTTAGAGGAAATTGGATATAAATATGACTTATATAAAGTAGAGAAAAAAACACTGTGGTTGATATATGATATCAAACTATAGGTTATGAATATAATATGATTATATTTATTATTTTATTAATTAGACAGTTATGGGATAATTGCCCGACGTTTTTTTCCCTAACCATACGAAAGTGGGAAGTTCAATTTGTCGTAACTGAATAATAAAATAAAAATTGTTTTCATGTTGAAAGGAGATTGAAAGAGATCAAAAAATAGCTCACGGTGTGTGTTTTGCATTCGATCGCTTAGTATTTCAAAGCCTATATGGTAGCGCCAATTTACTAGGCGATTGCTTACACCCACGCGCTCTTCTCTAAACGATCGCTTACATTTTACTAAACGATCGCTTAGTGCTCGAGCTTTACTAAACGATTGTATAGATGATCGCCTCGCTTTTTCTACACGATCGTGTACTTCGCCTAAACAATCAAGCATCTTAACTACACGATAGTTGTTTCCTTCTCCCACTTGCTTGATCGTTGTATATGATCTATTTTCCTCCTTCCCTCTACCAAATCTGAACAGAGCCCACTCTTTGGATTCTCACTCCGAGAATACTAAAGGCTCCAAGTGGTGGTGTTGTCCCCTTTTCCTATTGTTCGTGTGACGCTATCCGTGGTAGAAGATCGGGTTGTTGTTGAACGATAGCCTGCTGTTCTAGCAAGAGCGCAAGTACGTCGTTTGTGGAGAGAGCGAGATTTATTCTGAAGAGAGTCTTCAACTGGTATGTTTCTCGTTCTCTTATTTTTTAGCATGCCACTAATTCAGTTATTTAATGGATATCTGTATGTGTGAATGTATATGTGAAAATTCTGTCACAATGAATTGAAAAGATTCGCTTCCGCTCATAGGTACTCTTGTATAAGAGTTCCTTCAGTGGGAGCTTCTAAGTTATTTTTTAGAAGTAGATTTCTATTTTTAGAAAACATATACATTTTTCCCAAAATGAAGAGGAATCATGTTTCTGTTTCCCGTTTAATTGAACAATCATATTTTGTGTCTTTTTCTTCGAATAAAGCTTTCATTATGAAAAATGGTGTAACTATTTGTTCAGCTAAACTAGAAGACAATTTATATGTGTTAAGACAAACTTAAACGAAAGCACTTCTAAATCATGAGATGTTGAAACTCCAAATATTCAAACAAAAAGACGAAGAATTTTTCCAAGTAACATGATAAATATCTTTGCCATTTGAGGTTAGGTCATAAATTTCGATAAGATCTGAAGATTGTTAAAGAATGGAGATGTAAGCAAGTTAGAAGATGATTCATTACCTCTATGTGAATCCTTACTTGAAGAAAAAATGACCAAAAGTCCTTTTAATGGAAAAAGTAATAGAGCCAAAGAGCCCTTAGAGCTCAAACATTCGGATCTTTGTGGTCCAATGAATGTAAATGCTCGAGCAAGGTACTAATATTTCATTTCTTTCATAGATGATTATTTGAGGTATGGTTACTTATACGTAATGGAACATAAGTGTGAAGCCTTTGAAAAGTTCAAAAAGTATAAGGTTGAAGTTGAGAACCTATTAGGTAAAACAATTAAAACACTTCGATCTGATCCCAAGACTATATGATAGAACATTGAATTCCAGTATAAGGGTGGAAAGTACATAGATTTAGAATTCCAAGACTATATGATAGAACATGGAATTCAATCCCAACTTTCAGCACCTTGTACACCTTAGCAGAACGATGTATTAGAGATGAGAAATAGAACTATATTAGATATGGTTTGTTTTATGATGAGCTATGCTCAATTGCCTAACTCGTTTTAGGGGTATGCAGTAGAGAATGCAGTTCACATCTTGAACAATGTTCCCTCGAAGAGTGTTTCTGAAACACCTTTCAATTTATGGATGGGGTATAAACCGAGTTTACGTTACTTCAAAAATTATTGTCTTGCGCATGTGTTATGAAAAATCCTAAGAATTTGGAACCTCCTTCAAGATTATGCCAATTTGTTGGTTACCCTAAGGAAATGAGAGGTGATCTATTCTATAACCCAAAAGAAAATAAGATGTTTGTATCGAAAAATGCTACATTTTTAGAAGAAGACCACATGAGAGATCATAAATCACATAGCAAAATAGTATAAAGTGAAGCTACTGAACCATCAACAAGGGTTGCTGATGCAGCTGATTTTTCATTAAGAGTTAATGAAGAAGCCAACAATGAATGATGTAGACAAGGACCAATGGGTCAAAGCCATGGACCTTGAAATGGAGTCTATGTTCTCCAATTCAGTATGGGAGCTTGTAGATCCTCCTGAAGGTTTCAAACCCATAGGGTGTAAATAGATCTATAAAAGAAAGAGAGATGTAGCTGAAAAAGGTACATATATTCAAAGCTAGACTTATAGCAAAGGATTATACCCAAAGGGAAAGGATTGACTATGAGGAAACTTTTCCCCCTGTTGTTATGCTTAAGTATATAAGAATTCTCTTGTCCATAGCCACATATTGTGACTATAAGATATGGCAAATGGATGTCAAAACTACTTTTCTAAATGGTAATCTTGAAGATAATATAATTATGTCTCAGCTCGAAGGGTTCATAGCCCAAGATCAGGAGAAAAATGTTTCCAAGCTAAATCGATCCATTTATGGATTGAAACAGGCATCCAGTTTTTAGAACATTAGAATTGATTTAGTATCAAATATTTTGGTTTTGATCAAAACATTGATGAACCTTGTATCTATAAGAAAATCATCAACAACAAAGTAGCTTTCTTAGTACTTTATGTCAATGATATCCTACTCATTGAGAATGATGTAGGGTACCTTATTGACATTAAGAAATGGTTAGCAGCCCAATTCCAAATGAAAGATTTGGGAGAGCCGCAATATGTACTTGATATCAAAATCATCCAGGATAGCAAGAACAGAATGCTGACTCTATCTCAAGCAACTTATATCAACAAAATGTTGACTCAATATTCGATGTAAAACTCTAGGAAGGGTTTATTACCTTTCAGGCACAGAGTTATCACCAACGCATAGCATATTACCAACGCATAGTATATCACCAACGCATAGCAAATTACCAACGCATAGTATATCACCAACGCATAGTATATCACCAATGTATAGTATATCATCAACGCATAGTATATCACCAACGCATAGTATATCACCAACGCATAGCATCCCTTGGGTCAACTTGGTTCTCAACTCAACACCGTCGCATCTCCTATAACCAATGCAACCCAACTAATTTACCTTGTTACCGCAAGCCTTAACAACGCAAGGGCAAATCACTATGTGTCCACCCTAGCTCATTCCATTGCATGGCTTATGCCTTAGCAAGGCCGCCGCATCAACGTATCCATCGTGCATGCCATCGCATACTACCAACGCATTCCCTCGGCCGCATACGCGCACACCATCGGCCACATACCTTTGGTTGCTTACGTAGGCCGCTCCATCGCATGCCCTCGGTCGCGCATTCTCGCATAGCAAAGCCACCGCAGACCATCAACGCATAGCACCACGTGCATGTCATCAACGCATAGCTCCGCGCATGACATCAATGCATAGCATGGTCGCATGACATCAACACATAGCACGCGCATGTCATCAACACATACCTTCGGTCGCAAACCATAGGCCATATACTCTCGCGTCCAACACGACCATTGCGTCCACCTCCATTGCCGCATGTCTCTATCGCCGCATGCCATCCACCAGCACATGCCTCACACCGCGTCATCGTATGCCCTCGCATCACCGCATGCCCTTTGCACCGCATGCCCTCGCACCACCGCAACCTACCAACACATCTCCTTCAGCTGCATGCCTTCGGCCGCATGGATGCATACTATCGTGTCCAATGCATCCAACGCAGCCGTCGCACCCCATGCGTTGATCTAACCTCCAAAAGTAGTGGCTGCCGCATGTGTTATTCTTGGCCCTACTTCAAGCTCTCTCTATGCCCAAGTA
>NC_052351.1:63281765-63369502 GCF_009727055.1 Benincasa hispida | reverse complement strand
TTGATCTAACCTCCAAAAGTAGTGGCTGCCGCATGTGTTATTCTTGGCCCTACTTCAAGCTCTCTCTATGCCCAAGTAACCTCTCAAAACTTTATGGCCAACACATGGCACCACATCAATGCATAGTCCAACACTTAGTTATTTCCACCGCATGGTTATACTTAGCCAAATCTTCCCTAGTTATGGCTTATTTCCAAAGTATTTAAGTTCTTTTTATCACTTAGAAGTCTTCCTACTCTTGTCTTAGGATTTAACTATTTCTTAGTTAATTCCTTTTTATTTTCTGCTATGAAAGGGAAAATGGACTCCGGGTTTCATAGTTGGGGCCTTTCAAAGTGATAACAAAATATCTAAGCCATATAATACCTTTGTAAGCATACAAGACCTAATTTCGCTAGACAAAGACCTAAAGATGCATGAGAGATAAGAAAAAAAATTTAAAACGGGCTAAAATCATGATTATGATCTTCAAACATCATCCTAAACAAACCTAATCACATAGAGAATGCGTCATAGACTCCTCTTCATAACGAACCAACAAAAGAGCAAGCAAGCAATTCAAGCACATAAACATTGTTCGAGCACAGAGCTCAAGGATGCCAAGCTATACATGAACATGAAGCAAGCGATACCCAAACCATCCCCAACATTCAGAGCGTACATTTTCTCTAACGTATCAAATCAAAACCAATAAGTGGGGGAAAAATTAAAGGGAAATAAAGAAACTCCTCTGAATTTGGAGGACACTGAAAGAAGAATTGAGCTTGCTTTGGAAGTCAACCTCAAATGATGCTCTACAAACAAAAATTTCTAGATAAGCTAAAAAGAAAAAATAAGAAGCTAACCTAAAAACTGAAAATATAGGAAAGCGATGAAATTTTGATGTCTGTCTGCCTTCAGGAAGCGCAATTTTTTAAGGTTAGTTACTCGATCGCATTCTGCCTGATCATCCTGGATTGGAGTTGATCAACTCCTCCCTTCCATCCATTTCAATAAGACTTTCTCACCATTATCATGAGGCAAAAGTAATTCATAGAAGCAAACAAATTAATGGAAGCATTTTCATCCAAGTCAAAGAATTTTTTAACTACCACATCAAACTCCACAAATAGGGACCCTTATCCCACATCAATCTTAGGCAAAACAATTCCTAGGAAAGGTTGACCTAATATAATATAATTCCAAGGGGTTTAGCATTTTGATCATAATTCAGGATGTAAAAATCAGTGGGAAAGACTAAGCCATTAACATTCACAAATACATCATGCACAACTTCTAATGGCTTAGTTAAACTACGACCGGCCAGTTGAATCACCACATTAGTGCTACAAATATCTAGCAGTCTAAGCTCATAAAACAGAGATGCAGGCATGATACTTACAGCTGCTCTTAAGTCAACCAAGGCATGTTGTATCTTCTTCTTACCTACTTTACAAGGTAGGCAAAGCATGATTGTCGTGTTTGGCTGGGAGATTACTAGGGATTTTCCTCCTTCTTGACCCAACTTCGAGCTCAACTCAGAGGAGCTAACAGTTACCGTTCCAAGGGTCTCAATGGGTTTACCCTTTTCTTCATTCCCTTCAGGACCGATGAGTTTACCTAAAAGAGGAACAACAAGAATGTAAGCATTCGAATCAGACTCATTTAAAGGGTTGGTAATAACTGTTTCAAAATGTTAGGGATTTTCTTGACACCAAAATGTTGTAGGATCAGACGAGTTGATATCTACTAATACACCAATTTTATACTTGAAATTTAATTTATAGTGAATATAATTGATATAGAATTGATATACACCAATGTTATACTTGAAATAGATTTAGAAATAATGTTTGAAATACTATCGATACACCAATGATATATTTGAAATGAATTTTTAATGAAAATTAATATACTAATGATGCACCATGATTAAAATTTTAAATGAGTTTTGCATGAGTGCTGATAAACTTCCATTGCACCTATTAGAATTTGTGTCATAAAGCATCGTAATTAAATTATTTAGTAATTATTTAATTTAATTATTTTATATGTGATATTAAATAATCCATTATAGTAAAAATTCAAGGTTATCAAATGTAATCTTGATAATATGTGGTTGACAAACAGATTGAGATCAAGTTCAAGAAATAACTTGAAGGGTATATAGTATAAAGATAAGGTTAGGTGTTTTATCTTGGTGACAATATGGATACAACCCACTTTGAAGTTGTTACAAGCGGTTTGATCGAAATCATTCACGTTGAAACATGTGAGTGAGAGTATTTTATACAAAGAGTTTCTATAAGTGTTAAAGATTTGAAATTGACTACATATTTGTTTAAGGGTATAGGATCTTGTTCCTTGGGTGGTTTCGGTGATGTCTCATAATTTGTCTCACAAGAAGTTGCACAAGATGCTGGTTCTGTAGACTATTTTATTTCCTTATTTGTTTTATTATGCTCTATTTTATTTTGGGATGCTTTCCTTATTTATGGGTTGTCAATATTAATTAGGAATATTTTCCTTCTTCCGGCGTAGTTATCTAAGAGCAAGTTTGTGGACTTGCTAGGGTTGTTGCTTGTATTGTGAGATTTGAGAATAATTGTGTTTTCATAATATTCATCGAAGCTCCCTAAAATTATAGTAGTTGTGAAGCAAGAAGTTGAATGGTATTTGGCGACATATTGTATTCTTGTTCTTGAGATATTAGAAGTAATCTTGAAAAGAGTTCTTTGCCTCAAGGGGAGACTAAGATATCATTGGTTGAGAAGAAGTTCTCATTCTTAGGGGGATACTAAGGCATCGTCAACAGAGAAGGAGTTCTAAAACTTAGGGGAAGCCTAAGTTTATCAAGCGAAGTGAGTCTCATTTCATAGTGGAAAGATAAAACATTGACGAGAAAGTATTTCACACTAAGGGGGAGGCTAAGTGATTCATCACTAATACTCACATATTTAGGAGGTGCCTATATTCTACTGAGAGGGGAGAGCCTAGGTGATGAATATAAGTTAGGCTCTACGTGTGTCATTGTAATTGTTATGACTTTACAGATAAGTACAACGTTGTAAATGCTTAACTTTCATATTAGTGAATTTATCTTTTCCAAGCAAACTGCCCACCAGGTGTAGGTGGTCTATCACCAAACTAAATTACCAATCTCTATATGTTATTTGTTTATTAAGCTATTGGTACTTTATTAGTTCTTTTTGTGATTGCTAGGACTATCTATAGAACATTCATGCTCTGAATAACAAATCACCTCAATTTCAATAAGACTTGACCACAATATATTTAATCTCTCTTTACAAATATGTTAATTGAAGACAGTAATATTTTAATCTCTCTTTGTCATATGTGAGTTGATTGCTGAGTGAGTTATGAACTCCTGCCTGTAAGGGCTTATCTTTTGATTTCCATGAATGAGAATGACACTAGTATAGCCAATTCAATAAGTCTACCATTTTGGAAACTTGACTAAATAGAGAGTTGGGAACGTAATTTCACAAGATGAAATTTACTTATTCCCATATATGGTAAATAAATGAGTAGTTCCCTTTAAGTGTTGATTTCAAGAATTGAATAATGGGGTCCACCCTCTCATTGTTCGAGAGAGACTTGGTTTATGATTGGATCATAAACATATTGTTAATTAGATGATCAATATGGTATTTGTGCAAGTCGTAATTATGGGGCTAAAATGAACATTTGACCTAGCTCTAATTACGAATAATTCGTGAAGTATCAACTTACTTGTGTTGATTATCTTCGTGGACATAACTTGTCCTATTGTGTATAAGAGTATAACTATATGTCTATAGTGTAGTGACCTATATAAAATGAATGAAAATTGAATAATTCAAAAGTTTAATTAATTAATTTTGGATCATTAGAGCATTATAGAGATTCATAAGGTCCCCTTGGTAGCTCATATGGACATTTGTGGATCAACTTTATTGGAAGAAAATTTGAAGCATTCAAATTAATATGTAATATATTTGATATATTAAATGAGGGGAAAACATATATATTGTATTTGATACATTAAATAAAATCATATATAATTAATTTAAATGAGATTCAAATAAAAATTATGTATGGGGAGAATTAAAATATTTTAGTTCCAATCAAATAATTTAATATATATTGTTTTAATATAAGATATTAATATATTGTTTTAATATAAGATATTAAAATATAGATATATTATTAGGGTTATCCTATTTAGTTCATTATAAATAGTACCTTTATGTGGTAAATGAAGAATGATATTGATAAAAAAAAAAAAAAAAGAAAAACTACATAGAAAGAGTTCTCTACAAAATTCCCTTACATTCACAAAGAAGCTCCACAATTCTTATCCTTGTTAGTCATAATAAGAAAAACCTCATGGCAAGGAGATGCCTTATGATGTTTGGAGTACATAGAGATAAAGACTTGCCAACCTATTCACCATAATCTTTTGAGGTATGTATTTGCTTAACCTTCTTGTATTCATGTTCAATTCTAAACAAAAACAAAGTGATCCAATGCTTCTGTTATGGGATGAAGGGTTCAGTCCCTTCGACACCAATGTCTTAATATTACCTTTTGAACCAATGATGATATATTATTGACACACTAATGATATAACTTAAATGTATTTTGAATTATTTGGTATATATCAATGATACATGTCATGAAATGTATGTTTTAAGGCCTTTATTTGCACACTTTTACTTAGAAAAATAAAGTTTTACATGTGTTTTCCTTTAAATTTAGTCTTAATTAATTAAAATGGGCTCATGAGGGTTTGATTGATCTTAAAAGGTGTTAACTACTGATTTTGAGGTGATTTTGTAGATTTTGGCAGATGATTTTGATTGAATTGAAGATTTTTGTTCATTGTGGCCGCATCACTTGACTCAATGCAGCCGCATCAGTGAGCCTTAATTTTTCAAAATTTAACCCAGTTAAATATGGTTGTGATTTTCACGTACGAAGTAGTTGTCCAGTCCTGATTTCTCTTGGTAAACCCTCATGTACCAAATATGGATATTCTCCTAATGGACAAAAACACTTTTCTTCAATCAAGATTTTGTTGAAGTTTGGTTTGCTATCTAAAGTAATTGTCATCGATCTTGTGGAGAGGCATTGTATCCATAAGAAGGTTATCAATCTAATTGATCGCATGTGAGACAATTCATTACTGAACTAAGGCACTAGAAAGAGTAAACGTTTCAAAATTTAAACTATAATTAGTTCTAAGTGGAAGTGAACGCTGTCAACCAATAATGATATATCCGGAGTGTAGAAAATGACAAGGTATTTTAAGTGGGTTTTATTGGGATTTTGAAAAAATTAAAGGCCCAATGACATTATCGTAATTACTGAGCAGTGACAAACTTGTAATTAACCCTTTCTTGTTCCAAAATAGGGCAGGATTCGTGGGTCTTCTTTTTGGGCTGGAAAAAGGGAGAAATGCAGCAGTTGAACAAAAAAAAGAAAAGTAGAGGGAAGTCGGCTGTGAGGAAGCCACGTGGGTTTTTCTCCGTTCGGCGAGGTTGGCGGCATGTGCACGGTGCTTTATAGATCAGCTTGTGGCGTGAGCGTTCGGGTGAGGCAGCCATCCGGCCGTGGGTTATCTATCAGCGTCGGTTCGAACGTTGGTGTGGCGGTTCGGTTTCGCCTTAGAGGTTGCTTCCAGCATCAGTGAGAGATATGCGTGGGCCTGTTTGTGACTCGTCGGTCAGAGGCGATAGCACACTGTTTTTTGGGCTGTTTTTACAGCGGATTGTTCTTAGTTTTCAGAGGCGACATTGGGTGCGGACCTCTCGGTATCAGTGGATACTAAAATTATAGATTGGTGAATTCATTGATTATCTATAATTTGTACATTCCTTTATTGCTCTTTAATAAATTAATTCAAGCTAGTTCTCAAAGTGAATGTAGACCAAACTGGTCGAACCACTATATATCTTGGTGTTCTTTACTTCTTTCGATTTATTTCTGCTGATTGTTTGCGTTCTGTTTTGCCATCTAAGTTAGGTTCAGAAACTCTCACAAGTGGTATCAGAGCTCCAGTTGATCTAAAGAGGGTGTGTGGTAGTGTGTGCTGGCATGTTCTGTGTTCAGGGATTTTTTTTTTGTTGGAATTAATTTGACAGATGGCTTCGATGTCTACACGGTTCAAAGTTGTTAAATTTTATGGGAAATGTGATTTTGGGTTATGGATGAAAAATATTAGGGCTATTCTGGTACAACAAAAGGTAGCCAAAATCTTAGACAAAGATAACATTCCACCAACAATTACAGAAGCTGAAAAAGGGATATGGATGAGATGGCCTATTCGACGATAATTCTGTATCTGTCAGATAGAGTGCTTAGGTTAGTAGATGAGGCCACTACTACAGCGGAGTTGTGGAAGAAACTGGAAAGTCATTATTTGACTAAGTCCTTGCCAAATAAATTATATCTAAAGGAGAAATTCTTTGGATATAAGATGGATTCAAGTAAAGGCTTAGAAGAGAACCTAAATGAATTCCAGAAGATTATAGTTGATCTCAATAACATCGGTGAGAAGATGTCGGATGAAAATCAAGCAGTTATTCTTATGAATTCTTTGCCAAAATCGTATCGAGAAGTTAAGGCAACTATTAAATATGGACGGGATTCATTGTCCATTGATATAGTGTTGGATGCCCTGAGAACAAGAAATCTCGAGATTAAAAAGGAACGAAGGATGGAGAGTTACTCATGGTCAAAGGCAGAAATGAGAAAAAGAATGGAAAAGGAAAAGAGTCGAGATCCAAGTCGAAATCAAAGGGAAAAAACAAAAAGTGTTTCCTATGTCATAAAGAATGACACTTTAGAAAAATTTGCCCTTTGAATAAGAGCAAGGAAGCATCAAGTAGCAAGCATACAAGGGATTCTAGTGCAACAAATATACTGATGGGTATGATTCACTAAAGGTTTTGATGGTGTCCAGCAGGGACATTCAGAATGCTTGGATCATGGATTCAGGGTGCCCGTTTCACATGACTCCTAATCGAGATTTCTTGATTGACTTTCAGAAAAATGATGGGGGATCAGTTTTGCTTGGTGATAATGGTGCTTGTGATGTAAAAAGAATTGGGTCAGTTCGAATTGCAACACATGATGGTATGATTAGAATTCTTACAAATGTAAGGTATGTTCCAGAACTCAAACGAAATCTAATTTCTCTAGGCGAATTAGATAGAGCAGGTTATTCTTATAAATCTGAGAATGGAGTTCTGAAGGTTATCAAGGGCTCTTTGGTTAAGCTGAAGGGACCTTGAGGAATGGTCTTTATGTGTTGGAGGGAACTGCAGTTTCAAGTAGTGTTGCTGCTGCATCTGGGAAAGAAACAGATAAATCTATGTTATGGCATAACAGACTAGCGCATGTCAGTGAAAGAGGTCTTCAAGCTCTTTCAGAACAAGGTTTACTTGGAGGATTTAAAGACATTGAACTCCCATTTTGTGAACATTGCATAATGGAAAAGTTTACCAGAGTGAAGTTTGGGAAAGGGAAGCATTCTACCAAAGGAATTTTGGATTATATTCATTCAGATTTGTGGGGTCCTACATAGGTACCTTCTATGAGAGGTTTGAGATACTTTATGTCGATCATTGATGACTTTTCAAGAAAGGTGTGGATGTATCCACTGAAACAAAAGAATGAAGCTTTTGGAAAATTTCTTGAATGGAAAAAGTAGGTTGAGAACCAGACAAGCAAGAAGGTAAAGTATCTGAGGACAAACAATGGTTTAGAATTTGTGAATCACAAATTTGATAAATTTTACAAATTTGAGGGAATTACGAGGCATTTCACTGTTACGTACACTCCACAGTATAATGGTTTAGCTGAGAGGTTCAACAGAACAATTATGGAGCGTACAAGATGTCTTTTGAAAAATGCTTCATTACCCTTGAAATTTTGGGGGGAAGTGGCCCAAATAGCCTGTTATCTTATTAATAGTAGTCTATCTTCCGCTTTAGGCCTAAAGACTCCTTAGGAGATATGAACAGGAAAAGCTCCAAGCTTGGATCATCTCAGAGTGTTTGGATGTTCAGCTTATGCTCATGTTAAGGAAGGGAAGCTGAATAAGAGGGCACTGAAATGTATGTTTATTGGCTATCCTGAGGGTGTTAAAGGATATAAACTTTGGTGCTTAGAAGAGGGCAGAAATAAATGCATTATCAGTAGAGATGTGACCTTTAATGAAACAGAGATGCCATTTCATGTCAAAGAGCAGCAAAAACAGCAGACAGTTGATCAGGTTGAGGCAGAGGATAGAATTGATTTTAAAGCACAACCATCAGTTAGTTCAGGTGATTCCAGTGATCAGTCATCAAGTTTTGATGGTAGACAGCCTCAACTGCAGAGGACTTTGATTGATGAGGGAGCTTTTGGTGAAGAAAGCTCAAGTAGCAGTGACCTACAGAACTATCAGCTTACACGTGACAGGCCTCAGTGGGTAAGGCATGCTCTTACGAGGTATGGTTATTTTGATTTAGTTGCTTATTCTCTTACTTGTGCAGCTGACAGTATTGAAGTAGAGCCTCTTACTTTTGAGGAGGCTATTGTATCTGATTCGAAGGAACAGTGGAAGAATGCTATGGAAACAGAATTGTTCTCATTGTAGAAGAATCAGACATGGTCATTGGTTCGAAGGCCTCCTAATTAGAAACTCATTCAATCAAAGTGGATTTATAAAATCAAGCTAGATACAGGAGGTGACAGCAAGCCTAGGTATAAGGCTAGACTGGTAGCCAAGGGCTATACACAAAAGGAGGGAGTTGACTTTCATGAGATTTTATCTCCGGTGGTGAGGTATTCGTCCATTCGATTAATTTTATCTATTGTTGTTCACTTTGATATGTTTGTTGAACAGATGGACGTCACCATAGCTTTCCTTCATGGTGAATTAGAGGAAGTGATCTACATGGCTCAACCTAAGGGCTATGAGGTGAAAGGAAAGGAAGGCATGGTTTGTCTTCTTCACAGGTCCATCTATAGACTGAAGCAATCGCCGAGACAATGGTATATCAGGTTTGACACCTTTATTCTGAAGCAGGGGTTTCACAGGAGCTCATATGATGCCTGCGTGTACTGGAAACTATCTCAGAAAGGTACATATATTTATCTACTTCTGTATGTAGATGATATGATTTTGGTCTCTAAGGATTCTTCTGAAATCTGTGATCTCAAGAAACGATTGAGTAGTGAATTTGAGATGAAAGATTTAGGTGAACTAAAAAGGATCCTAAGAATGGATGTGAAAAGAGATAGGGAGAAAGGTTTGTTAACCATTTTGCAGGAGAGTTATGTGCATAAACTACTTGAGAAGTATAATATGTTTGGTTGTAAGGTAGTTTCGACACCCTTAGCATCTCATTTTAGGCTTTCTTTGTCTCAGTGTCCTGTTACTGAACAAGAAAGATTAGAGATGGCTAATATTCCCTATTGTAATGCTGTTGGAAGTATTATGTATTTGATGATTTGTACTAGGCCTGGCTTGGGATATGCTATGAGTATGATAAGTAGGTTTATGTCAAATCCTGGGAAGGAGTATTGGAATACAGTTAAATGAGTGCTTTGATATTTGAAAGGTAGTGTCAGTGTATCATTGTGTTTTAGCAGGGATTGTGATAAATCAGCACTGTTGGAAGGCTTCACAGATGCAGATTATGCTGTAGACCTTGACAAAAAAAGGTCTTTATCAGGTCACATTTTTCGTTTGTTTGATAAGGTGGTCAGTTGGAAGGTTGCTCTACAGTCAGTTGTTGCCTTGTCTACTACTAAGTCAGAGTATATTTCAGTGGGTGAAGCTGTGAAAGAGGCAGTATGGTTGAAAAGAATAGTTGATGAGTTGTTGTCGCAGGAGTTCATTCATATCGTCCGTTGTGATAGCCAGAGCGCTATTCATCTTGCGAAGAATCCATCTCATCACGAACGGTCTAAGCATATCAATGTCAAATTTCATTTCATTAGAGAAGTTGTGGCCCAGAAAGATGTTGAACTGGTCAAAGTTCATACAGTTGAGAATTTGTCAGATATGTTAACCAAGGTTCTTCCAGCCCATAGGTTCAAATACCTATTAGATGGGCTGAATATTAAATCTGGATGATAGAAAAATTGGAGAATCAGCTTGACACTTAAATATTCTTGTTATAAGGGAGATTTGTAGAAAATAACAAGGTATTTTAAGTGAGTTTTATTGGGGTTTTGAAAAAAATAAAGGCCCAATGGCATTATCATAATTACTGAGCAGTGGAAAACTTGTAATTAACCCTTTCTCGTTCCAAAATAGGGCAGAATTTATGGGTCTTCTTTTTGGGCTGGAAAAAGGGAGAAACGCAGCAGCTGAACAAAAAAAAGAAAAATAGAGGGAAGCCGTCTGTGAGGAAGCTTCGTGGGTTTTTCTCCGTCCGGCGAGGTCGGCTGCGTGTGCACGATGCTTTGCAGATCAGTTTGTGGCGTGAGCGATCGGGTGAGGCATTCATCCAGCCGTGGGTTATCTATCAGCACCGGTTCGAACGTTGGTGTGGCGGTTCGGTTTCGCCTTGGAGGTTGCTTCCGGAAGCAGTGAGAGATACGTGCGGGCCTGCACGTGATTCGCCGGTCAGAGGTGATAGCACACTATTTTTTGGGTTGTTTTTGCAGCGAGTTGTTCTCAGTTTTCAGAGGCGACATTGTGTGCGGACCTCTAGATATCAATGGATACTGAAATTACAGATTGGTGAATTCGTTGAGTATCTGTAATTTGTATATTCCTTTATTGCTTTTTAATAAATTAATTCAAGCTGGTTCTCAAAGTGGATGTAGACCAAATTGGTCGAACCACTATATATCTTGGTGTTCTTTCTGCTGATTGTTTGCGTTCTGTTTGGCCATCTAAGTTAGTTTCAGAAACTATCACACGAAGATATCATTATTTACAAATTTCAGATTTAGACCAGAGTTTTCGAGTGAGACTGAGTGGTAAATAATAAAAGAAATTGAGGATAGGTTGATGCAATTGTACGATAAGTAATGATAAAAGAAACATGGGATTCAATTCCAGTTGCAATCCTTTAAATAAATGACATAAGCATTGTCACTGCATTTCAACCACACTTCCCTTTTTACTATGAACTTGGTTAAACTTCTATTCAACCTTGACTTCAACTATCATTAGATCTATATGTCTATGCCTGATTATAACATGTAAACTTTTAATCCTATAGTGTGTCTTATGTATAAGGTAAAGTCATGTCCTATGTCTAGGCCATTAGTTTTATATTTCCTAGTGAATTCCATATATTGTCTTAACATTCTAGTGTTAAAACTCCACTAGCATATTAACTTAAATGGTAAGCCCAAATGAACAAGATAAAACATAGTCAGCAAAGGAAATAATATAAATGGATGAGTGCAATGATAAACAATAATCTCAAACTATCCTCTCATTTTTAGGGCATCTACGAGACAGAATCTGAAATTCTTTCACTCATAAGAAATGGAATAAACAGATTTCATTAATTAAGAATTCACAAGTATAAGATGAAATGAGATGAAATAAAAATTAACAAAGAATAAGAATAAACAATAATTAAATAAGAATTTGAAGAAATAGGGTTTTTCAACCCTTCGAACAATTATCTTCACACTCTTAGAGTTTTCTCTCTTTAACTGGATTCAACATTTTGAACTATCAATGAGGATTGGTCTAAGAACCCTAACTTCATAGAAACTTTCGTTCTTAAAGTGATGGAAGACTCTCGATCTTTTGTTGTGTATAGAATTTGTTCCAACACTTGGCTTACTCCCATGGATGGGCACTTTAAATAGGCTTCAAAGTGGAAGATGGTTGCCAAAATACATCCTCCAAACTGCTCTAGAGGATTCAACATGGACTAACAACATAGGACCTCAAAATCAGTAAAGTTGTTATCAACCACCAAAATTTTGTTGAAATAGTCTAGAATTCGGTATTTTGTTGGGAGCTTATGTTAATGACTTTACATTTAAGGTAAAAAGTATACAAATATGACATTCATCACTACTCACTTAATAAAATTGAGTATATAGAATTCGGTTTTTTGTACTAACAAAAAAAAATTAATCGTGTTAGAAATATACTAAATACATAAAATCAAAGATAAGTTGAAAATTTACTTTTAAATGCTTGTACTATGTGAATGAATGTGTATTTTAAAAAACAAAGATCTGTTCTATAAAACACAAGATAGTTCATATTCTTCTATAATGATTTCTAAATACTCTCGCAATCAATTTAAGACCTAATCTATGACTCGTTGATATTTTGTTTTGTCAACATTGTACTTACTCACCCTTCATATTTTGATTATTTCATCCCCATTTTAAATGGAGAAGCTAGTGAAATGGTTGTTTTAAAACATTTCCATGGTTAAAAGTTGAATGAAATTTTTTGATATGCTAAGGTTATAATTGAATGATATTATGAAGTTTAGGAATATAACTAAAATCTTATCATAAAAGCACATGGATCACATCATTTTTCCCTTTTCGTTTGAATGGAAATAATATCTTCAAACAAATTTAAGTTCAAGATTATATCTATATATTTACTTCTCTTTCTTCACGGGTATCTTATCACATAAGGAATATTGACAGAATGTACGGCTACTGCACAAGAGAAATGTAATCAATGATGCTTGTTTAAAAGTGTCATCTTTTGCTTTAATAATAGCAACATTGGGGAAACTTGATGGTACAACTAAAAAATAATAATAATAATAATAATAATAAATATTTAGATCCGGTTGGATGACTATTTGGTTTTTATTTTTTATTTTTTGAAAATTAAGTTTATAGACACTACTTACATCCCACCTTCGAATTTCTTTATTTGTTATTTACTTTTTATCAATAGTTTAAAAGATCAAGCCAAATTTTGAAGACTAAAAGCAATAGCTTTTAAAAACTTGGTTTTTTTTTTTAGAATTTGGCTCCGAATTCAACTATTATATTTTAGAAAATGCAAATCATGGTAAGAAATTTTTGGAAAATGGGCTTAATTTTCAAGAACCAAAAACAAAAGACAAAATGGTTACAAAACAGTGTCTTGGTCTCTCAAAATCAATTTTTACCAAAATTTATTAAATAATATAATAATATCTTTCATGCAAGGAAATACATTATGTAATTATATTTCCAAAATTTATAGTGAAAAATTAATTGTTGTGAGTGAATTTAGACCTAACGAAATAAGTAAAAAATTAGAAAAAAAAAAATAAAGATAAAACATGATAAAATAAAATACGATAACATAAGATAACGTAAGATTTGTTGTGTTTCTGATTAGAAAAATCTCATATCCTAATTCTAGTAAATTTATTATAAATTCTACATCAAATTTCCTATAAATACATCATTATAGCTCTATATGAGGTATCTAAAAATTTCTAACTTATTTATTATTTAGTTTTGTTACTGACTTAGGTATGAGAGCCATTTTTTTCTTCTACATGTCATCCCTTCCTTTAAGTTGCAAATTTACGATTGTTTTCACATGAACGTCAGATGCTTTTTCTCTTGGCCAAAATTTGACATTAATACAATAAAAATAACTTTTGAAAAAAATATCAATAATCTAATATACACATTAAATTTAAGATTTATTGAAAGTACATAAATTAGAATTAGACATTTAAAAGTAGAGCGACTAAAATTGAACAAACATTACGATATAAAGACGAAAATACTATTTAACCAAAAGAGAGGGAAAAAAAAGAGAAATGTAAAAGTATTTGGCCCCTATAATTTTATCCTTACGTGTATGTTTTTCTTCTTTCCTTTGTCCTTCTACGTTTTCGGAAGGTGAAAAAAAATTGGTTAAAATATCATTTTGGTTCCTGTACTTTGAAATTTATTCCATTTTAGTATCTATTCTTTCAAATACCAATTATAGTCATTATACTTTTAGTAAATCTTAAATTTAGTCTCTTGAGGTTAATTTTAAATGAAATTGATTAAATAATTATAATCATTTTCATGCAAAGAAACACAATATATGAATATCTTTTCAATTTTTTTTTTGTTAAAATACTAATAAAAAATAAGAAGTAATTAAAAAATCCTCAATAAACTATTAATAGGGACTAAATTTAAGATTTGTTGAAGGTATAGAGACTAAAAATGGACATTTGAAAATATAGAGACAAAATTAGACAAACCCTAAAATATAGGGACCAAAATAGAGATTTGAACCACATAACTTGTAGTTATTAAGACACTTATATGTCAATTAAGTTATGGTTGATTTGACAGTAGGTAACAAATTAGTTGCGAGTGTTAACAAAAAAGAATTAGCGGTCGTAATATGTGACGATTTAGTTGGTTTAATTTTGTAACAATAATTTAGCCTCTAAGTATTAGTAAGCATTAATTTTAACCTTTATAGTAGCAATCTTAGAAAATCTTCTTGTGCACATCATTGAAAATTGTTATGAGACAATAAATGCAATGACAAATTTCATTCCCATTAGAGGACTCACACATGAGGTTTTTATTTGATTTTTCACAATGGAGCTAAATTATTACAAATTTCAAATTATAAGAGCTAAATTATTACATATATCAAATAACGTAAACACTCAATTATTAGAATTTTTATTAACGATTCAGATTATTTTTATACCACCACCATTAAGTACGAAAATAACTATATTTGAAAATTTTCATGTTTCTCAAAATATTATGAAAGTTTTAACCAGGTATTTTGATGATATTATGGAAGTTTTAACTTTGTATTTAGTTTAAATTATAATATTTCTTCGAACCATATGATTAGCCCTAAATTCATCATTTAATTCCCTACATATATCTCGGAGCACACAAACTCTATATGAGGAGAAATTATTTGAGAGGATACACCACAAAAATGTGGCTAGCACTTTTGAACTATATAGGATGTATAAGAGAACGGTGAAATACATCGAATTTATATCCTATAGTTATTATGATAACATGTAAGTTTTTCCTTATTTATATAATGTTTCAAGCATAAATTCATTAGTTTCCATTATAATCAGATAAATACAACAAATACAGATGTTAAGACTGACATATCACTTTAATAATTTGGACACTTATACTTGGATATCTCTCGGTAATGGAGATCAAAGATTCAAATCTTCACCTTACGCTAAAAAAACACCAAAACCAGAGTTTTTCGACTCTAAATTGTGCAAATCCCAACTTGAATAAAGTCTCACAACATAATTAAAAAGCAACACAAAGAAAAGAAAATCACTAATAATAATAGAGAATATGTTATGGAGTCTCTTCAACTTCATCATTTGCAGCTACCAAGCGGCTTACCACACAAGCACTTATTATGAAAATAGGAGTAGGCATCAAAGCTCTGCAACTTCCCCCCGACTGGAATCCGACCGCAAAGCGCGTTATAACTCACATTCAACATCTGCAACTCCAACTTCACAACTCCCATCGGAATTTCCCCAAAGATCTTATTATGATTAAGATCCAACCATGTTAAGGTTGGAGGAAACACAACCTTTGACATGTCGAATTCTAACAAGTTCCTCGACAAGTTGATAATTTCTGTCGTCTTCTTTGCTCCGAATAGCACCGATGCGTCGCCCTCGAGCTTGTTCCTTGACAAATCAATGTAATTGAAATCCACTCCCCCCATGGAAGCTGGAATTTTCCCTGAGAGTTGGTTGTGGGATAGGTAGAGGTAAGGGATTTTTCCCTTGAAGTTTCCAAAGGAATCGGGGATCGGTCCGGTTAATTTGTTTCGGTCCAAATGGAGAGTGCCGAGGTGGCGGAGGTTAGCAAGGGAGCTGGGGATGGAGCCGGTGAGGCGGTTGAAAGAGAGGTCGAGATAATCGAGATCGGAGAGGGAGTCGAGGAAGCTCGGGATTGAGCCGGAGAGACCGTTCCAACTTAGGTCAAGGTATTTGAGTTTGTGGAGTTTAGCAATGGTAGGTGGGATGGGGCCAACGAGATTTGGAAGCTTGTGAAACATGAGGTTTTCAAGGAATGGGAGGTCGCCGACGCTGGGTGGGATTTGGCCCTTGAGTTTGTCATCGGCGAAGATGGTGAGGGCGATGATCCGGTGGGATTTTTTATCACATTCAACACAATACCATGTGCAACAATCTTCTTCAGGTTTCCATGAGGTTAGAATGTAGGGATTGTTGAAGGCTTTTTTTATGTTGAGGAGGACTTTTTTGTCATCTGGATTGCAGAGTTCTGCAAATGAACAGGTGAAGAAGAACAAGAAGAGGAGTAAGAGGAGAAGGTTGTGAGAATGCATTATTGTTGTTTGAGGGTTTGAGATCATATGGATACTTGAACAAATGGAGTGTTTGATATGGCTGTTAATAATGGAACTTCCTTTGCTTAAGTTTTTTTTTTTTTTTTTTGAAAGATATCGTAAATAAAGTGTGGGGTGGGGGAATCGAACCTCAAACGATTGATAGTATGAACATTATGTCAATTGAGCTACACTTGTAAGTAATTGCAAGTAATTTATGAGTTTTATCGTACGTTTGGGTAATTTTAAAGAATTTTAAACCATCTTCCTTTATGAACATAAAGCTGCGACCCCTTTAGAAATGGTGAACAAAAAACATGCCTTTTCTGTTGCATTCAGTTTCACACACACAATAATTACTTGGAATGGGAATGCTTGGGACCAGTGTAGAAATGTATATCACATGTGGAAGAAACAGCTTGGTTTTTGGCACTACTGGATTGTTTGAATAGTTAATTCATGAATTCAAGTGGTAACAAAGGGGAATTTTGAGAGTTGTTTGTGCAATTGAATTTAGAAGCATGAAAGTAAAAGCATAATGTAAAAGTGATGTCTTGAAAGGATAAAAATCTAGCTTAGGGTATTCGACATTCATTCATTCAATTAGTTGTTCATTGAAACTCTAAAGACCATTACATGCTCAATTCTACTCTTGGCTCGTTAATCCTGATAACATATCAAAAATAGCACCCTAATGAACTAGTCAATTTCTTAATTAGTCTTAATGTTTAAACCCATTATTCAAACATCGTATTAAGCCTAGGTAATCTCGTCAAGTTTTGTTAGTAAATGGAAAGACTTATATTACTAACTAATGATTCTTGAATAATTAGTCATGCAATGTAGTGAATGGATTATCATAAATAATCTACAAATTACTCACAAGCATGTTATAATTTGTGCCCTAATTGAGAGTAACACATAGACATATTATTTTCCTAGCAAAGTAAAGAAGGGATCATGGGTGATCAAACCACAATAAATTCAAGAATGGATAGTAAAACACATCAAGAATTTGATAATCACAGTAAAAGTATTAAGTTCAAGTTCTCACAATCAAATTGAATGAAATTCAACTTAACCCAAGGCTAGAAACACTTACCACAGCCATATAGTGCCAAGATGAAGTTCAAATGCAGATAAGTGAAAAACTAAAATAGTTTATGGATATACAAAGAAATCTGGGTTAGAGGCGTCAAAATCGAGTAGAGATGACCTAAATCAGGAACAAAATATCCTTTTATGAGATTGGCCAAGTGTCACACGTTACGATTGTCACACCACCTCTCGAGTTTACGTCTTTAACCCAAAAGGAGACGTGAGGACGACAGATATCACTCTTTCATGACATCTATTGCCAAACTCTACTAGCTCATTTTAAACAAATAAACTTAAAGCGAAATTTTAAGAAAACAACTAGAAGCGTAACTCATTTTGGAGACAAGTTTATATACAATTAATAAATTTTACAATATTAGTCCCATCCCAACTACAAACTTAATCTAGCAATATTCTAACTCGTGGCAGACTTCGACTTCTCGTAGCAACCTGGACTCTTCTACTACCTGCAAGGAAGATATTAGAGAAAAACGTGAGCCTTTAAGTCTAGTGAGTGGTAACAACTTAACAAGTCTCTTTTAACTTATAAACATATAAGCAAATCACAACACGAAGTTACTATGCAAACTTCCATCTTGAATGAATCTATTCTCAACCCTACCTACACACACGGTAGATAATTAAAATGATTACTCATTATAACTACTTATTTCCCTATGTGCGCATAGATCTCCCTCTTATGGGCTCAGAATCTAGGCTCATCGGCCCTCTGACCATCCCATGCAAGGTTCCTTCCACAGGCTCAGGAACTAGACCTCATGGCCCCTGACCATCCCGTGAGATTCTGTCTCGGGCTCAAGAGCTAGGTCCGTTGAACCCCTGACCATCCCGGCCACGTGATCTCTTCATGGTTCTAACACATAAAATCCACGAGCGAGCCTAAATTAAGCTATGAAAAATAGCACTTTCATGGTGCTATCAAGCATTCTCAACTTAATTCTGATCATCCCGAGCAAGGAAGATACATACAATCATGCATAAAAAATATGCTAGATCAACCACAAGGGTCATTACTTTAGTTTCAACAGTCTCCTAGGAGATGATTTACAATAAAAAATGAAATTTGATCACAATCAATCAATGAAGTGCATTTTTATAATGGTTCTAAACCTATTCATGTATGGCTCTCAATCTGTTTTCCACTATTAATTAAGCCTACACAACCCATAATGGTTTTATGTGGCTCTCAATCTATTTCCCCTTCCTCTAACTCGAACACCAACCATCAAACATCAAAGCACACAAAATAGTAATATATCAACAGAGGTACATGAAATAAAATTCTAAGGGCCTTGAACTTTCTTTCTTTTTACCTAAGGGCATTAGCTTTCTCACATTCGCTGTAGGGAATCGTACACATGCTTTTCTTGC
This sequence comes from Benincasa hispida, assembly GCF_009727055.1. Taxonomy (NCBI): domain Eukaryota; kingdom Viridiplantae; phylum Streptophyta; class Magnoliopsida; order Cucurbitales; family Cucurbitaceae; genus Benincasa; species Benincasa hispida. The sequence continues at coordinate 63,350,721 of NC_052351.1, read as the reverse complement.
AGGTGTCCTACCTGATCACCAGCAGGTAGCTCTTTCTATCCTTAATCATACATATATATTGTAAGCGTATTTTTTTATTGTCTCTTTTTTACTATGAAGCACAAATACTTCATGTGAAGCAAAGAATCCGTATCAGACACGTATAAGATACCGATACTTCCAGATACTTCTTAGATACGTATCTGACGAGCAATTTAATGTATCTATTTTTACGCTTACTTTTTTTTTTAAGAAAAAAGATAAACAACTCATCTAATCTTTTTCAATCTAAAACTAGGCAACCTATTTTTTAAGCAAGAGAAAATGTATCTTCAATGTATCAGTATTCTCGTTTTTTAGATATATATATTAAAATAATATATAAAAAATGGCTTATCCCTCAATGTATCTGTATCTTAGTTTTTTTAGAAATTGACTAATCGCCATATCCAATCGTATTCGTATCGTATAGTCGTATCCATGTCTGTGCTTCATAACTTTTTGATATTCTTGACATTTTGAGAGAATTTTCTCTAGTCAGCTGATTTTTTTAGCAAACATATAATCACTTTTTCTCCCTCAATATTACATTACAACCTAATATGCAAGACATTCTCAAATCGTTGGTGTCACACCCCGCCCCGAGCCTGCACTCCTGAGCCCGAGGTGAGGCATGATAATAACTGATGCTACTTTAGTTAACCTACTAGTTTCTTTTACTATAACTGCAGTAGAAAGTATTACATGCTTATATTTGAAACTAGTTTACAAATTCAAGTTACATTTACATGAAAACCCTATCCCAACAACCAATCTCATTTAGTACTATTTCTAAACTTGTGGCAGACCTTAACCAATACCGCAACCTGGACACTTCAGCTACCTGCAAGATAAACACAGAGACAAATCATGAGCTTTACAAAGCTCAGTGAGTGGTAAAACAAATACAAATCTTCCACAAACATTATCACGAGGTTCTCAGGCGAACCCCCACCATATCATGAAGCATTCACAACCCACCTACACACATGGTAGATAGTTAACATATCATAACTAAAATATCAACCTATGTGTACATAGTTCTCCCTATTATGGGCTTAGAAGCTAGGCCCATCGGTCCTCTGACCATCCATTTCAAGGTTTCTCTGTCCCACAGGCTTAGGCACTAGACTCCTCGGTCCCCTGACTATCCTGTAAGGATTTATTCTGGGCTCAGGTTTTAGGTCCTTAGACCCCCTGACTATCCCAACGTCATACATATCTCATAGAATAACCTACAATATATTAATTCACAATATGCTTAAGAGGACAAAGGAAGAAACCACTCACAGTGATTTGTTGAGAACTTTCTTCGCACTTCACCCGGTTTCCCTTGTTCCATCGTTGGACCCTATTTCAGGTTTAACTTTAAGCTTAGATTACTAACTCTTCCGAGCCTTATCTCAAGATATTCTCTTCTTAAAACATGTGTGAAAATATCTCAACTATAATACCTTAACGTTTCGCCTTAAAATTCCTTGGCGAAAGTTCCAAGTCGTAAGTTTATTCCTCCTGGCTCGACTGTCTCCTCACTGGTGAGCACCTCTTGGTTTTTCTTGATTTTGACAGCATTAAAGTTAGAATTGCATTTAGACAACCTTCATACTAAAACTACACTTAATTTAGAAACTTTTGGTTTAAAAATCACCTGATTTGCAAGAGTAGTTTGGAAAAACTTCTTGTTTGAATTTAGCCTATGCGTCTGTCCATACAACCCTGCTCCCTTTGCGCCATTGCTTGCACCTCCGACCAAGCACTGCTTTCCCTTCTCTGAGTATCTCTTATCTTTCCCTTACTTTTTGGTTTTTGACTATTTACCTGATGTGTGGGTTGAAGTGAAGCATTCTCTCCCTTTTATAGGCATTCAATACTTCTTCTTTGCCCGACACCTCCTCTCTTGGCCACATCCAAGTGTTTTCCTTAGCATCTGCCAACTTCCAGCCTTTTCCACCTCTTGTTTGAGGTGTCTTCACCTCACACCATCAATGCAACCCTTGCATCAATGCAACCTTAACTATCTTTCTCCTCCATAGCCAACGCTTGAGGCTTAACTTTGCATGTCTACTCGTGCACCCACCTCATTTCCTTAAGGGCTAAGACTCCTTCCTAGCAAGCCACATGTCTGGATGACGTCCTTCATATGCATTCATCCTCCATATGCGCTCATCCTTCATATGCATTCATCCCTCATATGCGTCCATCCAACTCAATATGCGTTCAACTAGGATGATGACCAACACCCCTTTCAACGCATACTGCTAGCCTCAGATATCAACGCATAGCCTATCACCAACGCATAGCATATTACCAACGCATAGTATATCACCAATGCATAGTATATCACCAACGTATAGTATATCATCAACGCATGGTATATCACCAACGCATAGTATATCACCAACACATAGCATCCCTTGGGTCAACTTGGTTCTCAACTCAACACCGTCGCATCTCCTATAACCACTGCAACCCAACTCATTTACCTTGTTACCGCAAGCCTTAACAACGCAAGGACAAATCACTATGTGTCCACCCTAGCTCATTCCATTGCATGGCTTATGCCTTAGCAAGGCCGCCGCATCCACCGTATCCATTGTGCATGCCATCGCATACTACCAACGCATTCCCTCGGCCGCATATGCGCACACCATCAGCCGCATACCTTCGGTTGCATACCGTAGGCCTCTCCATCGCATGCCCTCGGTCCCGCATTCTCGCATAGCAAGGCCACCGCAGATCATCAACGCATAGCACCACGTGCATGTCATCAACGCATAGCTCCATTGCATAACATCAATGCATAGCATGGTTGCATGACATCAATGCATAGCACGCGCATGTCATCAACACATACCTTCGGCCGCAAACCATCGGCCGCATACTCTCGCGTCCAATGCGATCATTGCGTCTACCTCCATTGTCGCATGTCTCTATCGCCGCATGCCATCCACTAGCGCATGCCTCACACCGCATCATCGCATGCCCTCGCATCACTGCATGCCCTTTGCANACTATAAGATATGGCAAATGGATGTCAAAACTACTTTTCTAAATGGTAATCTTGAAGATAATATAATTATGTCTCAGCTCGAAGGGTTCATAGCCCAAGATCAGGAGAAAAATGTTTCCAAGCTAAATCGATCCATTTATGGATTGAAACAGGCATCCAGTTTTTAGAACATTAGAATTGATTTAGTATCAAATATTTTGGTTTTGATCAAAACATTGATGAACCTTGTATCTATAAGAAAATCATCAACAACAAAGTAGCTTTCTTAGTACTTTATGTCAATGATATCCTACTCATTGAGAATGATGTAGGGTACCTTATTGACATTAAGAAATGGTTAGCAGCCCAATTCCAAATGAAAGATTTGGGAGAGCCGCAATATGTACTTGATATCAAAATCATCCAGGATAGCAAGAACAGAATGCTGACTCTATCTCAAGCAACTTATATCAACAAAATGTTGACTCAATATTCGATGTAAAACTCTAGGAAGGGTTTATTACCTTTCAGGCACAGAGTTATCACCAACGCATAGCATATTACCAACGCATAGTATATCACCAACGCATAGCAAATTACCAACGCATAGTATATCACCAACGCATAGTATATCACCAATGTATAGTATATCATCAACGCATAGTATATCACCAACGCATAGTATATCACCAACGCATAGCATCCCTTGGGTCAACTTGGTTCTCAACTCAACACCGTCGCATCTCCTATAACCAATGCAACCCAACTAATTTACCTTGTTACCGCAAGCCTTAACAACGCAAGGGCAAATCACTATGTGTCCACCCTAGCTCATTCCATTGCATGGCTTATGCCTTAGCAAGGCCGCCGCATCAACGTATCCATCGTGCATGCCATCGCATACTACCAACGCATTCCCTCGGCCGCATACGCGCACACCATCGGCCACATACCTTTGGTTGCTTACGTAGGCCGCTCCATCGCATGCCCTCGGTCGCGCATTCTCGCATAGCAAAGCCACCGCAGACCATCAACGCATAGCACCACGTGCATGTCATCAACGCATAGCTCCGCGCATGACATCAATGCATAGCATGGTCGCATGACATCAACACATAGCACGCGCATGTCATCAACACATACCTTCGGTCGCAAACCATAGGCCATATACTCTCGCGTCCAACACGACCATTGCGTCCACCTCCATTGCCGCATGTCTCTATCGCCGCATGCCATCCACCAGCACATGCCTCACACCGCGTCATCGTATGCCCTCGCATCACCGCATGCCCTTTGCACCGCATGCCCTCGCACCACCGCAACCTACCAACACATCTCCTTCAGCTGCATGCCTTCGGCCGCATGGACACATACTATCGTGTCCAATGCATCCAACGCAGCCGTCGCACCCCATGCGTTAATCTAACCTCCAAAAGTAGTGGCTGCCGCATGCGTTATTCTTGGCCCTACTTCAAGCTCTCTCCATGCCCAAGTAACCTCTCAAAACTTTATGGCCAACACATAGCACCACATCAATGCACAGTCCAACACTTAATTATTTCCACCGCATGGTTATACTTAGCCAAATCTTCCCTAGTTATGGCTTATTTCTAAAGTATTTAAATTCTTTTTATCACTTAGAAGTCTTCCTACTCTTGTCTTAGGATTTAACTCTTTCTTAGTTAATTCCCTTTTATTTTCTGCTATGAAAGGGAAAATGGGCTCCGGGTTTCATAGTTGGGGCCTTTCAATGTGATAATAAAATATCTAAGCCATATAATACCTTTGTAAGCATACAAGACCTAATTTCGCTAGACCAAAGACCTAAAGATGCATGATAGATAAGAAAACAAATTTAAAACGGGCTAAAAATCATGATTATGCTCTTCAAACATCATCCCAAACAAACCTAATCACAGAGAGAATGCGTCATAGACTCCTCTTCATAACGAACCAACAAAAGAGCAAGCAAGCAATTCAAGCACATAAACATTGTTCGAGCACAGAGCTCAAGGACCCCAAGCTATACATGAACATGAAGCAAGCGATACCCAAACCATCCCCAACATTCAGAGCGTACATTGTCTCTAATGTATCAAATCAAAACCAATAAGTGGGGGACAAATTAAAGGGGAATAAAGAAACTCTTCTGAATTTGGAGGACGCTGAAAGAAGAGTTGAGCTTGCTTTGGAAGTCAACCTCAAATGATGCTCTACAAACAAAAATTTCTAGATAAGCTAAAAAGAAAAAATAAGAAGCTAACCTAAAAACTGAAAATAAAGGAAAGCGATGAAATTTTGATGTCTGTCTGCCTTCAGGAAGCGCAATTTTTTAAGGTTAGTTACTCGATCGCATTCTGCCTGATCATACTGGATTGGAGTTGATCAACTCCTCCATTCCATCCATTTCAATAAGACTTGCTCACCATTATCCTGAGGAAAAAGTAATTCATAGAAGCAAACAAATTAATGGAAGCATTTTCATCCAAGTAAAAGAATTTTTTAACTACCACATCAAACTCCACAAATAGGGACCCTTATCCCACATCAATCTTAGGCAAAACAATTCCTAGGAAAGGTTGACCTAATATAATAGAATTCCAAGGGGTTTAGCATTTTGATCATAATTCAGGATGTAAAAATTAGTGCGAAAGACTAAGCCATTAACATTCACAAATACATCATGCACAACTTTCAATGGCTTAGTTAAACTACGACCGGCCAATTGAATCACCACATTAGTGCTACAAATATCTAGCAGTCTAAGCTCATAAAACAGAGATGCAGGCATGATACTTAAGCTGCTTTTAAGTCAACCAAGGCATGTTGTATCTTCTTCTTACCTACTTTACAAGGTAGGCAAAACATGATTGTCGTGGTTGACTGGGAGATTACTAGGGATTTTCCTTCTTCTTGACCCAACTTCGAGCTCAACTCAAAGGAGCTAACAGTCACCGTTCCAAGGGTCTCAATGGGTTTACCCTTTTCTTCATTCCCTTTAGGATCGATGAGTTTACCTAAAAGAGGAACAACAAGAATGTAAGCATTCGAATCAGACTCATTTAAAGGGTCGGTAATAACCGGCTCAAGGTTCCTGGGTGCTTAGGGTCTATGCCCATTCTCATCAAAACCAAACAATTAATTAAATTCTTTCTCAAAAATAAAATTCATAGATTTAGAGGGGTAGGGAGATCAAAGGGATTTACTATGATTACGACACTTACATTCCTTATATGAGGTTCCGATTAAGCTAGGAGCTTACCACTTTGAATATCAAGCTTGTTCACAGTGGTGGCCAACTGAGTGATCTGGTTGGCTAACTGTTACATACCCGTCCTTCTTTCCTTATGGAACAAAATCATTTTCCTTCAGAAGTTTCTTCATTTCTTGTTGTAAGGTCATCACATCCTTCTAGAATGTTAGTATAGTGTCTGCCAAAGACTTCACCACATCCTCCAATGGTGAGCTAGGGCTGCTACATGCTCTCGCCTGGTGGTTTCCATGACTCCCCAAATGAAAGCTGAGATGGTATCACCATCCAGGGTTGTAGGTGCGACTGTTCAAATCACGCTTTTACCTTTGTCAAGCATAATGGACTTTCTCCACAGGGATCTAGGTCTTCAATTCAGCTTAGGCCATCTGTTTCATGAGAATAGTAAGATCAGATAATTGAGAATGTAATTTTTTTACCTCAAGTGAGTCAAATGGGGTGAGTTCATTTTCTTGTATGTTGAACTGTTATGAGTTCTCTGCCATCTTTGGGATCCATATGGGGTTTATCAACAAGGGTACCGACAGTTGCTGCATCTATTGAGCTCCGATCATTGAAGGGTAGTCCAGAAAAGAAGTACTTAATAAGTAGCGGATCTAATATCTGATAATAAGGGAAGCATGCACATAGCTGCTTAAATCTCTCCCAGTAGTCATATAATCTCCCCAATGTCTTAAGTTATGCCTTAAATTTCCTTTCTAATTTCGTTTGACTTCGAAGAAGGAAAGTATTTCTCCAAGAACAACTTCTAAAGCTCGTGCCATGTAGTGATTGATCTAGATGGTTAGTAATATAGCCAATTCTTGGCATCCTCCCTCAGAGAAAATGGGAATGCCCTAAGGTTTAGCTGCTCCTCTATAACTCCGTCTGGTTATAGACAACATAAAAGTCTTTCAAGTGTTTGTGAGGATCTTCCTCTATACGTCCATTGAACTAAAACAACATATTCATCATGCTCGATTTTAGCTTAAAAGGCACAATGGTAGGAGGGTAGACTATGCACATCCACTGCTGTGTCATGTCGAGCTTAGCCAATTCGTGCAGAGTCCTTTCTCTTACTTCACCAATCTTTGCTTCAACCTGCAAGTCTTCTATATCATCCTCTTTTCGGTTAGATCCTTTTGATGAAATTGTTCAATCCCAAGCTCATCATCTCTTTATCTTATTCTCGTTTCTTGTTTGATTCGATATTCCTCCCTGTTAATATCTAAAAAACATTGAAGTCCAGGACCTTTTGAAGAACAGGTCATACACGATAAAAAGCACACGCACATAAAATCGAATTAAACTATTGGCTAGCAATTGCTAAGATTCTCCAACAATGGTGCCGATTTGATTTTATAATCAAGAATTTGTCATCGCCCACAAACCTTATCTGATCAAATAAATTTATATCTCTAATCTATGCTATTTACACTACAATGCAGTATAAATGGCAAGACCAGGTCGTCTTCACAGTGAATCTTGAAATGCTTTAGATAATCAATGAATTCGAGTGGTAACATGGGGTATTTTGAGAGTTGTTTAGGCAATTGAATTTAAAAGTATGAAAGTAAAAACGTAATGTAAAAGTTTTTGGGGTCGATACCCTAAATCTCATGGTCTTGTAGTTTATAATTTTATTTTTACAAAGAATTTATTTATCTAATAAAATAAGAGGTATTTTATTCGGTATTTAGTTGCATTAACCCAAAAACCAAGAAACTAAGATCTATGGTTATCCATTATAACTTAATTATGTATGTGGAGACATACAGGTGGATCATATATAAGTGATAACCTGAACAGTCTATAGTATATGGATAAGATTGGGTACCTTATTCTGGTGACACTGCGAATACCGTCTGTTTTGTAATTGTTACAATTGTTGTATAGTGCTACAAAGCATCTGATCCTGATAATTTATGTGGAGACATATGAGTGGGGATATTCTACATAAAGTGTTTTTTTAAGATTGACAACGAATTGAATAGTCTCTTTATATAATACCATTGCTAGAAGAGACTTACATTTCATCAGGATGGTAGGTGACTTGACCTGAATTCTGAGTGAGTTGTGAACTCCTCCCTATAAAGATGGTCATTTGATCTGCATGGATGAGAGTGACTGATTTCACTGACTCAGTAAGCCTATCATTTTGGGGATTCGTTTTATTGGGGAGCTGAGAACGTAACTACATAAGAACGAACTCACTTCTTGCCTAGTGTTAGGGTGAGTAGAGAAATTGCTGCCATAAGGGCTGATTTTGGGGTTTGAACAATGTGGTGCCACACCCTTTCCTGACCTGAGAAGGGTTTGGTTATAGTTAGACTATAACTAATTGTTCATTATAAGGATTGCTGGTACTTAGGAAATTAAATGTAACTATAGGGGAAAAACGATAATTTTGGCCCAACTGTACTTATGAACAATTTGTGAAGAGTCGACATACTGTTCATTGGTTATATCCAATGGACATAGAAATATATATGTAATTTGAAGAGTGCAACTATCGGCTTTTAATGGAGCGACTGGCAGCTAATGGAAGTTGATTAATTTAATTAAAGAGTTTAACTAATTAATCAAGTACCATTGGAGCTTCAATCTATAGGTCCATAACGTTCCCTCGTTAACTCAATTGAAATTAATGAGAATCAAATTAATTTTGGATTAATTTGAATGATTCAAATTATTTGAAAGGAATTAATCATATAAAATATAATAAATATAATGTATGTGATACATTATAATATAAAATTTATATATCAAATATAATTAACATAATGCATATGATACATTATATTATAAAGATTCATTTGAGAGAAAATAAGCATTTGAACATGATTCAAATATTAATTATATGGATGAGATTCATATATAAAACTATAGGTTAAAACTAATATAAATATGATATGTATATATTAAATTAGTTATTATTATTATTATTATTATTATATATAATTAAAAATAAATTTTAATTAATACGGTTATCAGGGAGAGAGTTATTTGATAACTGCCCCCTTCTCTCTCTCATTTAATGTGGGTGATAGGAGGTAAAGAGATTTGTTTTCTTTGTCTTCTTATTCTCTAATTTTTAATCAATCTCTCAAGAAAAAAACTCTTTGTGTAATTTCTCTCTCAACAAAAACTTTCCCTTTCCCTACCAAAATTAATCTTACTAAAGCCCACACCTCTCAGCAATTCTCATCCTCGAGGAACGAGGATTCCTCGTGGTGGTGTCATGTTGTTGAGTTACACTATGTGTTCGTGTGTTCGGCAGAAGAGATCATTTTTGTTGAAGATCTTGCAGTAGATTGGAGAGGAAGCAATAAGACTTTAATCTTGAAGGGTAAGTCTTTTAATTCCTTCGTTCTCTGAATTAATGGTGTTTTTTAAAATAAAAAAAATTGTGACATGATATTTTCGCTGCATGTATTCACATACTCCTTCAATAGTGATATCTCGATTTGATAAAAATCTAGCTTATGATATTCAAAATTCATTCATTCGATTGGTTGTTCACTGAAACTCTAAAGATCATTGCATGCTCAATTCTACTTTTGGCTCGTTAATTCTAATAACAGATAAAAAATAACACCCTAATGAACTAATCAGTTTCTTAATTAGTCTTAATGTTTAAACCTAGCATTCAAACATCACAATAAACCTACGTAATCTAGCCAAGTTTTGTTAGCAAATGGAAAGGCCTATATTACTAACGAATGGTCTTGAATAATTAGTCATGCAATGTAGTAAATGGAACATCATAAATAATCTAAAAAATTACTCACAAGTATGCTCTAATTTGCAATAATTGAGAGTAACACATAGACATATTATCTCCCTAGCAAAGTAAATTCAAACATGGATAGTAAAACACATTAAGAATTATGAGAATCACAATACCATAATTAAGTTCAAGTTCTCACAACCAAATTAAATAAAATTCAACCTAACCCTAAGCTAGAAACACTTACCTCAGCCACACATAATGTAACGACCCGAGTTCAGGAGGGGTACATGAATGAATCGATATCACATCCAAATGAGAGGAATCTTGAGGACATGAAAGTATGGCTAAGAAAGGCTTAAAAGAATTGAAAGTTACTACCTATACCAACAAGATGCACCTTCCTTTTCGGTGGCTCAATCATTAAAACTCCAAAGTTAAGTGTGCTTAGCTTGGAGCAATCCTATGTTGGGTGACCTCCCGGGGATTTTCCTATGATGCATGTGAGTGAGGAAAAAGCATGCTGAAAGGACCCATGTTTGTTTATGGGGACAACTTTCGGAGGAAGAGAAGTTGACATAGCTAGATCGCAGGGGACGTAGGAGAATGCTGGGGTCATTAGGAGTCGAATCCGGATTCCGAATCCTAGTCCCAAGGGTGTTACACATAATATGCCACTATGCTCCAAGGTATCATTGCAATTGTTGGCCTAAGTTGTCGTAACATCAGCCTCGAGCGTCGTAGTGCTCGTTTTCATCAAAATTCGGAGCGTTTCAACCCTTCTAGGGTTGTGATGCTCCATGAAATGTGAGCTCCATTGACTCATTTTTGTCCCGTTTCGGCTTCAGAGGTTCGTTCTACCTCTTCGTTGCTCAATGCCTACAAAATAGCATAATAGATATATAAAATCCACTAACAAGCTTGAATTAAGCTAAGGAAAATAACACTTTTATGGTTCTATCAAAGAGAGAAATGAGGATGACGATGGAATGGGAAGAAGCTCTTTTTAATTTAGGAAGTGTATTATTTTGATCTATATACTTTAAAGTTTGTTTAGTTTTAGTCTCTGTACTTTCAATTCTTCCGTTTTTTAATTTATGTACTTACAATAAATCTTAAATTTAATCCTCCACGACCCGTTTATTGTTCTTTTATAAAAAAACTTTTTTTTTTGTTATATATTGACATTTTTGATATAAATCGTGATAGCATATTCACATATTATATTTTATCGCATGAAAATTGTTATATTATTTAATTAATTTTGGTAAAAATTAATTCTGAAAGAATAAATTTAAGATTTGTTGAAAGTATAAAATGGGACAATTGGATGTACACGGACTAAAATTAAATAAGCTTATGAGAATCAAACCGGTATTTTAACCTCCTTCTCTTTATTATTATTATTATACATAATATTTAAACTTCAAATTTTATTGTTTAGTAACTTAGATAATTTCATATATTTAAACTATATGGTTGAACATTCAGACTATTGTTTGTATGAGGTTTTTAGATAAACGTGTTCCGTGGAATTGAAGTTGTACTAATGTTCATTTATGAAAATGTGGTTTGATCTCTAGTAATTGATATTTTGATACTTTCTATTTCATCGTATGCTTGATTTGAAGAAGTGAAGTGTGTGAATGTTCTTGAAATTGAAATCTTGAAAGAAAGTTTGTTTGTATTTTCAAGTGTGATTCGATCTTCGGGAACTTAGGGAGTCTTTTGATTGTTTGGATAATTTTCTCTAGTTCTCCGGAACCTTACATTTTTTATCCTTTCAAGTGAAGGAGAACTTTTCTATTTATAGATTTCTCATATAGACTTTTGTGGATTTGGGCTTAGTTGGTCTATGGACTTGGCCCCCTTGCCCTGATTGGATTTTGGGCTTGGTTAACCTTTTTTTCCAAATTAAGCCTAATTTTTAACTTGATTAATTGAATTTGAACCCAAATATTGGACAAATAAGTTCATTCAATCAAACGATCATGACAAAAACATGCAACATCATCAGGGTCTATTAGCTCTTGTCTTCAATTTCAACTTTGAAACACATGTTGACATTTAATTAGTCTTGAAATCGATAGCCTATAATTTCATCATTAATTTGAGAAATCACGTATGGATTTGGGATTGGTCAAAATTTCTCATTCAACAACTATATCTTTAGATAAATAGATAATTTGATAGGTAATGTTATTTCGTTTGCACTAGTTTTGATGAATATTCCTTTAATAGAGATCCTTCATGCAAAATTAATCATTTGAATGAGAATTTTAGATGAAAGATTAAATTTTAATTTAAAATTTAAAAATAATTTATTTAATTTTAATTGACTTCTCTTCTAAAAATACATAACTAAACAAGGATAGATTGTCACTAGGCTTACATTCCCACCCTAATCCAAGAAAAGTTTAACTAAAAATCTCTGAGTTCAAGTATGGGTGATTAATGCTTTGCCCTTGTCCTGACTTGTGAACATCTGGGAGTTTGGCCCAGTTGAACAAATTCACAACATAATTAACAAGTAACACAAAGAAAAGAAAAAGACCACTAACAGTAATAGAGAAGCTATGAAGTGATTTCAACATCATCATTTGCAGCTATCAAGCGGCTTACCACACAAGCACTTATTATGAAAATAGGAGGAAGCACCAAAATTCTGCAACCACTCCCCGCCGACCGGAATCCGACCACAAAGCGCATTATAACTCACATTCAGGAAGAACAGTTGCAACTTCACAATCTCGACCGGTATTTCCCCAAAGATCTTATTATGGTTAAGATCCAGATAATTCAAGGTTTGTGGGAACACAACCTTCGACATGTTGAACTCTAACAAGTTCCTCGACAAGTTGATAGTTTCTGTCTTCTTCTTCTCTCCGAATATCACCGATCCATCGCCCTCGAGCTTGTTCCACGACAAATCAATAAAATTGAAGTTCACTCTCCCCAAGGAAGCTGGAATTTTCCCAGAGAGTTGGTTGTGGGAGAGGTAGAGTTGAGGGATATTTCCGTTGAAATTTCCAAAGGAATCGGGGACGAGTCCGGTCAATTTGTTTCGGTTCAAATGAAGAATGTTGAGGCGGTGGAGGTTGGCGAGGGAGCTAGGAATGGAGCCGGTGAGGCGATTGGACGAGAGGTCGAGATATTCGAGATTGGAGAGGGAGCCGAGAAAGGTTGGGATTGAACCAGAGAGAGCGTTGGAACTTAGGTCAAGTTGTACGAGGTTATGGAGTTTGGCAATGGTAGGTGGGATGGGGCCAATGAGTTTTGGAAGCTTGTAGAATCTGAGGGTTGTAAGGAATGGGAGGTGGCCGACGAAGGTTGGGATTTGGGCGGAGAGATCGTCATCGAGGGAGATATCGAGGGAGTTGATCCGGTGGGACTTTGCATCACATCCAACATAAAACCATGTGCAACAATCTTTTCCAGGTTTCCATGAGGTGAGAATGTGGGGATTGTTCAAGGCTTTTTTGATGTTGAGGAGGGCCTTTTTGTCATTTGGATTGCAAAGTTCTGCAAATGAAATGGTAAAGAAGAAGAAGAAGAAGAAAAGGATGTTGTGAGAATGCATTGTTGTTGTTGAGGGTTTGAGATCATAACTGAGACACCTTTCTGTTACTCAAAATTTATGACTTCTCAGATTTGGCAAATTACTTAATATTACATGATGATAAAACTGAGACACCTTTCTAAATAGTGGACAAAATGCATCCTTTTTAAATAATAATTTGGAATGGTAATGCTTGGGATGGGACCCATATAGAAATGTAGAACAAACTTGTTTTTGCCACTATGAATTCATCGGATTCTTTGAAATCGGTTAAATTAAACCACTATGAAATTTGAGATCCGTATTTATTTCGTCTTTTGTTTTTCTTTTTTTCCATCATTGTGTTTATTTTCTCACGTTTTCTTAATCAATGTTTTTATAATTTCTATATAAATATTTAAAAAAATGGAAAGTTTTTTTTTTTATTATTTTTTTTCAATTTTTTCATTTTTTGGTTTTGATTTTAAAAACACTCCTAAAATCATTTCAATAAAATATATAGATTAATGGGTGGAAGTGATGTTTAATTTTAACCTATAGTTTTTATATGAATTACATTCATATAATTAATATTTGAGCCACATTCGAATATTTATTTCTAATATTTATTTCTTATAATTGTATCATATATAATTAGTTCTTTTTAATTAATTTGATCAATTCAAATTAATCTAAAATTAATTTTGATTCTCATTAATTGACCTTATTTGAGTTAACAAAAGAACCTTATGGACCTATAGATTGAAGCGTCAATGATATTTGATTAATTAATTAAACTCTTTAATTAAATTAATCAAGCTTCATTCACTATCTGTCACTCCACTAAAGATCGACCTCTACACTTTTTGAACCACTTTAGAATAGTTGTGTGCATAATTCGTTTACATGACTAATTTTTAGAAATCGATGATAGGGATTGCATTGAATGTCTAACTTGAACTAGAATTAAAATTGAACCACTTTTGTTTACAATTATCTTTTATTCTTTAATTTTCAAATATGTTTCTTGCTTTATCAAAACCCTATTTTTATTGCTTTCATAGTTGAACTTAACTTAAGAAAAGATTATACAATCTTCCCCATGGATCGACCCCGTGCTTGCCGCTTATGCGACTTGTTAGTATAAGATGTAGGTTTCAGTGATTTATAATTTTTTTTGTTTTGGTGAGAGTCAAACTAAGGACATCGATTCGAGCCCGAACAATTGCCTTACCTTTAATTTTGTCACCGTACATAGGCTCTGCATTACTACTTGCGGAAGGAATCATTTCTTTAAACCTAGAAAGAAAAAATGGTTATTCCATCGTACCATTTGTAAATTCATTTAGAAATCAAGAACTATTGAAAATCATAACCGCACAAAACAAAAGAATATTTCACCATAGAACAAACGACAAGCTTGAACGGATCTAACCAAGAGCTCGAAGATTGAAATAGATCTGAAAGCGAACCTACATGGCCAGATCTGAAGACCCATGAGTAGATCGGGCAAATAGACGACCAAATCTGCAAGTCTGATGCCAGCGACGAGTTGAACAATGAACGTACCTACACAAGACGACGAGTTGACCGGTACCTGACAGAGTTGCACGAGAAAATGGAGCTACACTAGTGAACAACGAGCAAAAGGAAATCTGCATGAGCGAATAGAGAATGAATGAAGATTTGAATGTGAAGGGCGAGCTAACGGAGTTCTACATGACTTACACGAGCTGCACCTCCACGAGCTAACGAATAAGCTGATGACGAGGTTCCTGCACGGTGAGATATGCACCTCAACGAGCTGATGAACGGTGAAGAAAAACGGTGATGATGGAAGGTAAGAGGGTTTGGAAGAGACAAGTGAGAAATGAGATAGAAAAAAAGATAGAAAAATGAAATAGTGGAATTCTTAATAATGGTTTGTTAGATTTAAGGGTAATTGAAATAGCTAGCATTTTTAGGGATAATAACCAAGTGTATAACATCATTTTAAAAACAATTGCAAATATAGCCAAGACTATTAGCAATAGACTTTTATCGTTGATAGACTCTTACATATAATATAGTCTATCACTGATAGACTCCTACCAACAATATTGTCTATCACTGATAGACTATCTAAATTTTGTCATATTTATAATTTTGTTTTTACATTATGTTATATCCACTAATACTTTGGACTAACGTTAGGAAGGTTCTAGGAACACTGAAGGAACATGAGGAACATCTTAGAAAGGTCCTAGGAACAGGAGGAACATCTTAGGAAGGTCCTAGGAACACTGAGGGAAAACAAACTATATGCAAAGTTTTCTAAGTGCGAGTTCTGGCTACGGAAGGTGTCCTTCCTTGGGCACATTGTGTCGAAGGACGGGGTTTCATTGCATCCAGCTAAGATTGAAGCTGTTACCAATTGGCCCCGTCCTACGATGGTCAGTGAGGTGCATAGTTTCCTGGGTTTGGCTGGATACTATCGTAGGTTTATAGAGAATTTCTCCAGCATGGCCACGCTGTTGACCCAGCTAACTAGGAAAGGAGCTTCGTTTGTTTAGAGAAAAGTTTGTGAGGACAGTTTTTGGGACCTCAAGCAGAGATTCGTTTCAGCTCCAGTTCTCACCGTACCAGACGGCTCTGGGAACTTCATGATCTACAGTGATGCTTCTAAGAAGGGTTTGGGTTGTGTGCTTATGCAACATGGTAGGGTGGTCGCCTATGCTTCCCGCTAGTTGAAGAACTATGAGTGGAACTATCCTACCCATGACTTGGAATTGGCAGTGGTAGTGTTTGCCCTAAAGATCTGGAGACACTACTTGTATGGGGAAAAGATCCAATTGTTCACCGGCCACAAGAGTCTGAAATACATCTTCACCCAGAAAGAGTTAAATATAAGGCAAAGCAGGTGGCTCGAGTTAGTATAGGATTATGACTGCGAGATCCTCTACCACACAGGTAAGGCGAATGTGGTAGCCGATGCCCTCAGTCGAAAGGTAGCTCATTCGGCCACCTTGATCACTAAGCAGGTTCAGTTGTGTAAAGATCTGGAACGAGTGGCAGTGTGGAAGTTCACTTCACAGCTAGCCCAGTTGTGACTAGTGCAACCAACCTGAGGCAGTAGATTATTGATGCACAGTAGGGTGATCCCGACCTGGTTTAGAAGTGTCGTCAGGTAGGGTCAGGTCAGGCAAGTGAATTTTCTGTGTCAATGGACAAGGGTCTTTTGTATCAAGGACGGTTGTACGTCCCAACAGATGATAGCTTGAAAGGAGAACTCTTGGCAGAAGCTCATAACTCTCCATTCTCGATGCACTCAGGTAGTAACAAAATGTACTAAGATGTGAAATGATACTACTGGTGGCCCAATATGAAAAGGTAGATAGTTGAATATGTCAGTAGATGTTTAGTCTGTCAGCAGGGGAAGGCCCCGAGGCAGAAGATAGTAGGCTTGCTACAACCATTAGATGTGTCAGAGTGGAAATGGGAGAGCGTAGCTATGGATTTTATTACGAGGTTGCCCAGGACAGTGAAGGGTTTCTCGATGATTTGGGTTGTGTTAGAAAGACTCACCAAGGTGGCACATTTTATTCTAGGAAAGCCCACGTATGCGGTGAGTAAGTGGGCTCAGTTGTACATGAAGGAGATAGTAAGGTTGTATGGTGTGCCAGTGTCAATTGTGTCCAGTAGGGACCCTCGTTTCACCTCCAGTTTTTGGAAGAGCCTTCAGGCAGCTTTAGGGTCGCAGTTGAACATCAGTATAGTGTTTCACCCCCAAACTGATGGGAAAACAGAACATTTAAATCAGACATTGGAAGACATGTTGCGCGCTTGTTCGTTGGAATTCTCAAGGGGTTAGGACTCCCACTTACATTTGGCAGAGTTTGCTTACAATAACCGCTATCAGGATACCATTGGGATGTCGCGGTTTGAAGCTCTCCCACTTACATTTGGCAGAGCTATCAGGTCTCTTGTTCGCTGGGGTGAGATTGGGGAGAGGAAACTGGTAGAGACTGAGTTAATGGAGTTGATGAATGAAGCCATGCAGAAAATCAGGGCCAGAATGCTAGTAGCACAAAGTAGACAGAAAAGTTACGTAGATGTTAGGCGAAAAGATCTAGAGTTTGAAGCAGGTGACAAGGTGTTCCTAAAAGTAGTGCCGATGAAAGGTGTCTTGAGATTCGGGAAGAAGGGTAAGCTAAGCCTGCATTTTGTAGGGCGATTCGAGATTTTGGAACGGGTCGACTTTGTGGCTCACTGTTTGGCATTGCTACCGTCCCTCTCCGCGGTCCATAATGTATTTCATGTCTCCATGTTGAGGAAGTATTTAATGGATCCGTCTCATATGGTGGACTTTGAGCCCTTGCAGCTGAATGAAAACTTGAGTTACGAGGAGAAGCTCGCGCAAATTGTGGCCAGGGAGGTGAAAGTTTTGCGCAGCAAGGAGGTGCCAATGGTGAAGGTTCTGTAGCAGAATCATCAGTTTGAGGAAGCGACTTAGGAGCGAGAGGACGAGATGGGGCACTGCATCCAGAGCTCTTTCAGGATTAGAATTTTCAAGAACGAAAGTTTACTAAAGGGGGAAGAGTGTAACATCGCAAAGTTTAAAATAAAAACAAAAAAAAAGGAAATTGTTGCCTATTTTGGGAAGACAGAGGAATTAGAGTTTTAAAGAGGGGCTTGGTTGCGTACAAAAAGGAAAAAAAAAAAAAAACGAGAGAGAATTTTTTTTTTCTTCTTTCTCTTCTTCTTCCTCCTCCCAATTGCCCCTCCCCCTCCCCCTCCCCTCCCCCTTCTTCTTTTTTTAATTTTTCCTTCAGTCGTTCGTCGAGCCTTCTAGACGCTGCCGCTCGCCTTTGTGCAATCTTTTCAACCAATTCTCCATCGTCGACATGCGCTTCTTCCGTCGATCTTTCGTCATTCTCGCTGATTTCTTCTCCATTGCCACCAACTCGACCTGATGTAGACGAAGTCCGTAACAGCCATCGTCGTCATCATTGAAGTCTGTATTCCACCGTCGTCGATCGAGTCCGTAACAGTCGATCGTGATGTCGGCAAGCCTCTCCGTCTTTCCAGCCGCGCTGAGCTCCCCTTCTACCTCTGTTCGTCCACTGCACGTCAGTGTTCCCTCAATTAGTCGAAGCCCAACGCGCGTTAGATCGCTCACCTCATTCATTTGCACACCAGAAACAGTGTCAGTTGTTTTCCGATTTCTACTATTCGGGGGTATTTTCGTTCTCTTTTGGCAGCTTACTGTCTTTTGGGTTCTTGGGCCTAATTTGTGATTGGGTTTCAGGAACATGCGGTGGGTAGAAGGATTCTCGAGCAAAGTAAGGTCTCGGGTTTTTTTAGACAGTGTGGTATCCTGAGGTAAGTGGTTTACTGCTGGTTGCCCTAGGATGTTGTTAGGCCTGCTGAGAAATTTTTATGCCACATGTGAAACTGTGATGAAATCTGTTATGGGTTTTTGTGCTGAATTTATTGTGCTGAATTTGAAGTGATGAAATCTGTTATAGGTTTTCGTGTTGAATTTGATGTGTTGAATTAAAAGTATTCATACTGTAATGAAGTTGGACGTAAGGATTAAGAGGATACTGTGATAAGGTGCATAGGTAAACTGGGGATAGTGGGCTAATGTTGAAGCATGAATATAATGTGTTAAGGCCTATTGTCTGAGTACTGATGTATGAGTTATGAGTAGACTGTGAAACAGTTGATTGAAATATGAGTACCGGTGTTAAAGTTTGATGCTGAGTCATGGCCTTGATTGCATGCTTATGTTTGATTATGTACTGGATGTTTGTAAGCTTATGTCCATATGAGATTTTAGTGACTGTTAGTGTACCATTGGGCCATGCACATCGCATGTGTGAGCCTTCGGGCCCACATCCTATGTTTATGTACGGTATCCTTTTTGGGATCACCCCTTGTATTTATGTTGTGACCTTTGTGTCACTACTTATGAAAGCGTGTCTTTGGGTTCGTCCCTTATGCCTATGCCTATGTTTATGATGCCCTTGTGCATTTTTGGTCCAATGGATAGACTAATAGATCACTGAGTGGGCCCAGTAGTGGGCCGCTTACTGAGTATATTTTTATACTCACCCTTTTCTTTTCCTATTTTTCAGGTAAGAGTAATGACAGACTGGTGCATGACAAGGGAGATCCGTGACCTGGCCATTAGGACGATTCGCTGCTTCCGCATATAGTATCATGTTTTGAAATCTAGTTTAGGCGTTAGGCATCTTACACTTTTATGCAAAATATATCAATTTTATTATTTGACTATTTAATTTCATTCATTTGTTTTTATTTACTTTGCTTTAGTTTATTTATTATTATTTAATTATGTTTTCACATCTTTGCTCGTTTGAGCATTATTAAATAAAATCTTGGCTCTTTAATTTGATGATTTAAAAGAAATTGTACGATTAAGCCTATGCATGCATGAAGTAGTGTCCTAGAATGTAGTAGGAAACTAGGGTCGTTACATACATTCTTCATCATCTTCATCCTGCTCTCAATCGCTCTGTGATTACTCTCAACCCATATCTCAAAGAAGAACTTATCCCTTAATAAAATTAAAACACTGAAGCCAAATCCTCTCTATTGATTCTCACCTTGAGAATAACGAGAAAGAACTTGTGGTGATGTCCCCTTTGTCACTACCGTGTTCGTGGACTTTCTGAGTTCTTGAGGTGAAATTCAACTTCGTGTTATGAACAGAAGGAGAAGTGAGAAGATGGTTCTTCAAGGGTTAGTATTATGTTCCCTTTTTCCTTTCTCTTTTCACCATAGAAAAGCATGCTTTCTTCATTTCGTTTATCCATGTTTCCGTCCCATTGAATTTTGTCTTTAGTAAAATCAATTTAGAGACAAACGTAATCATTTGCTTACTTTTTGGGGATTCAAATCCTTTCAATCGGTATTAGAGTCAGGTTGTATCTCTGATTTTAGTTTTTGAACATCAATTCAGAGTTTTAATGGGATTTGTACACTGCATCTTGATTGTTCGGTGGTTTTCTCATTAGAGAAATTTATGGTGAGAATGGAGCAAGACAGATGATGAATTGAAGCAGATAAAGCATTCTACCTTCGAGCGTAATGCACAACATGATTATGCTATCATTACGTTGTAAGGAAGAATCCCCAGCATCACTATGCTTGATAACAACGTTGTCACACTGATGTAGAGCATAGCAATGCTACGACAAGCATAAGGTTGTTCTGCGGCAAAAGAAAAGCTAGTGTAACGATGCTAGTCCAAAGTGTCATTACGCTTCGAACGTGATATGCACACATCAAGCACTTCAAGTTCATGGCTTCGAGCGTGGATTGAACAGTTTTGTTATTTTTTTTATTTTATTAAATTGTCAATTTGTAATAATTAATTTATTAATTATTTTTATTAATTCAATTAATATAAGGATTATATTAATTTAAATAATGGTTTAGGATGACAATTTTTAGTCCAATGTTGCTTTTGAAGGAGATGTTTGGACAACCGTCCACCCAACTCTGACATGACGCTCTTAAATACATCTTTAATGCCCGTATGAAAAAGGGAGCATCTGTTCAAGAACATGTTCTTGTCGGGGTTAATGCTTTGAATCTCGTGGGTCCAATAGTTTGTAATTGTAATGTACAAATATTTTTTTTATTTAATAAAATATAAGATGTTTAATTTGACATTTAGTATCATTAACCCACAAACCAATAAACTAACATCCAAGGTTATCTTCTATAGCTTAAACATGTATGTAGAGATATACAGGTGGATCGTGTTTAAGTGATAACCGAAATGGTCTGAAGTAGATGGATACGACTGGATATCTTATCCTGGTGACACTACGAATATAACCCGCTTTGTAGATGTTACAATTGTTGTAAAGTGCTACAAATGATTTAATCCTAATCAATCATGTAGAGATATGTGAGCGAGATATTCTATACAGAGGAGTTTGTATAAGACCGGATCACGAAATGACTAGTCTCATTATATAACACTATTCATAATAGAGACTTACATTTCACCATGATGACCATAGGTGACTGATAATAGAACTTTTGGTGTCGCTCCCAAAAGCCTATAGATCAAAAAAAAAAATTTGTATATACCGAACTACTCCTATTACTACAAAGACGTAGCAATTGTGGTAAGTCCAAGTTGATCCACAGAGATGTGTAATTTGTTTCGTTAAGCAAATTTCCTAACTAGAGCGATAAATTGGGGGTTTTACTATGGAAGAGATAAATGCCTGAAATTGAAATAAAAGGGTAAATGTAATCTAGGATAAGGGCCTATCTAATTTCTAGAGGAAGAAAGATAATCCTATGCAATTTCTATCATGAAAATCAAGAATTAAACAAACATTCTATTTTATGCATTCATGACTACTAAATCAATTCGACTTAACTAATCTCTACACAGTCCAACAATCAATTAAATCAAAATCAATCAAGCGTCCTAATTATTAATTAAGGTCGGAAAGATCATACCCTAATTAAACTGTATGCTTTTAATTCTACTGAGTTCTTAGCGATCATATAAAATTAAAATCATATGCATTAAGAATGAGGATTCAATCGCATCGATTAAATGTCAGGAAAAGCCATATTCAATTAACCAACATATTCTTCAAATCTGGATTAAACATGCATTACCAAGATTCAAGACCAGCCTATAAATCTAAGCATTCACATCTAATCTTTTTCTACCAGGATAAATTCAAGCATAGACGAACACAAGGAAATGTGCGAGATTGAAATTAACTAGTGGAGACATGCAATTATGATAGGATTGTCTGTCCAACAGACAAATGCAAATCCAACTACATCAAGATTCAAAGAAAACATAGAATTGAAGAACATCACATTTTGGGTCGTCAATCCTTTGATTTTTATGGGTGAGAGTGGTTAGATCGCTGACTCAATAAGCCTACCATTTTTGGGATTCTTCTGATTAGGGTCCTGGGAACACAACTACACAATACGAAATTAACTCATTCCCTAATGTCTTGGTAAGTAGATAAATTGCTCCCTTAAGGACTGATTTTGGGGCTTAAATAATGTGGCGCCACACTCTCTCTTGGTCCGAGAGAGGTTTGATCATAGTTAGACCATGACTTATTGTTCATTAGAGGGTTCAATGGTACTTAAGAAGCTAGATGTAACTACAGAGGCAAAATGGAAATTCTGTCCCAACAGTACTTATGAGTAATTTGTGCAGGGTTATTGCATTATTGATTGATTATATGTAATGGAAAAGTAAATATATCTGTAGTATGGAGAGTGCAACTATCGGTTTTTTAGGTGAGGCCATGCATGGGAAATCAAGAATATGTTTCATTTAGCGAGGATTTTAGATTTAGACTTCTACACCTATCCTAAACACATGAGTTATCAAATGTTAGTGTCATCATTGAGATTTCAAAGCACGACGCAAGACACAAGAGTAATGACAAAGGAAAAATAAGAGGAGTATTGAAGACAAATGCAAGGATCAAAATGATGTAAATTTCATTCATAGCAAAGATATATACATGAAATTCAAAATGGATAAATGCATACAAGAAGTTGAAACAAAAAAATATAATCAGAGGATCAACACCCTCAAATTTGTTTACGAGGCCAATGCGTCGTCCCTTTGTTCAGGGGATGGGTATTCATCCATGAATCTATGGGGATCGCGCAGGTGCTGTAGTAGTGGAGGTAGGGCAAACATTCCCATCAAGACTTAATTAGTATACTACATCGTGAAATCAAACTGGTCTTGGCTCCTTTATATTTGCTAACGCAAGTAATCCCTCAAAAAAACATTTTGGCATTCCAGAGTTTCCTGTTGCAGGTAAAGAGCTTCCATTATGCCGCCAAGGTTCAGAGTTGTGCTTGGATGAATTGTTTGAGCTCATCCATGTTCACTTGTGAGGTAGGAGGTGTATATGCATTGGACTAGAGAGGTTGTGGTTCATGCATCTCCTCAAATGAACTATTAGTGGTATGAGCATTGCTTGTTCCCAATCCAGTTGGCTTATAGATGACCATTGAAAGGTCAAAAGGCAAGAGGTAAGAGAGAGTGAAAAGAAGACCGTCGAGGCTCGTCGTTTCACCAATCTGGTCACTATGCATTTCATCATGTTGACTTGGACCATTTGGTTCATTAACAAAAGATGTGAAGGCTAAGAGGCTTAAAGAGGGAAGAGGTAGATTAAAGTCGACAAGGCTGGTGTCCTCATAGTCTAATGCAAGCTCAGCTTCTGATTCATGTTCATTAAGTGAAGCTTTATTGCTTGGTTCATCTTCAGAAGTTTCAACACGTGTTTTCTTTTTCTTGTGCTGTAAAGGTTGAGGTCTTGAAGTTTTTGGTTTGGGAGGCAAGCTTAGCTGATTGGATGACCCTCTTAACAAACGCCTTATGAGATTTATGTCCATGAACCCGTCAACTTCCTCAAAGTCATCCCTCAAAGGGATGCCAGCACATTCGTATAACACGCAGATGAGCCACGGAAAGTACAGCTTCCCGCGTGGTTTCCCCTTGACACTCTTGATCTAATAAACTACGAGTTTTTCCATGTCAAGGGGTATGTGTTGCATTATACAATAGTTGGCCAAGACTCTCTCCCACGATTCAATTTCATCATGCGTTGTGGGGCATGATTCAGTTCTTATCATGTATAGCCACAATTTGGCATCAAAGAGAAGGTTTCTGGGTGCCATGGTCATGATGCCCGTTCTTCAAATTTGCCATGAGCTCCCCGACTTAGCCACTACTCATACCGCATCTTCTAATTGGCTCAAAGTTTGCTGCTCTATGATGCAATTACCCTTAAGATCAGGGCTATCTTGTGTTTCGAGCACTTCATTGATGATTCTTGGGGAGAAGCAAACAACACAATCTTCCACCAACACCGTGAAGATATTTTTTGTGGTTTGAGATGATTCTTGGGGAGAAGCGAACAACACAATCTTCCACCAACACCGTATTCCTTACTTCATCGAATTCGTTGTGTAGAACGTGCGGATGAGATGGGGCCAGATTTTTTATGGGCTGACACATAGTTGGTGCCAACCCAATGTGTCGATGGTATATTTGATGTACTCTGACAGAGGACTGCATTATGGGAAAAATCCCTTCTCTACGAGGATGTCATTCAACTGATGCTTCCTCCCCCTTGTTTGCTTAGGTGATGCAAGTGCCACCCTTTTTTCTTTCTTCTCCTTCTTTTTATATCTCCTGGCCACTCGGGCCAATGCTCTTGCTTTCTTCTTCAACTCTCTTCAGAGAACTCCCTTTTTCTATCCATGTTTTGCAGGCTTATACTCTTCTAGCCTACGTTCCAATTTGCTTGAATCGAATAAGCTACCTTTTTGCGTTGCAACCACAAGTCCAGTTACAACTTCATTTCCATTTGAAAGTCGTTGGAGGGATGTGTCAAGGTCAATTGCTACATGGCCAAATTCCTGCAACCTTTCTTCATTTTCTTTAGGTGTCATTTTCACTTCCAATATAAGGGCATAGTGTGCATCGTCCATTTCTTGATCTGTTGGGATTGATGCACTTTCAATCCTCTCTCTTTCTGGCTCACTTCCAACCAACGTGACATCAACTTCTTGACGCATGAGCTGATCCAGCTCCAAAAATTATCTCTGGTCAAGGTTGGCTAAAATAGGTCCAAAGACTTCTTGCTCGTCTCTTTGATCCAGCTCACTAAGATGAAGATGCATTTCTTCAGGTTTCTCAATAGGTTCCAACGCAGAGCTATTGGACCTTAGTGGATCAATTGATGGGGGTGGTGTGTAATAGGGGGAGCGTCAGATGGTGTATGCGGCAAACCGATTAGGATGCGGAAGAAAGAGGGCTACCTCCATGGGGAAGATGGTGGTTAAGTGCTCTATGGCTAAAGGCACTACCAGATGCATGTTAGGTGATGGTGCGGTTCTCAAATGTTCAGGCATAAGGGTCATGCATCGGCACTGTAGGTGTGTGATAACACAAAAAATGTGCTATCTCCCCTCCTTATTTTGGGATCAATAGGCTATTTAATGAGTTTAATTGATGTTTTTATAGGTCTTTAGTGCACAAGAGGTTGAATAAGGCGTTCAGTGCGAAAAGACCATAAAATAGCCAAGATTGGAGATAAATTGCACAAAAAGGAAAAAAATACCAGAAATAACCACTATGCCCCTAATCGGAGTGCTTCAATGCTCAAAGAAGTGTTACGCAACGCTCAAAGGCAGTAGCCTTACATTCTCGTGAAGACAAGGTAGCGTTGCAACGTTACGAACTTTGACGAAGGTGTGCGCGCTATCTTGTGTAACATTGCGACACTTCAGTATCTGTTTTATAACGTGTTTTAGTTCGAAATGTTAGGTTATCACGTCGTTTTTCCATTTCTTCACTTGTTTTCTTCTCCTATCTACTTTAAAAATTAATTTCTTACCACTTTTATCATCTTGGAGCTTGATTATTGCTAAGAGGTAACTACTTAGCTTGACTTTGTAGTTTATTTCCATTTCTTTTTCATTCTTAAGACTTGAGCTGTATTTTTATTGAGATTATTCTGAATTTTAGAGTTTTCATCTTGAATTCATTCTTCAACCTATCTTGCATGGGATAATTAGAAAAATTAGTCATGTTGGTATGATTGATTGCTTTTGATTAGCTCTAATTTGTAATCGTTAGGTAGTTAATCATCTAGAAGCAATGATTCAGTAAGTTTGTGAAGTCAATTTGGGATTCCATTTAATAAACCTCGCTTTCGAATCTAGATAAATCTCACTCTATTAGTGGAGGATTCTTTCTCAAACTATAAATTAACGGAATGCTGCTCTTAACCTCTCATATACATGAAAACACAAGAGAGAGACATATGTTCTTCAACATCTTCATCCTGCTCTCATTCTCTCTGTGATTTCTCTCAACCAGATCTCAAAGAAAAACTTTCTTACCAAAACTAAAACATAGAAGCCCACTCTTCTCTATTGATTCTCACCTTGAGAATAACAAGGAAGAACTTGTGGTGGTGTCTCCTTCGTCACTGTTGTGTTTGTGGACATGCTGAGTTTATGAGGAGAAGTTTGAGTTCGTGCTGTGAATGGGAGAGGAAGCTAGAAGATAGTTCTTTAAGGGTCAGTATTAAATTTCCCTTTTTCCTCTCTATTTTCACTGTAGAAAAGCATGCTTCGTTCATTTCGTTTATCCATATTTTTGTCCCTCTAAATTTTGTGTTCTATAAAATGAATTTAGAGACAAACGCATTCATTTACTTCCGCTTCAAGGAATGCAAATCCCTTCAATTCATATATATGTTTAATTTTCAAAAATCAAAAGCCAAAAACCAAATGGTTATCAAATGGGACCTGAATCTTGAAAATAAAAAAAGAAAAATTAGGCCCAGTTTGCTAACCATTTTATTTTTGTTTTTGGTTTTTTTTTTCTAACTAAGTCTTATTCCTCCCCATTTCTTATAATGATTTGTATCTTTTTAAATTACAATGGTTGACTTCTTTGCCCAATTCCAAAATAAAAAAGAACTTTTTAAGAGCTACTTTTTAGTTTTCAAAATTTGGCTTAATTTTCAAAGGAAGAAATTTGTAGGTAGAAGTTTTGTTTAGATGCTTAATTTTCAAAAAACAAAAAAAAAAAAAAATCAAATAGTTAACAAACAAGTCCTAAAGTATTTGGATCGCTAAAATTTTTAAATTTTACCAATATACTAAAAAAATATTGAAAATTTAAGATTCTATTAGACAATAAATTTAGTTTTGTATCTAATAGAATTTACTAATAATGTATTAGACACAACATTAAAAGGTTGAGGACCTTTGTTTACCATCAACTTGAAAGCTTATAAATTTAAATAAACAATTTCGGAAGCTAAAAAATAAAGTAGAAATAAAGTTCAAAATTTAGGCACAATGCTTTCAAATAATATTTCCACTATATCACGTGAGCAAGGACAAAAATATCATTATTTGTGGATAACTCAGATTTACATATAGATGCATACTATGGGGAAAATGATGAATATCACATAAAATTATAAAATATTATGAACTTTATAGTGAAGTTTTAGAACAAACTCATTTAAGAAATAAACTATGACTTTAAGCATATGAATCAACAATTAGAAGCCAAATATGATCGGTAATGAAATAATAGATAATAATAAAAATTGAAAAAAGATTATGAACGGAATATTTCATTAAGTTTAGCTAGATCATAACAAAATGAATGTCAAATATAAGACTCGATAGTAAGAAGATGATTCAGGAGGTACTAGCTCAACATTAGCATAATGTATTTGATGATGATAATATTGATCTCAAGTCATAGGATGTTCAAAATTTCTAACATAATTGGAAGCATGCAATCCATGAGTCTCAACGTCATCCCCGATTCTACCAATAGGAGGATGCCTCGGATAAAACCATTTCCATCCAAGTGAGGATGCTTTGAAGAATTCACTGACTAAAAATGCTTAGACTAAATTGAAAATCATTTGAAAGAAAAGTCTTCAGTCCAGTACAAGTACACATTGTCTTGTCAATAAGTAGTAAAAAATTGTAAACATGGTAACCAAGAAGGAGATGATGAGTATAAAAGAATAAATATTGTAACAAAGAAAGATTTTAAATAATATTATTACAGTTGATTGTAGATTATAAATAGTTTAAAATGACACTATTATATTTTAAGCCACAAACATGAAGTGAGTGATAATAGTCCACCCGTGTAACTTCAAGTTGGGGCTCCAAATACCCCTTAGAATTTCAAATGTTCAAATTAATTTTGTAATTTTAATGCATTTTAAAATTAATCACCGTTAATTTGAAGTTAAATTTTATTAAAATTGATAAAGTAATAATATTAATTTTTATTTAAGATAAGATACAATGGGAATATCACAGAGATATTAAATTTGTTTTACAAAAGATAACTATAAACTAACATAGGAAGTGGATAGTTAAAAGAAAAAAGAAAAAGTGTTGAGATTAATTTCAAGATAATAATTTGGAAGAAAGAGAAAGGGAATATATCTATGGTGCCAGAGGAATGATTAAAGAGAGGGAAATGGGTACGAAGAAAATGGTAATAATTAAAGAGAGAGATAGGAAAGGTACGAAGAAAATTTTCATGATTAAAAAGCACTAATGGGAGGAAGAAAAATTGAAAGATCATCGGCCATCAAGAGTGTCTTAATGTCCCTTTTTTACCTTTGAAATATATTTCGTAACTTATCAAATAACTCGTTACATTAATTTCGGAGCTAGTTTGGCATCATTTTTCAAGTGTATATATATATCTATATATATATATATTTTTTTGAGATAACAAAACTAAACAAAACTAACGGCCAAAAGATGGCTTACAAAAGATCCTTCGATAATTCTTACAAGGAGAAACTAACCAATCAAGAAAATTAGATGACCAACAAAATTTAACACCAGATGTAACCCACCTGGCCAACTCATGAATGGTTTAGTTCTACTCCCATGAAGTGAAACTGACAATCTCTACAAGAAGAAACTTTCAACTGAATATCCTCAATCATATTACGCATCTCCATTAACAAATCCACCGTTCTATTCAACATACCCACCAACAATTTACAATCAGATAAAATAGTGAGACTCCAAACCATATTTGTAAGCCCATGAACTTTTGCCTTCAATTTTTCCTTTCCAATCTAAGTTTGATTATAAATGTTGCTCTATGCGTGAATTGCCTTAAGATACTTAGTAAAAATTAAGTTTGGCGTTGGGAGGAGAGGTTTAGGCATTGAGCTTGTAAGAAAAGAAGGGAGGGGGGTGTTGGGCATTGGGGAAAAGGGTACCTAAGTGCAGAATAGGCAAAGTTCTCTAGGGGTTGTGAAGGGTATGTATGCATTAGAAAAGGGAGCAAGGAAGGAGAATTTGATTAAGCCTAAAGGAAGTATGCGTTGGTGAGAGGTGAAAGGAAGTGTGCATTGCATCAGCTCTTCGAAAGAGACTCCATGAACATACTAAGTTCACTCGTCTCATCTATGACAGCACCATGAGCTTCCACAACGTTGAAATGGACTATCATGTCTAGGACATGTTCTCTCACAGAGGTCCCCTCTTTCATGCGAGAGTTATAGATGTACTTAATAGAATCATGTCATATCAAAGAAGACAATTGCCTGAACATATCTTTCAATGACGCCATGATCTCTAGTGCAATGACCATGGTTTCATACTTCTTAGTAAGCTCATCTGATATGCTTGCTAACATATAGACTCTGGCGTTTTCGTTAGCCCGAACCCATCTGTCATAGGCTTCCCGAACGTTTCGGTTAGCATTTGAACTGGGAAGAGGAGGACAATCCTCCATTCAAACAAACCTTAAATCATCAATGACTAATATTGTGTTTAAGTTTGATTTTCAGGTTAAATACCCTTCACCGTTAAATTTATCGGAAGCTAATAGTTGTATAATCGAGTTGGAAATTGCTGAAATATAAAAAACTTCTATTAAACTTATTGCATTAAACCCAATTTTAGCAAAAGTAATAAACTACCCATATTTCTTTATTTATTTGCAACAATACTTTAGTGAATTAGAATAGATGCTACCTAGGGGCAGTCGAATACTTCTTCACTGAAGCAAGACAATCTTGACCAAATACTATCTCCAGAATAACTCTTATATCTATAGTCATTTAGTTACCATTTTTGGTTAAGAACTTACTAACACTTAGTAACTCTTGTAAGTTTGATCCTCCACTTTTAAATTTCATAAAATAGTATGAATATGCCCCTGATTTGGAAGACAATATTCAAGACTGATCTATGAAACTTTATTCATTTATGAAGTTTGGGTTGTTCTAAATCCTATATTATAACCCTCCAAGGGGATCGCCATGGTTAACGATTAGCTAGTGCCACCTAAAAACGACAGCAGGTGCAAGTTAAAAACCTCACGGTTCAAACTAATGAAAGAGATTGTAGGATATGTTGACACATTTTCTTCACCCAGTTACTATGAACTACTTCCCCCATTCACCTTGTTATTGACCCATGCAAACAGTTTCCAAATAGAGCAGTCGTAGTAAAAGCGATAGGAAGCCGAGCATGGATCTCACGGTGTGAACTCTTGGGGACGTGGGAGCTAAAAATGATATATCGTATATATTATTAATCTCTTACTGAAGTGTTCTAAATGTATGGGTATTCTTTTACTTAGGTATATTTCGGCTAATAAAAACCCTAAGTCGATGTGATTTTTCCAAACATAACTCTTATATTTGGATTTAACCTACGATGTCTAGGTTATAAAACCATTTTATTACCTCACACCGCTGACACAACATCATAAAACCGGTTAACAACTCTCAACATTTCGGCCATAATCCCCAAGTAGCTGGTGTTCCGTAAATTGTCAACTTAAATACCTCTAGCCTTAGACAGAATTATAGACCGATTGAGTTTGTAAACATATTTTATAAGATAATGACCTATTTGAACTATTAAAACAGGTTTTATCCTAAGTGAGCATGCTGCTTATCTTTGTTATAAATTTTAAATGTCTAATTCAATTTTAACAACTTATAAAAATAGACATGCTTTGTATTCATAACAAACATCAAAAGCATTCAAACTTTAATATAACGCTTATATTAATCTTTATAAATCCTAATTATGCATACTATATATTATAATTAACTTATAACATATGATTATGCATGTAACATGCTTTCCTGTAGTGGGATTTTAAATCTTCATGGAATATTATATGCATAAACATGTTTAATTTAAATATAACATACATCACATGCATAAATATTTAAATAACACTAATATGGCTCAACTTTGGCATCCTAAGCAAGTAAATAATAACTAATTATTGCATAAAAAGGTTCAAAACATCTTCAAAAAGAGGTTGGACCGCTCGATCGAACCCGAACCACCTGAACCGGTCCTCCAATGCTCCAATTGAGGCTAAACCGATCCAATTTGAGCTGATCCAGACAAGGAGTCAAATAAACTGGTCAAACCGGTTGACCCAACGTGAACCGGCTCACGAGTGCATGCCTTTCTGGGCTTGGATAAGCAGTGTTGCAACGCCACGAGCTTCATCAAGAGCAGTGTTGCAACGTTTCCTGGCAGTAGCTGCTCCTCCAGGTTTCTGCTATGGACCTTACTTGCTTCAATATTTAATTATATCCTAATTTCAACTCCATTGACTCCAACAAAATTATAGACTCTAGAGCACATATATAAGCTCATCAATCAAGTGTCAATTACAAATTAAACTTCAAATTCAAAGAGATATCTAATGCCAAAGTTGAATTTCAACAATATTAGTAAACCAAACATGCATTCTTAGAACTTCACCCACCAAACTCAAATTAACGTTAATTGAGTACTTAAATCATGTTCTGATACTAATTGAAAGAGTAAACATTCATGCAACAGAAGAAATCAGAATCAATAAGCACTCTAATTCCACATAATTTGAGTTTTAAAGCATGCATACAAACTGATATACAAAATAGGGTTTCATAAGTATATTACCTTTGATGAAACTCTTTAAATTCTTACTCCTATTCACGAAATTAGCCTTCAAAAACACAGTAGACCACTAAGAGGATCTTCTCTACTATCCTCTAACTCAGATTGTGTGGTGGAAACACTGAATTAAGGTTAATTGATTAGGGAAGAGAAGAGGGTTTTGGAGAGAGTAGCAGAGTTTCTGGAATTTCAGCTTGCATCCTCTCCAAATTTGAAATTTCAGCATATTTATGAAGAATTAACATGCAGGCACTCCAATCCTCAGCTTATTGACACCTCAAGAAGTTGATTATAATGAGCTAGGTGTTAATTAGAGGATTAATCCAACAAATGTTGGATTAATCCACTAACTTCCCATTTCATTTTATTTTTTAAAATTCAAAAATTCATTTTTCAAAAATAAATTTATTTTTCATAAAATAAAATTCAATTAAAATCAAAACTGAATTTTGAATTTAAAAAATTTGAATTTTTTTATTTAAATAATTAATTTAACAAATTTAATTAAATAGTTAAATAATAATTTAATATCAAATATTAAATTAATTAAAGACCTAATTTAAACATGAATCCTATTCATGTTAATTCAATATTTAAATCGATATTTAAATATTCCAATCTCCCTGATTTCGTGCAATTTCAATAAATTAAACGTTTAATAATATTGAATAAAATTAATCAAACCCTAAATTGAATTTGAACACTTCAAATTCAAAACCCTAATTTCGAATTTGAACAGCAAATCTGCTCAATTCACTAATCCAAGATAGATATTTACGAGTTAGTAGAGAGACTTTATAGACCTACAGATCATGAGCTCCAACGATTCGAGATTAATTGGCTAAACTCTTTAGACCAAATTAATCAATATTCATTAACTACCGAGACACACCACTATAGAGTTGACTATATAATGGTTTGTCTCGGTAGTTAATCAATATTTGTTAACTACCAAGAAACACCACACTCAACATTTAGAAAGTTCTCACAAAGACAAGCTATCAAGTGAAAGAGTTTCACAAAGCAATAGTGTTCAAAGACTAAATAATCATGTAGAGTTGACTACATGATAATCACTAAGCTGTTCGTAGCTACATGATCGAGTGGCTAAGTCTATACGATATGTTGCCATTTACTAAACGATCGATTATATCGTCTAGACGATAGACTGTGTTCTTATTTTTCCACTTGCTTGATTGTCTACTCAATTGTAGACCTCTAGTCTCTACCTCAAGCCAAGATCATATAGAGTCCACAACTCCTGGATTCTCACACCGAGAATACCAAGGTAACTATTGTGGTGGTGTCCTTACTCAGTTCGTGGATTGAGTTAGACTTGATTCGGTTGTTGGCTGTTCATGTTGTTCGTGTGGTGATCATTGTGTTCATATGTTGCTATCTTTGGACGCATTGAAGACTGATCGAGGGATTCTTGAAGAATTGTACTTCAAAGGTATGCATCCTCAATCCCCTGTATCACTGTATAGCATGTTGTAATTTCTGTTTGTGCATGACCTATTAGTTTCCATTTTAGACTGTAATTGTTTGTGTTCAATTCGAATGGAATCTGGAACGATCCCTTCCGCTGCTCATGGAAATCCTCATGTTTGATTTCCTTCAATTGATATCAGAGCTAGGTTGTTCTGATATTCCAAATACCATTTCTGTTTTGAACTTTTTTTTTATAGTCATGGTGGGTTTTAAGTTTTCTGCATTGCGTTTAAGAGTTAAATTTGTTTGTGGATATGTTGATGAATGTTTACGGGATGATTGCCTCTGTGTAAAGCTTTCTTTAAGTTTACAAAGTGTTAATCTGTAAGGGCCCCTACGTTTTTGTGCATAATTAACAAGCAATCGAGTCTGTATTCAAAGTGTTTGAAGTTTGTTGAGTCGTTCTTGATAAAGTTTTGAAGCATGGCGGTTCTCATCAAGGAGGAAGAGCAAAGATTGGTTGTATGGTGTAGCTGAAGGTAAATGATGGTTGAGATTTGGCGTGTAGAAAAGTTCTGCCTGATTGTGTAGTATTTACTAAACAATCGGTTAGCTAATGCTAAACGATGGGGTAAAGCGTTTACTCTATCGCGTAGCGTTGATTGCTCGATCGTGTAGATGCTGAAGGTAAACGATCACGTAGAGCATTTGATGCTCATCGTTTAATTGAAGGCGTGCGCACTAAAT
Source organism: Benincasa hispida (assembly GCF_009727055.1). Taxonomy (NCBI): domain Eukaryota; kingdom Viridiplantae; phylum Streptophyta; class Magnoliopsida; order Cucurbitales; family Cucurbitaceae; genus Benincasa; species Benincasa hispida. Next base: position 63,316,493 of record NC_052351.1, on the reverse strand, counting down.
GATCATGTAGTTAGCATGCTTCATCGCATAGTCACTGACTGCACGATCACCCGGTATACGATACCTTGACGTTTGCTCCACGATTGTTTAGATGATTTTGCTTCACCGCATCGTTATCATTTAGTCGATCGCTTAAGGCTTGCGTTGCACGATGCACACTGCACGTTCAAGGAGACGCGTTCTTCGCCCAGACGGTTTAGGACTCGGTTCTCCTATTTGAACCAATGACTCATTGCCCTTTGTAATAGTTAGCTTAGTTTTTTGAGGATTTGAGGCTAATTATCCCGGTTCATCAACTTTTATTTAATATACATGAGATGTATGTTGGTTTATATGCCATAGTGTATGACATATAGATTTAAAACCCATCTTAGGTTATGCATTTTATTCACGCATCATATATTATAAGGGTTATAATATAGTTATTGGCATGATGAAATTACAAGAGAGCATGCGCATGCATCATGAAATATAAGAGTTATATTTATGCACGCATTAAACATATTCATGTATCATCTTTATATTATAAGAGTTATAGTATAAGGGTGTATGGAAGCATGTATGCTTGGTTCGTTACTTTGTTATAAGTGTGTTATATAAAAGTAGCAATGAATGAACAATGCATGGAGCATGACACTTAGGCTTATTTATAAGAGTTATGAATGTGTTGTATGTGTAGCTTCGCATTGTGGATGGTTTTAGTTGTTTCATGTTATAAGCATTATAATGGAAATTAGAACAAAAATCAATGAGAAAGAATTGCATGCAAATTTAGCCGAACTCATGTTTTAAAAGGGTTTTAAAATTGGATTGAGATAGATCTAAGTTCAAGGTTCTAATTAGATTAGATACCTAATTTTAATCTTTTGAATCAGTTTAATATGATTAAATTGATTTCCATAAAAGATTAAATTTTTATTAAATCTATCTATAAGGGACCTTTTGTCTAAGGCGGTTTCTGTCTAGGCTGGGTATTTAAGCTGACGGAAACGAAACACCCCTATCTGGGAACCTACCTGGAAAGGTGAATTAGATAGATTTGCTACAAGTATGCGACAGTTGATCAAAGACTTTGTTAAAGAGTTTAATGAATGATGATCAAAAGTTGTTCAACTTTCCAAAGTAAGCGTTACTTTTGGGCAAACCTAAAAAGTCACTTAGTTAAAATTCTTAGCCATGTTTTTTCTAAGTAAATTAAACCCTAGGTTATAAAATACTCAGTGGGAGGAAGAGATATATATGATATGTCAATTATTCTACTCACGTTTTTCCCTGAATATTCACGTCATGAGATTCATGCTTGTCCTCATAGTGCCCTAGGAGCATCCTCTTCGGATGGTGTTTTCATGAATCAATATCAAGGTGGACGGAGAGAGTGTTTATAGCAAGTGGGTGAAAGATGTTTGTCAACATGTACTGCGGTCTCCTTCATTGGTTTGCACTGTGAGATCTTCTTGCATTGCCTCGTGGCGCCCTGGGAGCGTCCCCCTTCGGATGGCTTTTGTGTAGTTGGTTAATATCAAGGTGAACTCCAGAAATGGATAAGTCGCTTTAGTTTTTTCCCCTTCAGATTGGCTGCTTGGGGTGGAACTCTAGGGCCTAAAATGAAGGGTCACACTTACAGGAAATTGTTAAGCAAGTTAATGATTTATTGACCAAATAAATGATGGCTAGTCGTTATAGGAGCAAGAGTTGTTCTAGTATTAATGACTGATTGAGAATGTCTCAATTCAGAGGAGCGATTAATTGACTACCTTTCCGTGGTTTTTCTCTTAAACCTTTGAAGTGTCACTGTGAAACTAGATGTCACACGGGGTTCATTTCAGTTTTGCTAAACCGTATTGGATGTTGTTTTTTTCAAAAAGTATTTTCTAAAACTTAATGTAGGTCAATGTGTTTGATTTTTCAGCAACATGAATGATTTTCTATTTTTTTCCTCTAATTTGACCGATTATATACATTGAAAAGAGTCCGTTAAAACATATTTGTGGTAAACAACCTCGAGTTTGTCATGGGTGAGGAGTGTCCTCAAGTCCTGACCCTTGATGCACCATGATGTTTGTAATGCATATGAGGTGTGGATGAAGGCTAACTCGTTGGCTCGACTTCACATTTTGGTTAGCATACCTAATGCATTGGCCAAAAGGGTTAAGAATATGGTCATTGCATGTAAGATCATGGACTCGTTGCAAGAATTGTTTGAACGTCAGTTCTTACTTTTTTAGCACAAAGGGATGAATGACAAAGAAACGAATAGTGTCAGTTCCCAAGATAACCCCCAGTCTTTCTTGAATGTCAAGAGACTAAAAGAGAAAGCAAGTGTTGATGGATCTGATAAAGTTCATCGACGAGAAGTGTTCTATGAAATGGAACTTGGAGCTTATTTAAGTCCTGTCACTGATTCCACTACTCTTTGGAAAAGCAAGAAGTCTAAAGACAGTAAATATGATTTATTTGTCTTAAAGACGTGTTTGGTAGAGAATGATGATTCTGCTTGGATACTTGATATAGGTTCTACTAACCACGTCAGTTCTTGCTACCAAGGATTTAGTTACTGGGAAACGTTGCAAGATGGAGAGTAGACTCTTCGAGTCGGTACTGGTGAGGTTTTTTCAGCTGTTGTTGTAGGCAAGCTGAAGTTATTTTTGGACAAGAAACTTTATCCATTACTATATAATGTTTTTGTAGTTCCTCATATCACGAGGAACTTAATCTCGGTTTCTTGTCTCATTGAACATGGTTATACTGTCTCCTTTTCTAAGAGTAAAGTATTTATTTTCAACAATGGTATGGAGATTGGTTTTGGTTTAATGGTAAATAACTTGTATGTACTAAGGGCTTTAGTCATAAAAGCCTTGCTTAATACTGAAATATTCAGTACGGCGACAACTGCAAAAAGACCAAAGGTTTCTCCTAAGGAAAACGCCCATCTTTGGCATCTAAGGTTAGGTCACATCAACCTCAATAAGATTGAAAAGTTTGTGAAATGTTCACTTCCAAAAAGTTTAGAAGAAAACTCATTGTCGGTATGTGAATCATGCCTTGAAGGTAAGATGACCAAATAACCTTTTACTGGAAAAGTTTATAGAGTCGAGGAAACCTTAGAGCTTATACATTCAGACCTCTTTAGTCTGATGAGTGTTAGAGTTTGAGGTGGGTATGAATATTCCATCTCTTTCATAGATGATTATTCAAGGTACGGGTATCTATACCTAATGCAATGTAAGTCTGAAGCCTTTGACAAGTTCAAGGAGTATAAGGCTGAAGTAGAAAACTTGTTAGGTAAGAAGTAGGGGTGTACATGGGTTAGGTTAGGTTGGGTTGAAGGTATTTTTTGGACCAACCCGAAAGTTCAGGTTGGTTTTATTGGCAACCTAAATGACCCAAGTAAAGTTTCCAACCCAACCCATCTCATCCCTTAAAATCCGAGTTGGGTTGTCGGGTTATAACTTATTTTTTTATGTTTAATGAAAAATATGTAAATTTATATACAACACATGACTAATAACTAAAATCTCATAAAATTAAGATGTTAAATACCAAATATCTATGATATTTATTGTAAACTTTAAACAAAGACAAATATCATAATAATTTTAAAAGAAAAATATTAAAAATTCAAAAATTAATCAATACAAAGAAATCAAACTTTAAACAAAGAGGAATATATATATATATATATAATTCGGGTTGGGTTGGGTCAACCCAGATTTTTTTTTTAGCCAACCCATAGTCCAACCCAATTCAATAAAAATAGAAAAATTCAACCCAGCCCAACCCTAGAACAAAACGAACCCAACCCAACCCAACCCTTACATTTTGGGTTAGGTAGTCCGAGTTGTTCGGGTTGTCGGGTTATTTGAACACCCCTAGTAAGAAGATAAAAACATTACGATTTGATCATGGTGGAGAGTATATGGACCTTGAATTCTAGAACTCTATGATAGAACATGGAATCACGTCCCAACTCTCGGCCCCAGGTACATCTCCGCAGAATGGTGTATCAGAAAAGAGAAACAGAACCTCGTTGGATATGATTCGGTCTATGATGAGTTATGCTCATCTTCCAGACTCGTTTTGGGGATTTGCAGTGGAGACTGCCTATTACATTTTGAATAACGTTCCCTCGAAAAGTGTTTCTGAATCACCTTTTAAGTTATGGAGAGGTCGTAAAGGTAGTTTACGCCAATTCATGATTTGGGGATGTCCAGCCCACGTGCTTGTGGCTAACCCAAAGAAGTTGGAACCACGTTCGAAAGTTTGTCTCTTTGTAAGCTACCCCAGGGTAACGAGGGTGGATACTTCTATGATCCGAGTGAGAACAAAGTGTTTTTGTCGACATGCTATCTTCTTGGAAGAAGCCCACATTAGGGATAATAGACCATGAAGCAAGCTTGTTTTACATGAGATTTCTAGTGAGACTGAGACAATTGAGAGTTCAACAAGAGTTGTTGAACAAACTGATAGATCAACAAGAGTTGTTGAATAGACTGATAGATCAATAAGAGTTGTTGAACAGACTGATAGATCAATAAAAGTTGTTGATGTCGGTTCATCTGGTCAACCGTTTCAAGAGTTGAGACTACCTCTACGTAGTAGGAGGATTATGAGCCCACCGGAACACTACATGGGTTTGACTGAAACCCAAAACATCATGTTTGATGATGGGGTCGAGAATCCATTGTCTTATAAGAAAGCAATGGAAGATGTTGACAAAGATGAGTGGATTAAAGCCATGAACCAGAAAATGAAGTCTATGTACTTCTATTATATCTGGGAACTTGTGGGTCAGCCTGATGAGGTAAAACCTATAGGGTGTAGTAGAGCTACAAGAGAAAACGAGGTGTAGATGGAAAGGTGCAGACCTTTAGACTAGACTCGTGGCAAAGGGTTATACCCAGGTCGAGGGAGTGGACTATGAGGAAACTTCCTCACATGTTGTCATGTTGAAGTCTATCAGGATACTCCTGTCCATAACCACATTTTATGATTATGAGATATGGCAAATGGATGTTAAGACTGCCTTTCTGAATGGTAATCTTGAGGAGACCATCTGGCTCAACCAGAGGGGTTCATCGTTGTGAAACCCGAATTCTCATTTTCCCTACTTAAACAGGAAATAGAAGGGATTAACTAAGTATGTGTTAGATCCTACGTTAAAGAGTAGGAAAAAATTATAAGTATTTAAATAGGATTTGTTAAGTAGCTTTGAAATAAACCTTAACTAGTAAAAATTTGATTAAGTATGAATCCAAAAGAATTATGTGATGGAGGTCAGAAAAATAGCTAAGTATTAGACAATGTGTTGGCCATTAGAATTTGAGAGGTTACTTGGGGAATTGAAAAAGGCTGAAGTATGGACGAGAGAAAAGGTTAAATAAAATCTCCTCTCCTTTTCATGGTTCGGCAAATGATGCCTACATCCACGGGATGAAGTGGAGATTTTATTCAAGAGCTAAGTCACACCCTTTTCTTTTTGCAGATTTCAAGCTTTCTTGAAGCTTTGTATGTTGTTGCTACGAATTTGCATCATTTGCCAAACCACGTATATCATCGTGTAAATCTCTTCCTTCTCTTTTCTTCTACAACGTTGCATGTTCTTCATCGCCATCGTCTACGCAAGAAATCGCTCGAAACAAACAAAAAAAAATTAGGGTTAGCAAAGTTCTGCAAAACGATAGAGAGAACGAGAGAGAGAAAGAAATTAATTTTTCTCTGAAATCCCATCAGAATAAAGATAGTCATTCACTTCCATCATGCAAAAGTTAGTGGGGTTTTCCACGTGGAGCACATCAGTTGGAAGATCGTGGACAAAGAAGGTCTAGGTTTTCTACCAAACCAATTTATTTGGGGCAAAATAACCTAGGTTCACGATTTGGATAAGCAAACAGGGCCTACAATTCATCATTTGGGCTTTATAGTTCATAATCACAAGAAAGAAGGCCCAACACCTCCATTAGCTAGTGTAATAGCCATTATAGTTGTAGCTTCCATGATAGATGAGAGAGTGTTCGACATAAATCCCAAAAACTTCAAAACCTTACTCTCTTGAACAGATAGAACCACAAAATCAACATAGATATCACAAGAGTTAAATTTTGATAAAGAATTCAAATATATGATAGAATTGGCTCCCTCTTTCTTTTTTTTTTTTTTCAGTTAAAATGATTGCAGTATATATCTTCCAAAAACTAGAGGATTTAAACTAAGTATAATAATGAAGGATTTCAGCATAAACCAGATGCTTAACAAAAACTAAACAAATAAGCAATTAAACTTAGAAGTGAAGAGAAAAACCTTCTTTTCTTCAAGCTTGTTGTACCCAAAAATGCAGTACAAACTAAACCATATTGGGTTAGAAACAAACCATATTGCAAAATAAATCATTAGGACAAATAATGGATAAACATAACAAAAAAAAAAAATTATAAATAGCTATCCAGAAACTAGGAAATCTCTAACAACTATAGATCTTAAAAAAAGGAAATAAAATGAAAGACAACAATGATACTAAAAATAAAATGTAGTATCCAGTCATAAATGTTAAACCATTCAATGGGTAGGTAATAGAGGCACACAAGAAATAATCAAATAATCTTTATATCCTTCCATTTGATATCCCCGAAGAAGTACAGAATAAATCTACAATCCATGAGTACTTAGTTTTACCTTGACTATGCAAATGGTTTATCCCTCTCGAGTTCTAATTTCATAAGTTCAGCTTCTGCTTCTCGTTTTTTTGCTAAACCCTTGTCTCCTATGAAGGAGGACTAACATCACAAGCAACGACAATGAGATTTGACAAAAACATAGGTTATGATAAGAACTTTATCTCCTGAGAAATAAATCAACAAATGTGCCTAAGTGAAATTTTAATTTCTGATAATAACTCTTAAAGTACGTTGGGCTTTTCTTCTTTTCTTTCATTTTGCTTTTAAGAATTCTTCTTTTGAAATGTGATCTCCTGTAATGTTTTGAAGTGCGAGGTATATTGTATAACTTAGTACCAAATTTTCTACGAGATAAAGAGAAGTGAGATGTTGATTGTTGATGCGTCTTTAAGAGAGATATATTTTCTACTTTAATTCCCTCAAAATTGTGTTATTTGTTTGCTTTTAATGCTCATTTTGTAGGTAAAATGGTTTCAAGAGTGATTAGGAATCATTTTGAGAAATTGGGTTAAAAAGGATAAAAAAATAACCAAGAAGTCAACAAAGTTGAAGAGAATCGGAGTAATTATCAAAATGCCATCAGACCTATTATTATGACCCTCCCAGAGGCGTTGAGCAACGCTTGAAGACAGAAAGCATCCATCTGCTACAAAACAGGACAGTGTTGCAACGCTCCCAACAACATCTGGAGTTTGACATAATTGTCCGCGTGTGCCTTGTGCAACCTACCGTCAAGACCCTAGCCCAATGCTTCTTGGTTTTTTTACGATTTAGCATGGCAACGTAGCCTCAGCGTCGCGATGCTACACCTACAACTATAAAACGTTTTCTTTCATTTTTAATGAAAAGAGAGCCAAAAACTCTTCATGGAGTCTAGAGTTTTTCTGTCACACCCCACCCCAGACCACCCTGTTAGCCTAGAGAAGGGCGTGACTGCAGTAGTTATCAACCCTTTAGCTGACACTTACTGCCTAATAACTCTTGTGGAATAACTCTGATACCAAAATATAAACTATATACAGTGGAATGTCTTTAGGCCAACAATTTATTAATTTAGAAACATAACATATTTAGAATCATTACAATACTAGATTTACAAGTCTAGTGAGTGACTTAGGAAAGATAATTGATTCTCATGCAAAATCTCAATAAAGAGTTTAACTAAAATATAAGCTTCTACAGTACTTGTACTGCAGTATAAACATTTTCCAAGCATGAAACATATAAAGCTATTTTAAATCATAAAACAGTAAAATTGTTTCTCAGTTGAGGATAACCCTACTGTGGGTAAAAACAATCCCAACACCAACTACTAGTCAAAAGAGAACCCTTTTGCTCAATCTCTGATTCTACCTACGTGCACGTGGTCATACTAAGTACCGTCATACCTTAGGTACTTCTGCTTAGATACCTTCTCAACATCCTTCAGTATCTAGTTGGTTTGGTACTTTCTCAAATGTCCTTCAGTGCCAATAGATACCTTCTCAAAATCCTTCGGTATCTAGTTGGGTGGATACCTTCTCAAATATCCTTTGGTATTGTGTTTTAAGTAAAACTAGTCATAAATGACTTTCTCTCTTTAAAGCATATAAAGTATAACACATATAAAACATGGCTTTAAAGGTACGCATGCTGAGTATATTTAACACATATAAATCGCTTTTCAACAATTTCTCACACATGCATGCATTTAAAACATAACTCATGGTTTGCTTGGAAATCACTTTATAAAACTAGCTGGCATGAGAATAATCTTCTTTAAAACATGCTTTCTATAACACGTTGTAATTTAACATTTAAGTAAATGTTTTAGTCAAAACGTTTTAGCCACTCACCTAGATTGCTTAGGAGCTCTTCACTCTAGTAGCTCCCTTTTCTACCTCGGGCTCCCTTTTCACTCCTAGAATTCAGATTCAACTTACATCTTAGATTGCTCATAGTTCTGGACCTTATTTTGAGATACTTTCTTCTATAAACATATTCTAAAATTTCTCAGGAAGCATACCCTAAATTTTAGCTCAGAACTCCTCGTGATTTGGCTGGAATCATAGAATCTTCAAGACTGGCCCAAGCTTATTCGACAGCCTGACCCTTCTGTCTTCTTCTCAGTTTCCAGCCGGATCCCTTTGAGCTTTTCCTTCAGAAGCCCTACCCTGAAAACTAGATTCTTAGAGCTTTTAGGTGGCTTTAGAATCACTCCAAACGCACGAGTAAATTGGGAGAACTCCTCGTCCCAAGTTGATGCGTCCTCTTCAGACCTCACTGTCCAATGCGTCCTCTATGACTAACACATGGATTTGGCTCCAACGCAGCAAGTTTGCTCAAATTTCCCACTCTTTTTACGGTATTTCTGAATTGTGATCTAAAAATGAAGTCTTTTGGCCCTATTTATAGGCGTCCAAACCTTCTCCAATGTTAAACAACCTACTTGGCTAGATGGCCAAGTGTCTCATTCTCACTCCATGAACGCAATGTTGTGATCACGCAAGCTAAGTGTCATCCTCCCATGTTGCCAATGCATGAGCATCTAATCTGATGCCACCACCTCAAATTCTTAAGGCTTAAGGCTTTCCTCCCAAGAAAGAACATGGTTTTGATGATGTTCTCCTGATGATCTCATCCTTTGTATGCGTCCAACTCTTGGATGTTCAACCACATAATCATACTTAATGCATAGCCATCATCGACGCATAGCAAGCCAATTTACTATCATTACACTTCAACTTAGCCATTACAAGAAGCTAACCATCACCAACGCATAGGGTGACATCCATCTTCGACACATGGCTCACTAGGTAGCATCGCACGGCTTGCTTGGCATGGGCGCATGGTGCTGACCACCAATGCATAGGCACGCTGCATAGGCTGGTCGCTCGACGCATGGGCGCGCTGGTCATACGACGCATTGGGCATGCTTGGCCGCATGGGCTGCACGCGACACCTTGATGCTTGGCCGGCACTTTGGCGCATAGGCGTGCCGCTTCGACGCATGGGCGTGCGGCGTATGCTGGCCATCGCTTGCTCGCTCGCCCGCATGGGCGTGCTTGGCCACATGGGCTGCACGCTTGGCTGCATGGCAGGGCACCTCGACGCATGACATGGCTGCTCGGCAGGGCGCTCAACGCATGGGCGTGTTCGCTCGACGCATTGGTAGGGCGTCTAGCCGAGGCTGCTCAATGCATGGGCAGCGCGTCTGGCCGAGGCTGCTCGACGCATGGCATGGGCGCTGGTCGAGGCTGCTTGATGCATGGGTTGCCTTTCCATGCATGCCTCGCCTACTTGTGTGCCTTCCAACGCATCATCTCTTTTTTCCTTCTTCAGCCGCATGCCTTCACCAACCACTCTTCCAACGCATCAACACACAAAATTCTATACTTAGCCAAATTTCCAAATTTTTCCCCAAAAGTCAAACTTCGAAATTTCCTCTTTTCTTCAAATCTCCACTTTTTCCTCTACCATTCCACACTAGCGTCCACATCAACCTACTCATCACACTGATCTCAGTAGGGAATGTACTCAAGTAGAGAAATTAGGATTCGGGGTTCACATTTTCTCTTCACCTGTTCAACTTCTTGGTAACTTTGTCTCGAATTAGTTAGATTTTCATTTCTTTCTTTGATTGTAAACATTGTAATGGATTTCTTGTCAATGGATTTGTGAAGTACTTTCTCAATCTTGTTTCTAGGATTTCAAGAATTCTTTCAATCTTCTTGATTTTTCAGCTTTTCTTTATAAATTGCATTATAAAATTATGGATTCTTGAATTGGTTTTAAACTCCCAAAGCATGTTTAAGGATTTTTGTCTTTTAAGCATGTTAAGCCAAGACTCTTAGTTTTGCTTCAATCTTGATTGGATATGTTGCTAGGATGTATTCATGTATAAGAATGTATAGCTAAGGTCTACCAAGTAGCAATGGTTAATTTTGTATTTGATGGTTGTTCCTAGAATCCACAAATTGCTAGATTCAAGGATAAATTCAGTTAATTGAATATGGCTATCTTGACAATTAATCGACATAGTTGAATTCTCGAACTTAATGCATATATTTTCTATTCTATGTGGACGCTATTGAACCCAATTTACCTAAAGACATATAAGTTGATTAGGGTTAGGCCTTTCCCCAACTTTAATCAATAGTTAGAATTCTTTCTTGATTAGATTTCGCTAGCTATCCGCCTTTGTAGAGGTTAGCTAAGTCGAGTCAAGCGAGTAGTTATGTGCATAATTTGTTTGCATGACTAATTTGTAGAAATCAATGATAGGGATTGTATTGAATGTCTAACTTGAACTAGAATTAAGATTGAACCACTTTGTTTACAATTATCTTTTATTCTTTGATTTTCAAATATGTGTTTTGCTTTATCAAAACCTGTTTTTATTGCTTTAATAATTGAACTTAACTTAAGAAAAGATTAAACAATCTTTTCCTGTAGATTGACCCCGTGCTTGCCGCTTATGCTACTTGTTAGTATAAGATGTAGGTTTCGGTGATTTATAAATATTTTTGTTTCGATGAGAGTCGAACTAAGGACATTGATTCGAGCCCAAACAATTGTCTTACCTTTAATCTTGTCACCGTACATAGGCTCTGCATTACTACTTGCAAAAGGAATCATCTCTTAAACCTAGAAAGAAAAAATGGTTATTCTATAGTACCATTTGTAAATTCATTTAGAAATCAAGAACTATTGAAAATCATAACAAAAAAAAAACATAAGAATATTTCACTGTAGAACAAACTACAAGGGTGAACAGATCTAACCAAGAGCTCGAAGATTGGAATAGATCTAAAAATGAACCTACATGGCCAGATCTGAAGACCCATGAGTAGATCGGACAAATAGACGACCAAATCTGCAAGTCTGATGCCAGCGACGAGTTGAACAATGAACGTACCTACACAAGATGATGAGTTGACCGGTACCTGATAGAGTTGCACGAGAAAATGGAGCTACACGAGCGAAAAACGAGCAAAAGTAGATCTCCATGAATGAATGGAGAATGAATGAAGATTTGAATGTGAAGGGCGAACTAACGGAGTTCTACACGACTTGCACGAGCTACACCTCCACGAGCTGATGACGAGGTTCCTGCACGGTGAGATATAAACCTCCACGAGCTGATGAACGGTGAAGAAAAACGGTGGTGATGGAAGGCAAGAAGGTGTGGAAGAGAGAAGTGAAAAAGGAGACAGAAAAAAGATAGAAAAATGAAAGAGTGGAATTTTTAAACCGACATTGTAGACCTAATTAATATATATCTTTTATGTCGATTCAAAACCGATGTTAAAGATCCGCATTTTTTAAGAAGCCGATATTATACATCCATTTTTAGGTTTTTTTCAACTGACATCAAAGCCTAGAAGTCTTGTAGTGTGAAAACAAAAATATATCTATAGTGCTAGTATTTTTAGGGATAATAACCAAGTGTATAACATCATTTTAAAAACAATTGCAAATATAGCCAAGACTATTAGCGATAGACTTCTATCGTTGATAGACTCTTACCAACGATATAGTCTATCACTGATAGACTCCTACCAACAATATGGTCTATCACTGATAGACTCCTACCAACAATATGGTCTATCACTGATAGATTATCTAAATTTTACCATATTTGTAATTTTGTTTTTACATTATGTTATATCCACTAATACTTTAGATCTAGTTGCTATATTTGTAATTGTTCCTTAATTTAAATAAAGAGTTTAATTAATTAATCAAGTATCATTGGAATTTCAATATATATGTCCATAAGATCCCCCTTGTGAGCTCCATAAGGATTAATGAGAATCAAAATTAAATTTGGGTTAATTTGAATTGTCCAAATTAATCAAAGGAAACTAATTGTATATAACACAATTAATATAGTGTATGTGATACATTATAATATATATTTTTAATGAGAGAAATAAATATTTGAACATGATTCAAATATTAAATATATGAATTAGGTTCATATAAAACTAAAGGTTAAAAATAATATGAGTACGATTCATATTAGTACTATAGGTTATATGAGAGGGTGTAAACTAGGCTATATTATATGTGATATAATAAACTACAGGTTATATCTTATATGAGATATAATATATAGTTCAATTATATTAGTTGGTTAATATAATTAAATTAAAATAGTTTTTAATTTATGAATTTAAAATCAAGAACTCCTTAAGGAGTTATTTTTATTTAAGAGTGGAAAGTTATTTTTCCCTAACCTCTCATATAAATAAAAACACAAGAGAGCGACATACGTTCTTCATCACATCTTCATCCTGCTCTCAATCACTTTTGATTTATCTTAACCCATATCTCAAAGAAGAACTTATCCCTTAACAAAATTATAACACAGAAGCCCACTCCTCTCTATTGATTCTCACCTTGAGAATAATAAAGAAGAACTTATGGTGATGTCCCCTTCGCCACTGCTGTGTTCGTGGACTTTCTGAGTTTGTGAGGAGAAATTTGACTTCGTGCTGTGAACAGGAGAGGAAGTGAGAACACGATTCTTCAAGGGTTAATATTATGTTTACCTTTTTCCTCTCTCTTTTCATCGTAGAAAAGCATGCTTTCTTCATTTCGTTTATCCATGTTTCCATCCCATTGAATTTTGTCTTTTGTAAAATCAATTTAGAGCAAACATAATCATTTGCTTACTTTTTGCGAATTCATCAATCAGTATCAAAGTTGGGTTGTTTCTCTGATTTTAGTTTTCAAACATCGATTCAATGGGATTTGTACACTGCATCATGATTGTTCGGTGGTTTGCTCATTGGATGTTTTAAATTTGCCTTAGCATTAACTCTTTAATTTAGTCGATTTGTGAAGGCCTGGTGTTTTTTTTTAGCTTTTTATTCTTGCAATCGAGTCTGTAAAAGTCCTTGTAGCTTGTGGGAGTTTTTGGCTTCAACTTAGAGAAATTTGGGGCAAGAACATAGCAAAATAGATGAATAATTGAAGCAGATAAAGCATTTTACCTTCGAGTGTAACGCACAGCATGATTACGCTGTCATTATGTTGTAAGGAAGAATGCTCAGCGTCACTACGCTCGATAGCGACATTGCCACACTAATGCGGAGCGTAGCAATGCTACGACAAGCGTAAGGCTACTCTGCGGCAAAGAAAAAGCTAGTGTAAAGATGCTAGTCCAAAGTGTCGTTACGTTTCGAACATGATACGCGCACGTCAAGCACTTCAAGTTCATGGCTTTGAGCATGGATTGAAGCAGTTTTGTTATTTTTTATTTTATTTAATTGTCAATTTTTAATAATTAATTTATTAATTATTTTTATTAATTAAATTAATATAAGGATTATACTAATTTAATTAATGGTTTAGGATGCCAATTTTTAGTCCAATGTTGCTTTTGAGGGAGATGTTTGGACAATCGTCCACCCAATTCTAACATCACATTCTTAAATACATCTTTAATGCCCATATGAAAGAGGGGGCATCTATTCAAGAACATGTTCTTGTTGCGTTTAATGCCTTAAATCTCATGGGTCCTGTAGTTTGTGATTGAAATGTACAAACATTTTATTTAATTAATAAAATATGATATGTTTAATTTGAAATTTAGTAGCATTCACCTACAAAGCAATAAACTAACATCCAAGGTTATCTTTTATAGCTTAAACATTTATGTAGAGGTATACAGGTGGGTCAGGTTTAAGTGATAACCCAAATGATCTGTAGTAGATGGATAAGGCTAGATATTTTATCTTGGTGACAATACGAATACGGCCTGCATTGTAGATGTTACGATTGTTGTGAGTGGGGTATTCTATACAAAGAAGTTTTTATAAGACTAGATCACGAAATGACTAGTCTCATTATATAATACTGTTCATAATAGAGACTTACATTTCACCATGATGAACATAGGTGACTGATAATAGAACTTTTGGTGTCGTTCTCAAAAGCCTAAAGATCAAAAGAAAAATTTGTATAAACCGAACTAATCCTATTACTACAAAGACGAAGCAACAGTGGTAAGTCCAAGTTGATCCATAGGGAAGCACATTTTGTTTCGTTAAACCAGCTTCCTAACTAGAACGGTAAATGGGGGGTTTTGGTATGAAAGAGATAAATGCATGAAATTGAAATAAAAGGGTAAATGTAATCTAGGATAAGAGTCTTCTAATTTCTAGAGGAAGAGAGGGAATCCTATGAAATTTATATCATGGAAATCAATAATTAAACAAACATTCTATTTTATGCATGCACGATTACTAAATCAATTCGATTTAACAAATCTCTACAAAGGTCAACAATCAATTAAATCAAAATACCTCGAGCGTCCTAATTATTAATTAAGTCGGAAAGACCATATCCTAATTAAACTATATGCTTTTAATTCTACTGGGTTCTTAGCGATCATATAAAATTAAAATCATTATGCATTAAGAATGAGAATTCAATCGCATCGACTAAATGTAAGGAAAAGCCATATTCAATTAACCAACATATTCTTCAAATCTGGATTAAACATGCATTACCAAGATTCAATACCAGCCTATAAATCTAAGCATTCACATCTAATCATTTTCTACTGGGCTAAATTAAAGCATAGACGAACACAAGGAAATGCGAAAGCTCGAAATTAACTAGTAAAGACATGCAATTATGATAGGGTTGTCAGTCCAACAAAAAAAATGCAAATCTAATTATATCAAGATTCAAAGAAAACATAGAATTGATGAACATCACATTTAATCACAGAAATCTAAAGAAATTAAACATAGGGTTCTTGCTCAAAGAAATTAGATAGAAGCTACATTATAATTCATAGACAAACTAGAGACAAACATTCAATCCATTGATTACAACCCAAAATAAAAAGAAACACTAACCTAAAGATACTAAAATCTGAAGGGAAAAGAAGAAGAATGAAGATCAACCTCAGCCTCAATCAATTCATCCCCGAAATTCAGCATATTTTTACCTAAAGGTGAAAAGTGATATTTATAGAATTCATCGTAGCGTTGCAACGCTGGTGCAAATTTAAGGCTCACGCGCAGATTTAGCACTTTTCCATCAAAATTCGTAGCATTGCAACGCTGCACATTCTGCCTTATGGCGTTGGGAAAGTGTCCGACGAGGTCGAACACTGCATAGCATTGGGCAAGCGTCAGGCGAGCATTGCAACTCTGTGATAATCACATTTTCGTAATTTCCTCTCCTTTGAAGTCCAAATGCTCAAATCATCTCCAAATTGTTTCAAATTAAACCTGTTATTCACCATATGATTAATTCTACCTCTTGATTGCTCGATACCTATAAACTAAGACAAGAAACACATAAAATCTAATAACAAGCCCGAACTAAGCCAGGATATATAACTCTTTTTTAGAGTTATCAGTGACATGACCTAAATCCTGAGTGAGTTGTGAACTCCTACCTCTAAAGGCGGTTCTTTGATTTTTATAGGTAAGAGTGGCTAGATCCCCGACTCAATAAGCCTACCATTTTTGGGATTCGTCTGATTAGGGTTATGGGAACACATCTATACAAGACGAAATTCACTCGTGGAGGTTTATCCCCGACTCTTTCTTGGCCTGAGAGGGGTTTTGATCATAGTTAGACTATGATTTATTGTTCATTAGAGGGTTCAATGGTACTTAAAGAGTTAGATGTAATTACTGGGGCAAAACGGAAAATTTTGCCCAACAGTACTTATGAGCAATTTGTGCAGGGTTATTGCACTATTGATTGGTTATATTAAATAGAAAAATAAATATATCTATAGTGTGAAGAGTACAGCTATCAGTTTTTTAGGTGAGGCTATGCATGGGAAATCAAGAATATGTTTAATTTAGCGAGGTTTTAGATTTAGACTTCTATGCCTATCCTAAACACGTGAATTATCATATGTTAGTGTCATCATTGAGGTGTCAAAGCATGACGCAAGATACAAAAGTAATGATAAAGGAAAAATAAGAGGAGTATTTAAGACAAACGCAAGGATCAAAATGAGGTAAATTTCATTCATGGCAAAGATATATACATGAAATTCAAAAGGGATAAACACATACAAGAAGTTGATACAAAAAAATATAATCAAAAGATCAACACCCCAAATTTGTTTACGAGGCCAGTGCGTCGTCCCTGTGTTCAGAGATAGGGTATTCATCCATGAATCTAAAGGGATCAAGCAAGTTTTGCAGTAGTGGAGGTAGGGCAAAAATTCCCATCAAGACTTAATTAGTATACTGCATTGTGAAATCAAACTGGTCTTGGCTCCTCTACGTTTAATAATGCAAGTAATCCCTCAAAACAACATTTTGGCATTGCAGAGTTTCTTGTTGCAGGTAAAGAGCTTCCATGGATGCTGCCAAGGTTCGGAGTTGTGCTTGGATGAATTATTTGAGCTCATCCATGTTGACTTGTTTGGTAAAAGGTGTAGGTGCGTTGGACTGGACAGGTTGTGGTTCATGCATCTCCTCAAATGGACTGCCAGTGGTGTAAGCATTGCTTGTTCCCAATCCAGTTGGCTTATAGATAACTGTTGGAGGGTCAAAGGCAAGAGGTAAGGGAGAGAGAAAAGGAGAATGTCAAGGGCTCGCCGTTTCACCAATCTGGTCCCTATGCATTTCATTGTGTTGACTTGGACCATTTCGTTCATTAACAAAAGATGTGAGGGCTAAGAGGCTTAAAGAGGGAAGAGGTAGATTAAGGTTGACAAGGCTGGTGTCCTCATAGTCTAACACAAGCTCAGCTTCTGATTCATGTTCATCAAGTGAAGCTTTATTGCTTGGTTCATCTTTACAAGTTTCAACACATGCTTTCTTTTTCTTGCACTGTAAAGGCTAAGGTCTTGAAGTTTTTGGTTTGGAGGCAAGCTTAGCTGATTGGGTGACCCTTTTAACAAACGCCTTATGAGCTTTATGTCCATCAGCCCATCAACTTCCTCAAATTCATCTCTCGTAGGGATGCTAGCACGTTCGTATAACGCACAGATGAGCCATGGACAGTACAACTTCCCGGGTGGTTTCCCCTTGACACTCTTGATCTAATCAACTATGAGTTTTCCCATGTCAAAGGGTATGTGTTGCATTATAAAATAGGTGGCTAGGACTCTCTCCCACGATTGAATTTCATCATGCGTTGTGGGGTATGATTCAATTCTTATTAGGTACAGCCACAAATTGGCGTCAGAGAGAAGGTTTCTAGGTGCCATCTTCATGATGCTCGTTCTTGAAATTTTCCATGAGCTCCCCATTTTACCCAATACTCATACCGCATCTTCTAATTGGTTCGAAGTTTGCTGCTCTACGATGCGGTTACCTTCAGCATTGGGTCATTTTATGTGTAGAGCACTTCATTGATGATTCTAGGGGAGAAGAGAACAACACAATCTTCCACCAACACCGCATTCCTTACTTCATCGAATTCATTGTGTAAAACGTACGAACGAGGTGGGGCCAGATTTTTTATGAGCTGACACATAGTTGGCACCAACCCATTGTGTTGATAGTATCTTTGATGTACTCTAGCAGAGGATTGCATTCTGGGGAAAATCCATTCTCTACGAGGATATCATTGAACTGACGCTTCCTCCCCTTGTTTTCTTAGGTGATGCAAATGCCACCCTTTTTCCTTTCTTCTTTTTTTTTATACCTCCTGACCTCTCGGCCCAATGCTCTCGCCTCCTCCTTCAGCTCTCTTTGGAGGACTCCCTTTTTCTGTCCAAGTTTTGCAGGCCTATACTCTTCTAGCCTACATTCCAATTTGCTTGAATCGGATGAGCTACCTTCCTGCGTTTCAACCACAAGTCCAATTGCAACTTCGTTCCCTTCCTCCTCTTCTTTTTATACTATTAACCTTCTTTTTAATCTTGAAGGTTGCACTGAAGACCCTTCATTTGCATTTGAAAGTCGTTGGAGGGATGTGTCAGGGTTGATTGGTACATGGCCAAATTCCTGCGACCTTTCTTCATTTTCTTTAGCTACCATTTCCGCTTCCAATATAAGGGCATAACGTTCATCATCCATTTCTTCCTCTATTGGGATTGATGCACTTTCAATCCTCTCTCTTTCTAGATCACTTTCAGCCAATGCGACATCAACTTCTTGACGCATGAGCTGACAAGTTCCAAAAATTATCTCTAGTCGAGGTTGGCTAAAATAGGTCCAAAGACCTTTTGCTCCTCCCTTTCGAGCCAGCTCACTAAGATGAAGATGCATTTCTTTAGGTTCTCAGTAGGTTCCAACGCAGGGCTATTGGACCTTTGTGGATCAATTGATGGTGGTGGTGTGTAACAGAGGGAGCGTTAAATGGTGTATGCGGTGAACCGAGTTAGGATGCGGAAGAAAGAGGGGCTACCTCGATGGGGAAGATGGTGGTTAAGGGCTCTGTGGCTAAAGGCACTACCAGACGCATGTTAAGTGATGGTGTGGTTCTCAAATGTTCAGGCATAGGGGTCATGCATCGGCACTGTAGGTGTGTGATAGCACAAAAAATGTGCTATCTCCCCCTCCTTATTTTGGGATCAATAGGCTATTTAATGAGTTTAATTGATGTTTTTATAGGTCTTTAGTGCACAAGAAGTTGAATAAGACGTTCAGTGCGAAAAGACGATAAAATAGCAAAGATTGGAGCTAAATTGCACAAAAAAGGAAAAGAATATCGAGAAATTACCACCATCCCCCTAATCGGAGCGCTTCAATGCTCAAAAGAGTGTTGCGCAACACTCAAAGGCAGGAGCCTTACATTCTTGTGAAGACAGTGTAGCGTTTCAACGTTACGAACTTTGATGAAGGCGTGCACGTTGTCTTGCGTAGCATTGCAAAGAACTTGCGCAGCATTGCAACACTTTAGCACCTGCTTTATAACGTGTTTCAGTTCAAGATGTTAGGTTATCACGTCGTTTTTCCATTTCTTCACTTGTTTTCTTCTCCTTTCTATTGTGAAAATTAATTTCTTACCATTTTTATCATCTTGGAGCTTGATTATTGCTAAGAGGTAACTACTTAGCTTCAGTCTTGTAGTTTATTTCCATTTCTTTTTCATTCTTGAGACTTGATTTGTATTCTTATTGGGATTATTCTGAATTTTAGAGGTTTCATCTTGAATTCATTCTTCAATCTATCTTGCATGAGATAATCGGACAAATTAGCCGTGTTGGTTTGATTGATTACTTTTGATTAGCTCTAATTTGTAATCGTTAGGTAGTTAATCACCTAGAAGCAAGGATTTAGTAAGTTTGTGAAGTCAATTTGGGATACCATTTTATAAACATTACTTTCTAATCTAAATAAATCTCACTCGATTAGTGGAGGATTCTCGCTCAAACTATAAATTAACATAGTGCTGCTCTCAACCTCTCATGTACGTTAAAACACAAGAGAGAGACATATGTTCTTCAACATCTTCATCCTACTCTCATTCTCTCTGTGATTTCTCTCAACCCAGATCTCAAAGAAAAACTTTCGTACGAAAACTAAAACATAGAAGACCACTCCTCTCTCTTGATTCTCACCTGGAGAATAACAAGGAAGAACTTGTGGTGGTGTCCCCTTCGTCACTGCTGTGTTTGTGGACATGCTGACTTCATGAGAAGAAGTTTGAGTACGTGCTGTGAATGGGAGAGGAAGCTAGAAGACAGTTCTTCAAGGGTCAGTATTACATTTCCCTTTTTCCTCTCTATTTTCACTGTAGAAAAGCATGCTTTGTTCATTTCGTTTATCCATATTTCCATCCCTATAAATTTTGTGTTCTATAATGAATTTAGAGACAAATGAATTCATTTGCTTCCGCTTCGAGGAATGCAAATCCCTTCAATTCATATATATGCTTAATTTTCAAAAATCAAAAGTCAAAAACCAAATGGTTACCAAATGGGACCTGAATCTTGAAAATAAAAATAGAAAAATTAGGCCCAGTTTGCTAACCATTTTATTTTTGGTTTTGGTTTTTTTTTTTTTTTCTAACTAAGTCTTATTCCTCCCCATTTCTTATAATGATTTGCATCTTTTTAAATTACAATGGTTGACTTCTTTGTCCAATTCCAAAATAAATAAGAACTTTTTAAGAGCTACTTTTTTTAGTTTTCAAAATTTGGCTTAATTTTCAAAGGAAGAAATTTGTAGGTAGAAGTTTTGTTTAGATGCTTAATTTTGAAAAAACAAAAAAAAATCAAATGGTTAACAAACAGATCCTAAAGTATTTGGATCGCTAAAATTTTTAAAATTTACCAATATACTAGAAAAATATTGAAAATTTAAGATTCTATTAGACAATAAATTTAGTTTTGTATCTAATAGAATTTACTAATAATGTATTAGACACAACATTAAAAGGTTGAGGACCTTTGTTTACCATCAACTTGAAAGCTTATAAATTTAAATAAACAATTTCGGAAGCTAAAAAATAAAGTAGAAATAAAGTTCAAAATTTAGGCACAATGCTTTCAAATAATATTTCCACTATATCACGTGAGCAAGGACAAAAATATCATTATTTGTGGATAACTCAGATTTACATATAGATGCATACTATGGGGAAAATGATGAATATCACATAAAATTATAAAATATTATGAACTTTATAGTGAAGTTTTAGAACAAACTCATTTAAGAAATAAACTATGACTTTAAGCATATGAATCAACAATTAGAAGCCAAATATGATCGGTAATGAAATAATAGATAATAATAAAAATTGAAAAAAGATTATGAACGGAATATTTCATTAAGTTTAGCTAGATCATAACAAAATGAATGTCAAATATAAGACTCGATAGTAAGAAGATGATTCAGGAGGTACTAGCTCAACATTAGCATAATGTATTTGATGATGATAATATTGCTCTCAAGTCATAGGATGTTCAAAATTTCTAACATAATTGGAAGCATGCAATCCATGAGTCTCAACGTCATCCCCGATTCTACCAATAGGAGGATGCGTCGGATAAAACCATTTCCATCCAAGTGAGGATGCTTTGAAGAATTCACTGACTAAAAATGCTTAGACTAAATTGAAAATCATTTGAAAGAAAAGTCTTCAGTCCAGTACAAGTACACATTTTCTTGTCGATAAGTAGTAAAAAATTGTAAACATGGTAACCAAGAAGGAGATGATGAGTATAAAAGAATAAATATTGTAACAAAGAAAGATTTTAAATAATATTATTAGATTAAGGTTTGGAAATTATCTTTCAGTCAACGTTTATATGTAGGGCGAGGTTGCAAAAAGTAAGGTTAACTAAGTGTTTATGGGGAGCCAGGTGGAAGTAGGAGCTGTCCAAATCTCCAGCTTGAAAGGCATGCAGTCGGGTGTATAAAAATGGGGAAGTAGACAAGTTTGCACTTTTTGCTCGAGCAAAGGAGGAAATTCTTCAACCAAACTTTGGGAGAACAAGTGGAGAGGATGACCGAGGGCTGCCATGGTGAGATTTAACCTAGAAGATGATCAAATTTGAAGAAAACTCAAGGTTGGTTTAAGTTTCTGATCAATAAGAGTAAGTTGAGAATTTTGAAGGATTTTGAGCTCTTGAGAAGGAATTAAAAGCTCAAATTTGGAGGTAAGTTGGCTAAGAGGTTGTTTAAGAGGATTGTGAAAAAAAATTTGATTGAATTGAGCTAGAATTGATTTTTCAAGTACTGAAAAAGTAAGTAAAACAAGGGTTTTTCAAGGGAGATGTCGGTTGGAGATTGATAAAGGTGGGCAGTGAGAGTGCTTGCCGGTGTGCCTGAGCGTGCACCAGTCTCGATCACGTTGTGTGCCCAGTGGGGATGTGTCACTGATAACTCTCCAAAAGAGCTAGTTTTCTATCCCTAATTCCATCTATTTCATACAATTCTTATGTATATAATGTTTGCTTTATAGGTAAAATCATCTTGAGGACGAATCGAGTCACTTAGAAGAAAAATGCCCCGAATTGGTATCAAAATGAAGTCTAAAAGTATCAAAATCAAAGAAGTCACGAAAATTACCAAAATACCACTCAATTGATGCATCTAGCAGCAAGGGTAGCTACGAGTTTTGACATAAAAGTGCTCAAATCTGCACACACCTCCAAATTTGTACGAGAGCCTCAACCCTACTCCAACGCTTGAGGTCTTGAATTGACAAGAGAATTGCAATGCTCTCCTTAGTGTTGCAACACTACACCCTAAGTAAAAAGAAAATATAACCATTTTACGCAAGAGACTAGATCCAAATTAAGTTTTCTCTCAATTTTCTTATCTTTAAGCATTTTTTCTTGATATCTCTTCTTACCTTTGATACATCCATACTATTCCTTGATCAAATTTTGAAGGAGATGCTTCATTAAGGTAAGTAGTCTAGTTTAGTTTAGGTTACATTTTTAATTTTCTTGGTATGAGGTTGAATTTTCTATAATTTCTCATGTAATTTCTTGAATTTCTGTAAAAAATTCTTGTTAAAATTGATTGTTGAATGTGAAATAACTTCTATACATTGGATTTAAGAATTTTTCGCCAACTTGCCTAGAAATAATAGCATGTCTATGTGCTTAATTTCTTAGGTTAACCACCACTAAGAAGTGCAAATGTGTGAATTTAGGTTATTGGGATTAATCTTGTCCACAATTATGCATGATAGTAATTCAAGAACAATTGGACTAATAACTAGGCTTTTCGAACTACTAATCAAATTTTAGTCAAGAGTTCCTCTTCTTAATGTAAATGGACAATTAATAAGGTTGCTATCAAGTCTTATTAATTGAGTCATTTAGGTTTGATTATTTGTTTGATCAAGAATTTGGGGTTGTACATTCCTATGTTTCTAGGGTGTATAGACTATGTGAATAACTAGCAAGAATCTTGATTTTGTTAAATGCCTATGCCAAGAAAAGTTAAGAGGAAACCTAACTAAACTAGATCAATAAAGAAATCGAGTTTTTATTTTTTCAATTACGAATTTACAATCCCGCTTTTACATTCTTGCACGATTTTATCATTTTCTTTGCAAAAACTCCCTCCTGGTTACCACTCAAAATTAAAATTAGGCTAAACAATCATTAGATTCTCAGTGGACGATCAGATTCTTGCCATTTATACTATGTGTTAGTGTAGATTGTTGGATTAGAGTTACAAATTTATTTGGTCCTTGGAAGTATGATAACGACACACATTTCCAAGCCGATCAGTCATGCGACCAATCGTGCATTAGCATTCCTAGTGTCAGTCATACTTCTTCAACAGTGCGATGTCATGATCTTTTTCTTGAACATGGTTATACTTCTTCAACCGTGTGTCGCCACTTCGTAGATTTTGTCCTCTCTTTTTCACCTTAGTTCTCAACCACTAGATCATTTCATACCTCATTGTAGGATTGTATCAGCAACAGCGGAAGCATAATGATCATTTAAGAATTCTAATTCAACTAATTTTGAAAAAATATAAAGCATGCTCTTGCAGAAAACAAGTGAGTTTCAAGACATACCTCTCGTAGATTTCTTCAAAGCTTTATTCTTTAGTCGCAATCTTCTCCAATCTTTGTTGCAGAACACCTCAAGATCCTTCTCCACAATTCTTTTGGTGCTCTAGATTGAGTTTGTGGGACTCAAAACAAGCTTGAATCAAGGGATGAAGGAGAAAAGCTCATAGCAGCAATCTTGGTGAACTCTTTCTTCAGCACGCATTTCTCTAAAATTCTCTCTCTGACTTGCATCCCGAAATTTCACTCCAAAACTCTTCATTCATTATTATTACGCAATTCAACATGAAAAGGGAAGAGTTGCATGAGTTGCAGCTCATGCTTAGAGTAAGCAAGGCAAAGAAGATTGGGCTTTGTGTTGAGCAAGTGTAGAAATGGATAATGGAAAACTCATTTTCCATTTTTAGTGTTTTATTTTCTATTTTTCAAATTCTATTTCAAAAATCAAAACTTGATGTTTTACAAAATCTATTTTGATTTTGAAAAACTGAAAAAATAAAATTAATTTTAATAAATTAATTTTTAATAAACTTAATTATAATATCCAAATATTAAATTAATTACACAGTATCATCTTATATATATTTAAAATTCATATTAATATCAATTCTCCTATTCTGTTTTTATTCCAAATCCTATACATACTAATTTATCATCCCATTAAGTACTTATTCCCTAATTTCTATTTTAACTTTTCAAATTAAGCTTATCATTGCTATTCTAGAGCTAGATTCTACGAGCTAGTAGGGGGACGCTCCGCAGACCTACATATCATGGGGCCCAACGAATTCGAGATTAATTGGATAAACTCATTACGATAAGATTACAATCCCCAATTTGTTAACTAAAGGGTCACTCCACTAATGTCCATTAGATTACACTCCCCTCACTTGTAGATATATTTATGTCACATGATTTAACCATAATCAGCAAGTCGACCCTTCACAGGTTGTTCATAATAACGGCTGGGTCAAATATCTGTTTTACCCCCGAGATTGCGTCTTATTCCTCAAGTTCCTACTCATCCTCTAATGAACAATTGGTTTCTGATCCAATCACTAAACCAAACTCTCTCAGCCCAGTGAGGGGGTGGGGTCCCTTGTTCAAGACCTGGATTCAGTACTTGAGAGAATAACCTTTCTCCTATCCCTAAATCGGGTAGGCGTGAACTTCGTCTTGCACCCTATATCCCCAACTATCTATTAGGTCTTACCCCTGAAATGGGAGTCTTATTAAGCCGGCGCTATTGAGCCAACCTTCACCTATGCAAATCTACGGGCAATCCCGAATAAACAGGAGTTCATAATTAGCTCGGGATTAAGATCGAGTTACCTAGGTCATCTAGGTGAAATAGTCAGTCCTATATAGTAAACAGCATTATAAAGTAAGAGTAACTTATTTTTTGGTTCGATCTTATGCAAACTCATTGCATAGGACGCCCCCACTCCTCATGTCATAACATGTACAAATTAGGATCACATCGTATGTAACACTTTACAACTCTTTCTAACAACTACAGAGTAGACCGCATCCAATGGTGTTACTAGAATAAGGTACCCAACTTTATTCATGTACCATAGATCATTTTGACTATTTACTCGAACCTGATCCACTCTTATGTCTCCACATAAAGTTCAAGTACTCATACAATAGTCATGGGTCTTAGTTTATTTGATTTAAACTTTTATACAATTTATGAAATCAATAATAAGTATATTAATTATAGAAAATGTTTATCATTTTACAAACTGCGAGTTTTAGGACATAAAACCCAACACTCATATCGTGTCAGGACCTTACCCACATGAGTTCTGACCTATCATGGGGTCTGTCCTACTTTATCAAACTCACTTTAAGCTTTCTACTTCATTTTGAGTTAGGACTAACTAAACTTGCCAACCGGGATTAGTCTTGCTTCTAATGGAGACAAGACTAACTTTCCAACGCAACACCACTATCAATAACCGACTTTGGGGCGTCATTCACATTTATCGGGACCAATGGGACAATCATCAATATAACATCATCGTGGCATGGCGACACTTGCGACCATACCATGTCGTTTAAGGATCTATCTGAGCATATATACCAACCTTCATTCTTCCCAAGAACATGCAGCGTTGGCACACCCTTGCCACCTGACACTGTCCTTCAGTTACTCCTCCTCACAGGAAGTTATCAGACATACTCGTCCCGCAACACTCACCAACATCATGACACACTTCGTGTGTCATAGGGTAGCTCACTTTGGCACCAAGGCCCAGGGGTGATGGAGAGCCAACAACATGCCTCTTCCCTATAGTGCTTTCTGAACATTTCTTAATCTACCACCCATACATATGGATTATGGCGAACGGTCACTCACCAACATAGAGCTTTCGTTTGAACTCTGATTGACATGAGATTTGACATGCTTTCATATTTCCTCAATATGCATCTAATGAAGGAATTCTTATCAAAGATACCGGTGAATGGAAGCGAGAACGTTCCAAATCCCATTGTGATAGAACATATACATTTACAATCAAACGATAATAGTTATGCATAAACTCTAAATTACAGCATGCTTCAAAAGGAAAATAA
Organism: Benincasa hispida; assembly: GCF_009727055.1. NCBI lineage: Eukaryota > Viridiplantae > Streptophyta > Magnoliopsida > Cucurbitales > Cucurbitaceae > Benincasa > Benincasa hispida. The sequence continues at coordinate 63,289,833 of NC_052351.1, read as the reverse complement.
TAAGGATAAAGAAAACTCACCCTTGAAGAACTTTTCTTCTCATTTCCTCGATCTAATAGCACGATCATTCACCAACATGAACGTCACACCTCAGCAATCTCCTTGATCAAGAACAAACAACACTCGACCCTCAAACAGTAAGTAGACACCACCAGATGGCTACTTTGGTATTCTCGATGTGAGAATCCAGGAGTTATGAGCTCTGAATGGATTTGTTAGGAGGTAGGAGGAATGGACAGATCGTATAGACGATCGAGTAAGTAGGAGATAACTAAATTCTATCGTATAGACCGAGTACTCAATCGTTTAGAAAATAAGTGTCTATCGTGTACGATCGAGTATGCTCTCAAGCTATAATATAGCTTTTCTTGTGTGTGTTTGATTCTCAATCATTATAACTAAAGTCTATCATATAGACAGAGTACTCGATCGTTTAGAAAACAAGTTTTATCGTATAGCAAACTCGTTGCACAATCATGTATGCTCTCAAGCTATCGTATAGCTTTTCTTGTGTGCATCCGATTCTCAATCGCTTAATGATTACATTATGTAAAGATGGAAACAATTTCCGTTTTATCAATCAGTTACCATAACTGATCACAACTTCCCACTAAGTTGGTTATTAGAAAAAAGAAAAACGAAATCAATTATCCCATAATTGATTTAATTACAAATAAATAATATATTCATAACCTATAGTTTTAATATCACATCTCATGCAATATATAAACCATAGTTTTTTTTTTCTCCCTTATAGCATTTAATAATAATTCCTCCAATTAATGTATCTAATAAAGTAAGTCAATTATTTCTCATATAAGTGATGCAATTTAATTATATCATATATAATCAAATTTCCTCTTGTTAATTTGAACACTTCAAACTAACCGAAAAACTGATTCTCAACATGAATCCATTGAGCTACCAAGGGACCTTATGGACCTGTAGCTTGAAGCTCTAATGGTACGTGAATAATTGACTAAACTCTTTAATCACAATATCCACTATCCATTAACTGTCAGGCATTCCACTAAAGACCGACAGTTGCACTATTCGCGCTATAGATATATTTCAATGTCCATTGGATATAACCAATCAATAGTACAATGATCGTTCACAAATCGCTCATAAGTACAGTCAGGCCAATTTACCATTTTGCCCCTGTAATTACATCTAACTCCTTAAGTACCATTGATTCCTCTAATGAACAATACATCATAGTCCTACTATGAGTATATTCTCCTTGGACCAAGAGAAGGTGTGGTGCCACATTGCAAGTCCTAGAATCAGTCCTTAAGGGAGCAATTTATCTACTTACCACTACATTGAGGAAGTAATGAATTCCTTCTTGTGTAGCTGAGCTTCCAGCTCCCCAATCAAACGAATCCCCAAAGTGGTAGGTTTGAGTTGACAATCTGGCCACTCGTACCCATACAAATCAACGGACCACTCTCATAGGTAGGAGTTCCCAACTCACTCAGGATTAAGGTCATGTTATCTATGGTCATCCTAATGAAATGAAAGTCTCTGTCACGAACGGCATTATATAACAAGACTAAATATTTTGTGGTCCGGTCTTATACAAACTTTTTTGAATGGTCAGGATAAGACCATTTGTAGCACATTACAACACTTGTAACATCTACAAAGCGGATCACACTCGTAGCGTCGACAGGATAAGATTTCCCTCCTTTATCCATATATTATAGACCATTTAGGTTATCACTTAAAGCACGATCCACTTGTATGTCATCACATACATGCTTAAGTTACAACGATAACCATGGATCTTAGTTTATTGGTTTGTGGTTAATGCAACTAAAATATCTCATATTTCAAAGACTGTAGTGAAGAAAATATCTCAAATTATTACATCACAATATGTTTGTTCATATAGGTGTTTACAAACTACTGGACCCTATGAGATTTATTGCATCAACCCCAACATCTAACTCTAGAGCTGCTTGTCCAAACTAGCAACTAGACCTTGATTTCCAAGGTCATGGCCTAGGACCAATCTAGCCCTCACTAAGCTTCTCACCGACACCACCAATGACACTGGTGCTTGTCTTCTTATTTGATGTTCAACCTAACATGTTTTCTCATTCTTCTTTGTGTTTTGTATGATGCATTTGAAGGAACTCTTTTTAAGGAGAACCTTTGAGGGGAAGCGGATCATCCAAATTCCGTTTCGATTGAATGCATACATTTATAGTAAACAGAACAGATTATGCATAAAAAGATAAATTACAACATGCTTTCTCATAATAACGAGAAACTCAAACCAAAGGAGGACACTACCACTTGGTGACTTTGGTATTCTCGGTGTGAGAATCTAAGAGTGTTGGGCTCTAGCTAATTTTGGTTAGAGGGGAGTTGGAGTTGGAGGAGGAAGACGATCGAGGAACGAACAAAGCTATCGTGTAGGCGATTGATGCATTATTTTATGGGATGAAATAATGAAAGGTATTGCGGTGATGGAAAATGTGTTGTGCACAAGCTTTCTCAGCAGGACCCAAGTATAAATCCTACTTAGTTCCTGGTAAGTCCAGGTTGAACTCAGGGACTAAGGAAAACAATATGCGCTAATAATTTTTAAGATGACTTTGTGGTAACAAATAAATCAAGGAGTTGTGTTGTTTGCAGTAAAAAATGTATACGGGTAGTTTAGAAAAGAGTTAATACTACAGAAGATGCGATGAATATGCGGGGAACGGGTTGAGAAGGGGTTTAGCTAATACTTCCTAGGATTGCGTTCATGTTATGCGATCATGCTACACACATACAATAGCAAATCATCTCTCAACACAAATGCTAACGCATGCGATATATGCGATAAGTCTATAGGACCTACATATAAGCCTCTATTCTTGTTTATGCGATGACAGTTGACATTCGCACATATAAGGCGACCACATAATATCATAACCTATCTCTAGGGTGCATGCGATGCATGTTGACAAATAGAGCTTATTTCTAAGTCTCTATCTGTTGCTCATGCAGATCTAATCTTGCTCTCTCGAGTCTAGATTCTAACCTAGCTCTCTCAAGTCTTAGATTCTTTCTTTAGACACTCTCTCGAGTAGCACTAAAGGGGTGTTGGGCGCAACATAAGACAAGACGATCGCATGTAATGAAAATCCTAGATCATGTTAGCTAGGTTCTTCTCAACCCATTCGATAGATTTAGCTACTCATGCGTGCGTTTAAGAGAGTGATGTAGATAAGCAAGTTCCATTTTATAGATATGTAATTGAAATACATAATAACAAAGCGGAATAAAAGTAAAGAGCCTGGTAGCAATCTCTTACTTCCTAAGGCTTTTACACTGTTCTTCTCTACTCTGCCTAAAAGATAATCTCGCTCTAGCGAGAATCAGCCCTCTCTCTATTTTTCCATGCCTCCTGGGTTCTCTCTCGAGCTGACTAGGGCAATCTTCTGGCGTCTCTTCCCTTCTCTCACTTCGCCTTTTAAGGATAAGAAAACCAAGAACAAGGATACTTTTATCTAAGAAAAAATTATCTAACTGTCGAACTTCTTCACTGAAGGTTGCCTTTGGTATTTATAGAGCTTCGGGGTGAAAGGCTTTTTCACTTTTATGATTGCACTAATGAGATGGCATTAATTCTCTATCTGATGTGCCGAATATTTTTCACCGAAAAGTTGAGTGTACTTGCTACAGTAGTTCGTTAACGACTTGTCAACTTAATTTGGAATTGACCGTCATCAGCTTTCTGTCCCATCGTGATTATTACGCTTTTCACACGGATGCGCCCAACAAGTTGCGCTGGCTCTATGCGGCAACACTCTTGAACAGATATTTGCGAGCGCAAATCACTACATACCGCAATCTTTTAATGCGCTCGGCTGTTGATTTCTTTGGGTCACATTTTTTGTCTTGCGATGCATATTTAGCACAAAAATACATAAGTTAACTGTATTAATGCGATGGATGCATGCGACCGCAATATTGTGAACTTAATGCTTTTTGGATGCAATCTTGTATATTTTTATCAACGCAACCTGCATTGTTTTATAACTTAGCACTGTAATAATGTGCATTTCTGCCCGTTATCAATGATCATGTCTATTGCATAGACTATCTTACTCAATCATATAGTCTCTCAAGGAAATCATGTAAAATACTTTCAAACGTGAATCTTGTCCCCCAGAATAATTAAAATCACATTTCATTTATCCCAAATTGCCATAAAAACTGAATAACTTCCCACTAAGGGTGTTTAGAGAGAAAAATGGTTTAATTATCAAATAATTAATAATATAAATAAATATGATATCAAATTATCATATTATATTTATAACTTATAGTTTTAATATTGCATCATATACAATATATAAACCATAGTTCTTTTTCTCTATTTTATGGCATTTAATATAATCATATTTATATTAAATTTAACAACTATGAATCTTATTCATAGAAAATTTATTTGAATCATATTCAAATATTTGTTCCTCCAATCAAACTATAATGTATCAAATGTGAAGGAAATCAAACAAGAGGATTTCCATTAGCAACGGAAGGGATCGTTCCAAATTCCATTTAAATTGAAAATTAATAATTATAGTCTAAGAACGAAAACTAACAGGTTATGCATATATAGAAATTACAGCATGCTACCATAGAATCAAGGGTTAGAGTAAGTGTGTATTTGAAGAACCATTCATCAAGAATCCCTCGAACAATTTTCAATGCATCCAACACAGTCCTCGAATGCAACGAATAGAACACAGCACAAACACAGCCTCCACGAAACCAATCGAGTCTAACTCGATCCACAAACTGAGTGAGAAAACCACCACAATGGTTACCTTGGTATTCTCTATCTGAGAATCTAGGAGTTGTGGCTCCATCTCATCTTGGCTTGAGGAAGAGACTGCAGATCTACGATCGAGTAGACGATGGAGCAAGTGGAAGAATAAGAACACAGTCTATCGTATAGACGATGTGCTCAATCGTTTAGTAAACAAAAGCCTATCGTATAGACTTAGCCGCTCGATCGTATAGCAATGATCGGCTAATTAACTATTGTATATTCAAAGGTAAGCGATCGCTTAGCTGATCGTGTAGTCTCTCAATGTTATAGCTTAGTGAAACTCTTTCACTTGATAGCTTAGTCTCTGTGAGAAAATTCTGAATGAAGTAACTACTAAAATTAGGAAAACAATTTTTCTTTTATCTCACGGTTACCATAAAAGCACCAATAACCTCTCACTCAATCGGTTATTAGAGAAAAAGAAATTAATTATCATATAATTAATATATTATAAATGAATGATAACCAACTTACCATATTATATTTATAACCTATAGTTTTAATATTTCATCCCATGAAACATATAAACCATAGTATTTTTTCCATTTTATGGTACTTAATGTAAATCATATTTACATTAATTTCTCCAAGTAATGTATCTCATACATCACACCAATTATATCACATATAATTGAATTTCCTCTTGGCAATTTGAACACTTTAAATCAACCCCAAAATCTGATTCTCAACTTGAACCCATTAAGCTACCAAGGGGGCCTTATGGATCTATAACTTGAAGCTCCAACGGTACGTGAATAGCTGACTAAACTCTTTAGTCACAAGATCCACTATCTTTTAACTATCGGGCACTCTACTAAAGACCGACAGCTGCACTCTACTCACTACAGATATATTTCTTTATCCATATCAACCAATCAACAGTGCAATAACCCTTCACAGATTGCTCGTAAGTACAGTTGGGCCAATTTACCATTTTTCCCCTGTAGTTACATCTAACTCCTTAAATACCACTGATTCCTCTAATGAACAATAAGTCATCGTCCTACTATGAATAGGTCCTCCCTTCCAAAGAGAGGATGTGGCCACTATGGTCAAGACCCGAAATCGGCCCTTAAAGGAGCAATCTATCTACTTACCTCTACTTCGGGGAAGGAGTGAATTTCATCTTGTGTAACTGAGTTTCCAGCTCCCCAATCAAACAATCCCCAAAAAGGTAGGCTTGTTGAGTGGGCAATCTTGTCACTCTCACCCATACTAATCAAAAGACCACCCCCAAATGCAGGGGTTCCCAAAACACTCAGGATTAAAGTCATGTCACCTATGGTCGTTTTAGGAAAAAGGAAAATGTTTCCAATGCAATCAGGACGGACACTAGAAAAGGAATTGTCCTCTCTGAAGGAAAAGAAAGTAGCCAAGGCTAAGACCAAGGCAGACAAAGGTAAATATGATTTACTTGTGCTAGAAACTTGTTTATTGGAGAATGATGATTTTGCCTGGATAATTGATTTGGGTGCCACTAATTACGTTTGTTCTTCTTTTCAGGGAATTAGATCCTAGCGACAGCTGGAGGTTGGTGAAATGACGATGCAAGTAGGCACCGGGCACGTTGTCTCAGTTGGGGAAGTAGGAGGCATCCAGTTAAATTTACATAATAAGTTTCTTGTATTAAAAGATTTTTTGTTGTTCCGGAATTAAAAAGGAACCTTATTTCTGGAAAGTGTCTATTAAAATGTAAATATATGCTTTCTTTTAATGTGGATAAAGTTTTTATTCATAAAGATGGTGTTGAGATTGTACAGTTAAACTCGAAAATAACTTGTATGTGCTAAGACTGTTAGCCTTAAGTTCCCTCCATAACATAGAGATGTTTAAATATGACATAACTCAATCTAAATGTGAACGAATTTCTCCAAAATAAAATGCCCAACTTTGGCACCTTCGATTAGGGCACATCAATCTCAATAAGATCGAGAGATTGGTGAAGAATGGCCTTCTAAGTGAGTTAGAAGAAAATTCTTTACCAGTGTGCGAATCTTGCCTTGAGGAGAAGATGACTAAAAGACCTTTTACTAGAAAAGGTTATCAAGCCAAAAAGCCCCTTGAGCTAGTACATCCTGACCTTTGTGATCCTATGAATGTGTGAGCCCGAGGTGGCTATAAGTATCTTAAAGTCTGAATCCTTTGAAAAGTTCAAAGAGTTCAAGGTTGAAGTTGAAAATGCATTTGATAGATGAATTAAAACACTTCGATCAGATCGAGGTGGAGAGTTTTTGGATTCAGGATTCCAGGACTATTTGATAGAACATGGAATCGTTCTCCAACTCTCAACGCCGGGTACACCTCAGAAGAATGGTGTAGCAGAGAGGAGAAACAAAACCTTCTTGGACATGGTTTTTTCGATGGTGAGTTACGCTTCCTTACCAGACTCGTTTTGGGGTTTCACAGTAGAGACTACAGTTTACATACTCAACTGTGTTTCTTCTAAGAGTGTTGCAAGAACACCTCTAGAGTTGTAGAACGGGCATAAAGCTAGTTTACGTCACTTCTGCATTTAGGGTTGCCCAGCACATGTGCTTGAGGCCAATCCTAAGAAGTTGGAACCACAGTCGAAGTTATGCCTCTTTGTAGGCTACCCCAAAGGTACACGAGGGGGTTACTTTTATGATCCGTCGAAAAATAGGGTGTTTGTTTCCACGAATGCTACTTTCCTGTAGGAGGATCATATTAGGGATTATAGTCCTCGTAGTAAGGCGTGTTACGTGAGATTTCCAACGAAACTACTGAAACTTCAACAAGAATTGTTGAAGGGCCTACTTCATTAGCAAGAGTTGTTGACGATAATTCATCTGGTAGGTCGGATCCACCTCAAGAGTTGAGAAAACCTTAACACAGTGGGAGGGTTGTGAACCCACCTGTTCGCTATCTGGGTTTCACGAAAATCCTAGCTATGGTAGAAGATAGCGACGTCGAGGATTCGTTATCTTATCACAAGGTAATGGAGGATATAGACCGGGATGAATGGGTCAAAGCCATGGATCTTGTAGATCAGCCTGATGTGGTCAGACCTACAGGTTGTAAATGTGCTTGAGTCCAATCCCAAGATGGTGTTGATTTACTTCAACTCAATGTGGGATCTTTTAGATCAGCCTGATGTGGTAAGACCTACAGGTTGTAAATGGATCTATAAGAGGAAACGGGATGCCAATTGGAAGGTGAAAACCTTGTAAACTAAATCGGTGCATTTATGGGCTAAAACAAGCATTTCGATCT
>NC_052351.1:63278550-63281739 GCF_009727055.1 Benincasa hispida | reverse complement strand
AAGAATTGTTGAAAGGCCTACTTCATTAGCAAGAGTTGTTGACGATAATTCATGTGGTAGGTCAGTTCCACCTCAAGAGTTGAGAAAACCTTAATGCAGTGGGAGGGTTGTGAACCCACCTGTTCGCTATCTGGGTTTCACGGAAATCCTAGCTATGGTAGAAGATAGCGACGTTGAAGATTCGTTATCTTATCAGAAGGAAATGAAGGATATAGACCAGAATGAATGGGTCAAAGCCATGGATCTTGTAGATTAGCTTGATGTGGTCAGACCTACAGGTTGTCAATGTGCTTGAGTCCAATCCCAAGATGGTGTTGATGTACTTCAACTCAATGTGGGATCTTGTAGATCAGCCTGATGTGGTAAGACCTACAGGTTGTAAATGGATCTATAAGAGGAAATGGGATGCCGATTGGAAGGTGCAAACCTTCAAGGCTCTACTTGTGGCAAAGTGTTATACCCAAGTGGAGGGAGTCAACTATGAGAAGACTTTCTCACCTGTTGCCATGTTAATGTCGATCCGCATCCTCCTATCCATTGTCGCTTGTTATAATTATAAAAATTAGCAAATGGACGTCAAGATGGCCTTTCTTAATGGCAATTTTGAGGAGGCCATTTACATTGTGCAACCTAAGGGATTTATTGCCCAAGGTCAAGAGCAAAAAGTATGCAAACTAAATCGGTCCATTTATGGGCTAAAATAGGTGTCTCGATCTTGGAACATTCAATTTGATAATGCGATCAAATCGTATGGCTTTGACCAAAACGTTGAGGAACCTTGTGTCTACAAGAAGATCGTCAATGATTCAGTAGTTTTTTTAGTGTTGTATGTAGATGATATCCTACTTATTGGGAATGATGCAGGTCTACTGACTACAGTTAGAAACTTGCTAGCGACCCAATTCCAAATGAAAGATTTGGGAGAGGTTTAATTTGTTCTGGGTATACAGATCTTTCGGGATCGTAAGAACAAAGTGGTAGCACTGTGTCAGGCATCGTACATTGACAAGATGTTGCATAAGTACTCGATGCAGGACTCCAAATGGGGCCTACTGCTGTTCAGGCATGGAGTCACTTTATCTAAGGACATATGTCCTAAGACGCCTCAAGAGGTTGAGGAGATGGGATGGGTCCCATATGCATCTTCTGTTTGTTGTCTGATGTATGCAATACTCTGTACTAGGCCAGACATCTGCTATGCTATGGGAATAGTCAGTATGTATCAATCTAACCTAGGTCATTGGACCGCAGTTAAAAACATCCTCAAGTATCTTCAGAGAATGAGGGACTACATGATCGTGTATGGGTCTAGGGATTTGATCCTTACTAGATACATGGATTCTGACTTTCAGACTGATAAGAACTCTCGGAAGTCAGCTTCAGGGTCAGTTTTTACTCTTAATGAAGCAGCTGTAGTGTAGCGAAACACTAAGCAGGGGTGCATCGCCGACTCCACGATGAAGGTTGAGTACGTAGCGGCTGGTGAAGCTGCTAAGGAGGCCATTTGGCTGAGAAAGTTCCTGACAGAGCTGGAAGTTATTCCAGACATGTCCAGGCCCATCACCTTTTATTGTCCTATTAACTGTCTAATTAATAAATAATAAATAATAATCATATTATATTCATAACCTTATAGTTTGTAATCATATATCAATACCACTGTTTTTTTCTTCTCTAACTTATATAAGTCATATTATATCTAATTTCCTCCTAATTAATGTATCTGCAATACATTTTAGTCAATCATATCATATATAATTTGAACTCTCTCTTGTCAATTTAAACATTCAAAACTGACTAGAACCAAATTCTATCACTTGTATCCAAGCTACCAAGGGGGCTTATGGACCTATGGCTCTGAGCTCCAACGGTATGTGAATAGCTGACTAAACTCTTTAGCCACGAGATCCACTATCTGTTAACTGCAGGCTTTCCACTAAGACCGACAACTGAACTCTTCTTACCACTGAAATATTTATGTGTCATCGCGTATAACCATCATCAGCACGATAAGCCTTTACGATGTTTTGTAAGTACAATTGGGCCAAATTACCGTTTTGCCCCTGTAGTTACATCTTATTCCTTAATTATCACTGATCCCTCTAATGAAAATACAACATAGTCCTACTATGTTTGAACATCTCTCAGGCCATTTGAAGATGTGGCGTCCACATCGTTCAAGACCCGGGAATAGCCCTTAAGGGGAAAATCTATCAACTCCCCTACTTCGGTGAAAGAGTGAATTCCATCTTGTGTAGCTATGAGTTCCCAGCTCCAAATAAAAAAGATCCCAATATGGTAGGTTTGAGTCGGCGACCTGGCCACTCGCACCATGCAATAAAAGGACCACCTCAATTTGGTAAGAGTTCCCAACTCACTTAGGATTGAGGTCAATGTTACCTATGGTCATCCTAGTGAAGTGAAGTCTCGGTCTTATGAACGACATATATATAAATACGTTAACACTTCGTGGTCAGGTCTGTATACAAACTCTTTTTGTTATGACGCCTCCGCTCGCATGTCCCCACATGAATGATGAGATCAGACCATCTGTAGTAAGTCACACACTGTAACTTGTTACACAAAATTGGGCTGCATCGTAAAACGTTACCAGGATAAGGTTTCCTCCTATATCATATACTACAGACCATTTTGTTATCACTTAAGATTATCCACTTGTATGTCACCACATCCTACTTAAGTTACATAATTAATACCTAGGATTTTAGTTTATTGGTTTGTGGTAAAGTAATAAAACATCCACATGTGCAAAGTCAATAAGTGAAGAAAATTATCATAATTATACATCTCAAGTTTCTTACAAAATGTGTTACAAACTGTAGGACACGAGACTTTAGGCATCATCCCCAAACAATCTTTCACTTATCCTAAAGTGAGTGGGGTTATACAAAAACTAGTACAAAACAATAATAAAAGGTGCCCTCTAGATGGCACTAAGGCCCAGTATAAGAAAATCTTCCCACTTGCCCTAGTCCAGCCATAGGCAGTCCCATAGATCCATGCTCTGAAGGTGACCCTCAAACATTGTAGCCATGAGAGCCGTTGTAAAACAGTCAGAACGTTGTGCTCCGAAGTCGATCTTTGTGACGTATTGTCCCCTCGATTCACTATCTCACAAATAAGATGATATTTCTGTCTATGTTGTTTTGCCGCGCCTTTGACTCTGGG
>NC_052351.1:63139731-63278455 GCF_009727055.1 Benincasa hispida | reverse complement strand
ATAATTGCCCGGCGTTTTTTTCCCTAACCATACGAAAGTGGGAAGTTCAATTTGTCATAACTGAATAATAAAATGAAAATTGTTTTCATGTTGAAAAGAGATTGAAAGAGATCAAAAAATAGCTCACGATGTGTGTTTTGCATTCGATCGCTTAGTATTTCAAAGCCTATACGGTAGTGCCAATTTACTAGACGATTGCTTACACCCACGCGCTCTTCTCTAAACAATCGTTTACATTTTACTAAATGATCGCCTAGTGCTCGAGCTTTACTAAACGATTGTATAGACGATCGCCTCGCTTTTTTTACACGATCGTGTACTTTGCCTAAACAATCAAGCATCTTAACTACACGATAGTTGTTTCCTTCTCCCACTTGCTTGATCGTTGTATATGATCTGTTTTCCTCCTTCCCTCTACCAAATCTGAATAGAGCCCACTCTTTGGATTCTCACTCCGAGAATACTAAGGGCTCCAAGGGGTGGTGTTGTTCCCTTTTCCTACTCTTCATGTGAAGCTGTCCGTGGTAGAAGATCAGGTTGTTGTTGAACGATAGCCTGTTGTTCTAGCAAGAGCGCAAGTAGGTCGTTTGTGGAGAGAGCGAGATTTATTCTGAAGAGAGTCTTCAACTGGTACGTTTCTCGTTCTCTTATTTTTTAGCATGCCACTAATTCAGTTATTTAATGTATATCTGTATGTGAATGTATATGTGGAAATTCTGTCACAATGAATTTGAAAGATCCGTTTCCGCTCATAGGTACTCTTGTATAAGAGTTCCTTTAGTGGGAGCTTCTAAGTTATTTTTTAGAAGTAGATTTCTATTTTTAGAAAACATATACATTTTTCCAAAAATGAAGAGGAACCATGTTTCTGTTTCCCGTTTAATTGAACAATCATATTTTGTTTCTTTTTCTTCGAATAAAGCTTTCATTATGAAAAATGGTGTAACTATTTGTTCAGCTAAACTAGAAGACAATTTATATGTGTTAAGACCAACTTAAACGAAAGCACTTCTAAATCATGAGATGTTGAAACTCCAAATATTCAAACAAAAAGAAAAACAAAGTAACATGATAAATATCTTTGGCATTTGAGGTTAGGTCATAAATTTCAATAAGATCTGAAGATTGTTAAAGAATGGAGATGTAAGCAAGTTAGAAGATGATTCATTACCTCTATGTGAATCCTTACTTGAAGGAAAAATGACCAAAAGTCATTTTAATGGAAAAAGTAATAGAGCCAAAGAGTCCTTAGAGCTCAAACATTCGGATCTTTGTGGTCCAATGAATGTAAATGCTCGAGCAAGGTACTAATATTTCATTTCTTTCATAGATGATTATTTGAGGTATGGTTACTTATACCTAATGGAACATAAGTGTGAAGCCTTTGAAAAGTTCAAAAAGTATAAGGTTGAAGTTGAGAACCTATTAGGTAAAACAATTAAAACACTTCGATCTGATCCCAAGACTATATGATAGAACATTGAATTCCAGTATAAGGGTGGAAAGTACATAGATTTAGAATTCCAAGACTATATGATAGAACATGGAATTCAATCCCAACTTTCAGCACCTTGTACAACTTAGCAGAACCATGTATTAGAGATGAGAAATAGAACTATATTAGATATGGTTTGTTCTATGATGAGCTATGCTCAATTGCCTAACTCGTTTTAGGGGTATGTAGTAGAGACTGCAGTTCACATCTTGAACAATGCTCCCTCGAAGAGTGTTTCTGAAACACCTTTCAATTTATGGATGGGGTATAAATCGAGTTTACGTTACTTCAAAAATTATTTTCCTGCACATGTGTTTTGAAAAATCCTAAGAATTTGGAACCTCCTTCAAGATTATGCCAATTTTTTGGTTACCTTAAGGAAATGAGAGGTGATCTATTCCATAACCCAAAAGAAAATAAGATGTTTGTATCGAAAAATGCTACATTTTTAGAAGAAGACCACATGAGAGATCATAAATCACATAGCAAAATAGTATTAAGTGAAGCTACTGAACCATCAACAAGGGTTGCTGATGCAGCTAATTTTTCATTAAGAGTTAATGAAGAAGCCAACAATGAATGACGTAGACAAGGACCAATGGGTCAAAGCCATGGACCTTGAAATGGAGTCTATGTTCTCCAATTCAGTATGGGAGCTTGTAGATCCTTCTGATGGGTTCAAACCCATAGGGTGTAAATAGATCTATAAAAGAAAGAGAGATGTAGCTGAAAAAGGTACATATATTCAAAGCTAGACTTATAGCAAAGGATTATACCCAAGGGAAAGGATTGGCTATGAGGAAACTTTTCCCCCTGTTGCTATGCTTAAGTATATAAGAATTCTCTTGTCCATAGCCACATATTGTGACTATAAGATATGGCAAATGGATGTCAAAACTACTTTTCTAAATGGTAATCTTGAAGATAATATAATTATGTCTCAGCTCGAAGGGTTCATAGCCTAAGATAAGGAGCAAAATGTTTCCAAGCTAAATCGATCCATTTATGGATTGAAACAGGCATCCAGTTTTTAGAACATTAGAATTGATTTAGTGATCAAATATTTTGGTTTTGATCAAAACATTGATGAACCTTGTATCTACAAGAAAATCATCAACAACAAAGTAGCTTTCTTAGTACTTTATGTTGATGATATCCTACTCATTGGGAATGATGTAGGGTACCTTATTGACATTAAGGAATGGTTAGCAGCCCAATTCAAAATAAAAGATTTGGGAGCGCCGCTATATGTACTTGATATCGAAATCATCCAGGATAGCAAGAACAGAATGCTGACTCTATCTCAAGCAACTTATATCAACAAAATGTTGACTCAATATTCGATGTAACACTCTAGGAAGGGTTTATTACCTTTCAGGCACAGAGTTCACTTGTCTAACAAACAGTGTCATAAGACACCTCAAGAAGTTGAGGATATGAGACGTATTCTCTATGCCTCAACTGTGGGTAGCTTAATGTATGCTATGTTGTGCACTAGGCTAGACAACTTTTATGTAATGGGAATAATCAGTAGATACTAGTCCAATCCAAGGATAGACCACTGGACTACGGTTAAGAACATCCTCAAGTATCTTAGGAGAACGAGGGACTACAAGCTGGTGTATAGAGCTAAGGATTTGATCCTAACATGATACACCGACTCTGATTTTCAAACTGACAAGGATTCTAGGAAACCACATCAGGATCAATGTTTATCCTGAATGGGGGAGCTGTAATATGACGTAGCATCAAACAAGAATGCCCTGCAGATTCCACTATGGAAGCAGAGTATGTAGCTACTTGTGAAGCAGCAAAGGGAGTAGTTTGGCTCATAAAGTTCCTTGGTTCCAAATATGGACTTACCCATCACCTTATACTATGACAATAGTGGGTAGCAAACTCTAAAGAACCTCACAGTCACAAACAAGGAAAGCATATTGAAAGAAAGTATCATCTGATTGCCTCAAAACACAATATTGCTTGCGTATCACCTGATTGTGCAACGAAGAGATGTGAACATCACAAAGATTGCCTCAAAGCACAACATTGCTGGTCCATTTACGAAGGCTCCCTCGACTTAAGTGTTCAAGGATCATCTAGAGAATCTAGGTCTATGAGACATGTACATTGTCTAATCTAGGGAAAGTGGGAGATATGTAATGGGTATATGGATGCCCTAGTTTATTGTATTTATTTACCATAATCTCGCCATTTAGATTTTGATATCATGTAAAACCCTCTAACTAGAGTTTTTGTTCAAATAGGAGTTTCTTGGGTTTTATGCTCTAAAACTCGTAGATAGTAAGCGTTATTAATTGACTATCATCAATAAAGAGTTATAGATGTTCATTCAATAAATGTTATTGTATTGTTTTCTTTGTCTTAATAACCCTAAATCCAATAACTAACATCCAAGGTTGTGTTATGAGTCTTGAACTGTATGTGAAGACATACAAAGATTAATGTTCAAGATACAACCTAAAGGGTCTATAGTATAGGGATAAGGCTAGGTACCTTATCCTGGTAACACTATGGATACAGCCCACTTTGTATTTGATACAAAAACAATGATCCAACATGTTCGTGTAAGTGACATGTGAGTGGAGGTATCCTATGCAATGAGTTTACATAAGACCGGAGCGCGAAATAGTAACCTCTAGATGTAACACAATTGACTAGTTAGGTTTCTATTTTACTAGGATGACCTGGGCAACTTAGTCTTAATCCTAAGTATATTATGAACTCTTGTTCATGAGGGATGGTCCTTTCATTTGTATGGGTGAGAGTGGCTAGTTCGCCAACTCAATAAGCCTACCATTTTGGGAACAAGATGGAGTGGGGAGCTGGGAACATAATAATACAAGACGGAATTCACTCATTCTTGTCTTCAAGGTAAGTAGATGAGTGTTTCCGTAAGTGGTGTGTCCGGGACTTGAGCAAAGAGCCCTACCCTCTCATTGGCCCAAGAGGGGGTTCTATTTATTGGTTGGACCATAAACATGTTGTTGATTAGAGGAGCACTGGTGCTCAAGGAGTCAGAGGTAACCCAAGGGTAAAACAGTAATTCGACCCAGTTGGAGTTACGAACACTCGTGAAGAACTAACTTGTTGTTATTGGTCCATATCTGTGGACACAGAAGTATATTTGTGTGTGAAGTGTGCAGTCGTAGGTCTTTAGTGGAGTATACCCATAGTTAACAAATATTAATTAACTTGGTTAATGAGTTTAGCCAATTAATCTCATATCGCTGGAGCTTCTGATCAATAGGTCCACCAGGTCCCCTTGTTAGCTCACAAAAGGACATTTAAGAGGAATGATTTGAATTGTTCAAATCACTTTGAGGAAATTGTATATTAATATGATTAATATGTAATTGATTATGGATGTGATATACAATTCAAATTGAGTTGGAAGGAAACATTTGTATGAGATTCAAATAATTAATTCGAGTGAATTAGATTCACAAATAATTAATTAATAAATAGAAACGTGTTGCACATAGACATACAATGTTTCTGATAATTAAATATGTATACGTTAAATTGGATTTAATGTATAAATACATATTTAATTAATGAATAAGTGTTATTTAATTAATTGTGCACAAGGGAAATTTGGAAAATACTTGGAGAAAGGGGTTGACCCTTCTCTATATAAAGTCTTCCTTATGGCCCATTTGGGGCAAGTATTCATGTGCAAATTTTTTCCTAAGCCACAAAAAGAAATCCTCTCTACTCTCCCAAAGGTTTTTCCTCTTCACCCTTTTCCAATAGTTGGATACAACCTATCTTTCTATTAGAATCCTTGAGAATAACAAGGTTAATTTCATGGTCGATCGTGTTCAAGATTGTTCGAGGAGACATTCGTGTTCAAGATCGTTGGAGGAATCATTCCTTGGAATATTGAGAGGATCGCTCTAGGATCTTGGGAATCTACAAAGGTGAAATGGTTCTTTCCTTTCTCTAAAGCATGATATTTCACATTTTTATTCTACACATATTATGTTTTAGTACACTAACTTTGTTTATGTAAAAATCGATTTGCGAGATTCAAGGCATCCACATGCTTTCGCTCGGGATTTGAATCTCATCATACACATGATTGATTAGGATCAGATCATTTGTAGCATTTTACAACAATTGTAACAACTACAAAACATGTCGTATTCTAGGATAAGGTACCCAGTTTTATCCATCTACTACAGACTATTTAGGTTATCACTTAAATATGATCTATCTATATGTCTCTACATACATGCTTAAGTTTCAGAAAATAACCCTGGATAATAGTTTGTTGGTTTTTGTGGATAAATGAAACTAAATGATAAATAAAATACCTTTTTATTTTATTAGATAAATATATTGTAAGTATAATACAATTACAACTAAAAAACCCATGAGATTTAGGGCATCAACCCCAACAAACATAACTTCACAAGATGGAATTCACTCATTACTACATAGGCGTTAGTATATGAGTAGTTCCCTTAAGTGTTGATTTTGGGTCTTGAACAAGAGGCCCCACCTTCTCATTGGCCTGAAATCCACTTAGTTAATGGTTGGATCATAAGTAAATTGTTCATTAGAGAAATCAGTGATACTTAAGAAAAAGAGGTAATTACATGGGTAAAATTTACATTTTACCTAGCTGTAATTATGAACAATTCGTGAGGAATTAACTTGCCTATATTGATTATAACCATGGACACAACTTGTCCTACAATGCATAAGAATTCGACTATGGGTATATAATGTTTGCTCTATAGTAAGTGAATGAAGGTTAATTTAATTAAAGAGTTTAATTAAATAATCATAGATTATTAGAGCTTATAATCTATAGGTCCATAAGTATGTTGAAATAAAATTTGAAATATTCAAATTTCATAAGGGAAAATATTAATTATATTAGTTACTATTAGTTACATGTTTTATAAAGTTTATTTATGAGATTGACAAGCCCGAAAATTACGTCGTTTATAAGCTTCAGATCAAACGAAAATTTGTATAAACCGAACTACTTCTGTTACTACTAAAATGTACCAACTGTGGTAAGTCTGAGTCGATCCATAAGGAAGTGCGATTTGTTTCTTTAAGTTGATTTCCTAACTAGAGCGGTAAATGCAAGGTTTTGTGTGGAAGAGATATATGCATGAAATTAAAATTAAAAGGTAAATATAATCTAGAATAGGTGTCTATCTAATATCTAGAGCAAGAGAGAGTTTCCTATGCAATTTCTTTCATTAAGCATCAATTAATTATACCGAATCTATCAATCCCTCAACCTATTAAAAAATCTAATAGCCTAATTAGCCAAATTTGATATTAAACCAAATTAGCCCTAATTCAATTTACAACTCCTCCTTCTTAGCCTACAAGTTAAAATTGAATTGTATTACGAAAGGGTTCAATTGTGAGACATACAACAAGGCGAAAAATCCATATCTCATAGCATGTTTTATTTGGAAAATATTATATTAGGGCATACATGCATTTGGTATGAAAAAGTCTAGACTTTACACATGTGATCCTAATATGCGCAACTAAATCAATCAATATATGCCTAGGCTATGACGATTTTGCAAACAAGAATTTCAGTAAACTAATTTATCAAATCAATTTATAAAAGTTCCATTAAGATTCAATCAAATCATTCCAAAGAGTTCACAACAATTCAGTTAAATTAACTAGAAATCCTTTAAGAAATTAAACATAGGGCTCTTGCTCAAAGAAATTAGATAGAAGTTACCTCTTAATTCATAGATAAATCCGAGATACACAACCAATCCGTCGATTACAACCTAAAAAAAAAAAAAAACTAACCTAATGATACCAAAATCTGAAGGGAAAAGAAGAAGATTGAAGCTTAACCTCGACCTCCATCAATTCAACCCCCAAAAGTTAGCATATTTTGATATAAAGATGAAGGGAGGTATTTATAGAAATCTTCGCAACATTGCAACACTCGATATAAAAGCCACAAGCGTCAAGAAAAACGTGGCAACGCTGGCGTTACTGCCAACTCGGAGCGTTGCAGCACTAATAGTAGCAATGCAACGCTCCCCTACACATCAGGCTACTGTCTTGCAGCATTAGGCAAGCATCCGAACTTCGTATAAGGTGAGTGTTGCGACGCTGAAGTACAGGTATTTTGGTCTTTTTGTCTCCTTTGAAACCTATATGCTCAAATCAACTCCAAATTAATCTAAATTAACCCCGTTCTTCACCAAATCGCCAATTCTATCTCTTGATTTCTCGATACCTACAAAATAGGAAAATAAACACATAAAATCCAATAAGGAGCCCGAATTAAGCTAGGAATAATAGCTCTTTTTGAGAGCTATCAAAGACCCCCCACTTAATTCTTGCTCGGGTAGAAGCACACAATCAAATAAAATATAAAATAATTAAAGATATGCTAACTTAATTGGCAAGGTTGTTACTCCAGTCTCAACAGTCAAATTGAATGATATTTGAATAAGAACGAAAATCAATTATGATCAATCAATGAAGCAAAAGTTTAAGAATAGTTCTTAATCTATTCATGAATGAGTGAGCCTAGAGTTTGCTAGTTAAGCATGCACAGCACAAAAAAGTTTTACATGAGCGTTGTGACGCTGAATCAGGGGCATTTTGGTCTTTTTTACTCATTTGAAGCTCGAATGCTCAAATCAACTCCAAATTGCTCCAAATTAACCTTGTTCTTCATCAAATCGCCAATTCTACCTCTTGATTATTCGATACCTACAAAATAGAAAAATAAACAAATAAAATCCAATAACGAGCCTGAATTAAGCTAGGAATAATAGCTCTTCTTTAGAGTGATCAGAGATTCAAGTTATAACTTTATAATATGGAGAATTAATTTGTTTGACTATCACCCAAATAATTAATTCTTTATTTGAATGAGATCTATATAAATAAATAAATTATTTAATTTGAATAATATTCAAATTAAATAGATAATGGGAGAATTAAATTATTTAAATATGAGTCAAATAATTAATTATTTATTTTGAATAAGATTCAAATTAAATTGATAATGGGAGAATTAATTTATTTGAATATGATTCAAATAATTAATTATTAAATTTGAGTAGGATTCAAATTAAAGAGATAATGCAGAGAATAAATATTTAAATACGATTTAAATATTTAAATTTATTTAATATCGTATACTAAAAGAATAGTTTATCTTATAATATTTGATATTAGTAGGTAATTAAATACTTCATATGATAAATATTTAAATATGATTTAAATATTTAAAACCCATTTAATGTGAGATATTAATAGGGTAAATATCATTTAATATTGAATATTAATAGATATTAATTTTAAAAATCTTTACAGGGAGATTATTCTAACAAAATTAGGAGGAACCCAGTAGAATTCTATAAATAGGGCCCTAGGGAGCTCTTATGAGAACTCAGTTCTACACTCTCTACTCCCTACAATCATTCTGCAAAGATTTCTCTCCCAGGAAAATTCTCCCAATTTTTAGAGAAGAGTTCTCTAAAAATCCTTCTTCCTTATTCCTTCCCATCTTTCAAGAGCGGTTCCCAAAAGTTAGATCCTTTTTAGAGTCATAGCAAGGAAGACCTCATAGAAAAGGAAGATTTTGAGGAGAAGACTACCAGTTCAAGGAGAAGGTTTTGTAGCAATTATTGATCGATAATGGTATGTTGCTTAACCTTTTTCTTGATTATTTAATTTTTTTAATTCATTCAAAAAATCAAAGAATGTGATCGCACATGTCCAGCGATATTCAATTTGGTTCAAAGACTTCGAGATTTATTGTTGCATTACTTGGTTCAAGATTTATTAGGTCCATTGATGAATTCGGTACCCTAAAACATCTCTTTGTTTAAATTTCTACTATTTGATTATTTTATTTTCTTTCCTTAGTTTAGCTTAGTTTAATTTGTATCAAAGTTTTGTCCCCTAAATAAAATTGGAATGACTTCAAGGTATATAAAAGAATTGATACCACAATTCTCAGAGGATGATTTTCTACCTTGGCCATTCTAACTATACTATAATTTGATGTGTGCACTTGTACATATCAGCTTCGTCATCTATAATTTATTTGAGCACCTTTAAGTATAAATAGATCATGTGAATGTGTGGTACTGTATTGTAGGGAAAGTTTTGCGAGAGCAATATTTGGGTGTAGCTTAGGCTACATGTCCATCTCCATGCATCTCATTCAATCGAAAAAGGAAAAAAAAATATTTCTTTTTAAAAAAAATATTTATTCAAAAGAAAAATTTCCAAATAGTAGCTTTTGATTGAGCACTTTGGTAGGATGTAAAAAGATTAGTGCAGGCTAAGATGCTCTAGAGTAGTTTTTGTTGTGTAATGAGTGTGTGAGGAAGATTTGAACTATGAGGATTATAGCTAGAGGGATTAGTTTTTTTAATGCAGGTTAGTGTTGAACATTCCAATATTACAGTTTATACTGTAATTTGGTTCCATTTGTTTTAAATTTAGGAAGATTTGTATTATGTAATAAAAAAAAGGAAAAGGAACCAAAATATTTACAAATACAACAAAATTTCACTATCTATCTTCAATTGTAAACCTCGAACTCTTCCATCTAAGAACTGTTGAGACTCAGAAAAATCCTAAGTGTCAAGGTCATGTGGTTGAATTAGGAACAAAGTGTTTTGGACAAGTAGTGAGGAAAAAAATTTGGAGCATAGTAGGTTGAAGCTAAAATTTTTACCAAGTATGTAAACTATGCTATGAACTCACAAAGAATGAAGGAATTTGACTAAGTGTTCAAACCATGTTGTGAACTTTGAGAAATTCCAAGACGTGAGTTGGCTTAGGTAAGTAAAGAATTGACTAAGTGTTAGTTGGGGGATTCAACACAAAACATAGTTGAGTAGGAGAAGTCATAACATAGTTGGGTAAGAAATTCATAGCATAGTTGAGAGATTTCAACTCATAGTATAAACTCGTAGTATAGTTAAGGAAGTTCAACTCATAGAATAGTTGAGAAAAACCCCGAGGGAACCTTGTGGATGCATGGAGGGTGACAGGACGCATAGCAATAACTTTAGCTAAAGGGAAGAAGTCACCTTGGACGCATAGAAGACATCTTGGTAGCTATGTTATGAGAATGGGGAGTTATGCTATGAGAATAAGAAACCATGCTATGAGCATGGGGAGCTATGCTAAGAAACTATGTTATGAGCATAAAGAACCATGCTATGAGCGTAAGGAGCTATGGTATAAACATAAGCAACCATGCTATGAGAATATGAACACTTAGGATATAATCAAGGGAAGAAACGATGCTACGAGAAGGAAGCTAGATCCAATAATGGCGAGTTGGGGAAAGTTTAACGCATGGAGGGAAACGATGCGTCCAACTTGACTCGAAGAGGGAGATTTATGTGTTTACTTGGGTTACTTGGGGGGGTGAGGTACGTGGCTCAATCAAATGAAGTCATGGCTAACATAAGTAGGTGGTAGAAGGTTCAGGGGCAAAATTGAGCATGCAAAACTAGGGATGACCACTTACAAAGGAAGGTATGTGTTGGACATTGCTAGGAGAAGACACATCAAGTCTACATGCAAGTAGATGTCTGCAAAGAGTATGTGTTGGCTCAACATGAAGTATACACTTAGATTTTAAGCAAGGTAGAGCTATCATGTGTTAAAGGTAGGAAAGCATGACGAGGATGGTTTGCTAAGGCCTATAACAACCCCGAGGGAGTTTTATTTCACCTGAAAACTCAAAGTTCTCTCGAAAAAGACTAAAAACTTTGGGTTTGGAAAGTTGCTATGCGTTGAGTTGGTGTGTCATGCAACCAAGAAGGCTATCTATGTGTTGAGGAAAAGCTACTCTGTGTCCAACTCAGCTGTCTAAGGCTACCCTACGCCCAACTATACTTTAGAGACTAAACCCTACGCCTACAACTATTTTTGCCAGTCTAAGGTTTAATTTTGGGGATTTTATGGTCGGTAAGCTAGGCTTAGGGGTAATGAGGTATTCTAAGATTATTCTTAACCCTAAACACAGGATTCTAAGTTGATTACTAGATTAATACAAGCTCGGATTCAGGAGAAAATAGGAAACCAGGGAAGGAAAAACCTTACCGGTGAACTATGAGTGGTTTATTTACAAATGTTTTGGTTAAATCTATTTACATATATGATATTATGTATATATAATTATGTGTATGTTTTGGAAATTTTGGCATGATAAGAAAATATGATTTCTTGGAATTTAATCACCGGTTTTCTGTTGTTCTAATTAAATGACTGTTTAAACCCTGGATTTGCTTAGAAGCATGTTTTATTTTATTTGTCTAGAAACTAGGATTGTGCTCCAGAAATGTTAGCATATCTCAAGGACGTCTGACTAGGATTATCAGTATGATCTAGATTGAATTTTCAGCGTACCTGAGTATGTCTAGCGAGAATTGTTGACATGTGCACATTAGACAAGTTATATGTAGAATTTCTGTTATCTTTGAAGTTCATAATGTATATTGGTTCAATGACTGGTTACTACTAAAAGTTTCCAAAATTCGAAAACCAAAAGTATGTTTATAAAAGACCCCACTCGCTAGGCTTCCCAGCTCATACTTTCAAAATGTTCCCCCTTCCCCCATGTAGTAGGGAAAGTCGTTCTAGGGGACACCACCCATGTCGCATCAGCAGCATTATCTTTGAGTCTTTTCCTATAAATAGTTTAATGTCGTAATTGTGATAAACCTAGGGGAGCATGAACAGAATCTTGTAAAATAGTATCAGTTGTGACAAATAATTATTTTTCTAGTTAATTACTATGTCTGTATAAAATTGTTCAATGAAAAAGGTTGAATGGGCAATAGGCATCACAAAATAGTGATATCTACTGTCTTCACGCTGCCTCTCGGGTGAAAGAGATAAGCTTGGGAGGAGGTGTGATAGCGATGGACCCCGAGAGACTATGATAGACTAGTATTTGTATCTATTTATGTAATGATAGACTAGAAAGAAGAAGCATGTGAAATGATGGGTTGCACATGGGCCTTTTAATCTTTAACCAATATTTCTATCACTGATGGCTGCCATCAATAATATGGCCCTAATTTTGTACTATATCCCTAATATGTTTATCCTTGTGCTACTTTTTTTTTACTATTATTTTGGCTTTGATTGTTATTTGTTCAATCATCCCATCCAAATAAGGAAAAAAATTTCACATGATCAACATTTCCAGAAAAAGTCATTGGACTGAAACAACAGATACAAAGACAACCAAAGTAAAATGCACCAAAGATAAACAAATATTGCCAACATAACATCTTTAAGAATTTTTATTTATTTACTTATTTATTTATTTATTCAAAACAAGAAGAGTAATTTTTTTTTTTTTTTTTTTAAGAGGATTCCTTTCTTGGTTTACCACATGTATGAGGTTGCACGATAGTCATTTCTTGTTAGGTTTTTTCCATCTAATCTCATTATTTCATAACAATTTTTTATTAGGATTTTTTTTGTAGGATGAATTTTATTCCCAACCTTCTAGAATGGTTAGATATAGTGTACTTTATGTCACTTTTAAATTTGAGGAAGGCTTTGAATATTTTTCCATAAAAACTAAACGTTTTTTACGATCGTTGCCCCGACCAGTTGGAGAGCCTGATAAGCCATCTTCGCATGGAGCTCCGCTGTCCCTCCACCCCCCCCCCAGATTAAGCGAGTGAAAAATAACGTTAATGCTTCTTGGAACAAGGATAGTGTGTCTGGGTGTGCGTGACTCTTCAGAATCTCTAAAGGGGTGGGCTACAAAATGATTCATCATAGAGGATGGCCCATAAAGTTTCTCAAGGCTCATGCTTTATTCGATAGTTATCTTTCCTTTGTCCCGTTCTTTGTTTATCTCTGCCTCATTAGTGTTGAATCTGATGCGAGGAGGTGATGGACAGCTAAACAATTGCTTGGATGATTTTACCGACGTAGAAAGATACTATTGTCGAAATTGGGATTTGGCGAGTCGTTAAGGTCCTAGCTTCTTCTCGTTGTGTTCCCGTGTGTGTAATTGGGTTTGCTCACTGTATAGCCAGTTGTGCTTCGGTTTTGTTGTCTATTGGTTTCTGTGGTTCTTCAATGTTGGATGTATTTGGTCTTATGACTTCTCGAGTTTTTTTGTGGATATTATATTTTTTGTGACTTGTCAGTCCTCTTCTCCTTGAGGTGGGTTTTATGAATGTCTTTGATAACTTGTAAAAATACAAGTTTATTTGTATCCTTCTATTTAAAGTAATTAAGGAATCCTAGAAGAAAAATGCATTAACTTGAGTGAATCCATAAAAATAATTCAAGTCAACACGTAAGGAAATCAAACGGGGATTTCCAGAGCAATAGAAAGAATCGTTCCAATTCCATTCGAATGGAACACAAAATAATTTACAGTCTAAAAACGGAGAACTAAAGGTTCATATACAAACAGAAGATTACAGCATGATATCACAATGATACAAGGGATAGAGGATGCAAACATTTTAAAGCAACATTCTTACAAGATATCCTCGATCAGTCTTCAATGCGTCCAACACATGAATGCAACGATCACCACACGAACAACACAAACAGCCAACAACCCAATTGAGTCTAACTCGATCTACGAACTGAATGAGGACATCACCACAATGGTTACCTTGGTATTCTCGGTGTGAGAATCTAGAAGTTGTAAGCTCTGTATGATCCTAGCTTGAGGAAGAGACTGGAGGTCTATGATTGAGTAGACGATCGAGCAAGTGGAAGAATAAGAACACAGTCTATCGTATAGACAATGTGCTCGATAATTTAGTAAACAGCAGCCTTCGTATAGATTTAGCCACTTGATCGTGTAGGTACAATCAGCTGAGTGACTATCGTATAGTTAACTCTACATGATCGTTTAGTCTCTGAACGCTATTGCTTAGTGAAACTCTTTCACTTGATAGCTTGTCTCCATGAGAACTTTCCGAATGAAGTAACTTCTAAATTTAGGAAAACCATTTTCCTTTTATCTCACGGTTACCATAAAACTTCCAATAACCTCATACTTAATTGGTTTTTCGAGAAAAAGAAAATAATTATCATATAATTAATATAATATAAATAAATATGATAACCAACATATCATATTATATTTATAACCTATAGTTTTAATATTTCATCTCATGAAACATACAAACCATAGTTCTTTTTCTATTTTATGGTACTTAATGTAAATCATATTTACATTAATTCCTCCAAATAATGTATCTCATACATCACACCAATTATATCACATATAATTTAATTTCCTCTTGTTAATTTGAACACTTCAAACTAACCCGAAAATCTGATTCTCAACTTGAACCCATTGAGCTACCAAGCAAACCTTATGGACCTGTAGCTTGAAGCTCCAACAGTACGTGAATAATTGACTAAACTTATTTATCACAAGATCCACCATCCATTAACTGTCGAGCACTCCACTAAAGACTGACAGCTCCACTCTTCTCACTATAGATATATTTCTGTGTCCATATTAACTAATCAATAGTGTGATAACCCTTCACAGATCGCTCGTAAGTACAGTTGGGCCAATTTACCGTTTTTCCCTTGTAGTTACATCTAACTCCTTAAGTACCACTGATTCCTCTAATAAACAATAAGTCATAGTCCTACTATGACTAAGTTCTATCTTCCAAAGAGAGGGTGTGGCCACTATGTTCAAAACCCAGAATCAGCCCTTAAAGGAGCAATCGATCTACTTACCCCTTCTTCGGGGAAGGAGTATATTCTATCTTGTGTAACTGAGTTCCCAGATCCCCAATCAGACAAATCCCCAAAAAAGTAGGCTTGTTGAGTTGGCAATCTGGTGACTCTCACCATACTAATCAAAGGACCGCCCTCATAGGCAAGAGTTCCCAAAACACTCAGAATTAAGGTCATGTCACCTATGATCGTTTTAGTGAGATTTAAGTCTCAATTATCAACGGCGTTATATAAAGAGGTGAATCATCTCGTGGTCCGGTCTTATACAAACTCTTTGTATAGGACAACCCTGCTCGCATGTCTCCACATGAATGGTCAGGATCATACCATATGTAGTAGTTCACAACACTTGTAAACCTCTACAAAGCGGGTCGTATTCGTAGTGTCACCACGATAAGGTGTCTCTCCTTTATCCTTATACTACTGACCTTTTAGGTTATTACTTAAGGCATGATCCACATGTATATCTCATATACATGCTTAAGTTTACATGAAATAACCATGGATCTTTGTTTATTGGATATGAGTAAATGCAAATAAAATAACTCTTATTTTATTCATAACAATGTGTACAAAATGTTTACAAACTACGAGACTTCGGAAAAATTAGGACACCAATCCCAACAATCTCCCACTTATCCTAATGCCTCGGGAGATTAATGTATAATACATGAAAAACAAGTACAATATAGAATAAACTAGGGCATACTCGATACCCCAGTATCACCTCACAATTGCCCTAGACAAGATGTTGCATGTCTCGTAGACCTAGACTCTTCAAATGACCCTCGAACACTTTAGCCGTGAGGGCCTTTTTAAACGGATCAGGAGCGTTGTGTTATGATAAGGGGAAGAAATGCACGTTATTACAGTACTAAGTTATTAAACAATGAAGATTTGCGTTGATAAAATATGTTAGATTGCGTCCATAAAGCATTAACTTCATAATATTGCGGTCGCATGCGTTCATCACATTAGAACAGTTAACTACGGTATTTTTATGCATAATATGCATTAACGCAGGGCGAAAAGCGCAATCACAAGAAATCAATGGTCGAGTGCAGCATTACCGCAAAGCTTTGTGGTGATTTATGTTCGCAAACATCTGCTCAAGAAGGATTTCTGCACAGAGCCAGCGCAACTTGGTGGGCACATCTGGGTGAAAAGCATAATTAATCACAATGGGACAGAAAGCTGATAACAGTCGAATCTGAATTAAGTTGACAAGCCGCTAACTATAACAATTACACTCAGCTTTTCGGTGAAAAATATTCGATGCATCAGTCAGAGAATTAAAGTCATCCCATCTGTGCAATCATAAGAGAGAAGTCGCTTTTCATGCCCAAGCTCTATAAATACCCAAGGCATCCTTCAGAAAAGGGGTTCAGCAGGTTCGGAGACTTAGATAGTTTTCCTTTAGATAGTTTACCCTTGTTTTTAGATTTTCTTTTATTTTAAGACAGAAGCGAGAGAGGAAGGTTGTGCCGATAGATTGTTCCGGTGAGCTTGGGAGAGCGCCAAAAGCTTCAAGATCAGAGAGAGGGCTAGCTTCTGCGGAAGCAGGAATATCTTTTGAACCGAATAGAGTAGCCAGTGTAAAAGCCTTGGACAGCAAGGGATTGCTACCAGGCTCTCTACCCTTATCTTCCATTGATATTTTAAACTCAAACTCATATATAAAAATGGAATTTACTTCTTTATATCTGTTCACTCTCTGTTTATCACGCATGAGTAGCTAAATCTGTCAAATGGGTTGAGAGTACTTAGCTAGTTTAACTGGTATATTCATTCTATGCGATTATCTTGTATTATGTATGCTTCATTCGTCCATTAGAGATACTCGGGAGGGTAATCTAAGGACAGGATCAAGGCTTGGAAAAGTCAGGTTAGAACGCATAATCAAGAGATAGGAGCTTAGAAATAAGCATTATCTGCTATTAATGCATCGTATACATCCTAGAGATAGGATATGATTGTGTGCAGTCACCTTGTCTTTGTGTGCAATTTGCATCATCGCATAGGAAAGAAGTAGAGACTTAGGAATTAGCTCTATGGACATTTTTGCATTCAACACATGCGTTCTAGACTTAGGAGCACCACATTTGCATTGGAAAATGATTTGTTGTTGCCTGAGTGTAGCATGATCGCATAGTCTAATGCATTCCCAGGAAACGCTAGCTAAACACCTTCTCAACCCGTTTCTCTGCATACTCATTACATCTATCACATAATCAAACTTTTATCAAATCCGCCGCATTTATTTATTTCATTACCGCAACCAACAACACTAAACAACTATTTGAGTTACTGGTTACCGCAAAGTCTTCGTGAAAAATTACCACCCCATATTGTTTTTCCAAGTCCCTGAGTTTGACCCTGGACTTACCAGGAAACTCAGTGGGGTTTACACTTGGATTCCACTGAGAAAACTTGATTGCTCAACGCATTTTTATCATTCCATCTCATAAAATAACGCATCAAGTTTTTGGCGCCGTTGTCGGGGACTTTGGCAAAGCAGTGTGCTAACAGTAATTTTTCTTATTTCTTTGCAGACTCTCAATCTCTGGCGAATTACAACCCGAAGATTCAGAGGACACTCAAACAGAGACTAAGAAACAGTCGCCAACCACAACAGTCAGATAAAGAAGATATGGCGGAGCAGCCTGGAAACGGAGCACCGAACGAAAACAGCGTCATCGTGAATCCCATCCTACTGGCAAACGATCGTAATAGGCTCATTAGGGACTATGCATCACCAAACCTCTATGATTTCTCTCCAGAAATCATGAGGCCTGCCCTCGATGGAAGTCGATTCGAAATGAAACCGGTTATGCTGCAGATGATTCAGACTGCAGGACAATTTGGAGGACATCGTGGCTGTACGCTCACCTCCAAAATTTTACAAAAATCTGCAACACTGTTCCCGAACATTTCTGTCGAAGAAGTTCAACTAACTTTCTTTCCATTTTCTCTGTGTGATCAGGCAAGAAAATGGGCGTATTCCCTCGAGCCAAGAGAGATCACTTCATGGGAACAGGTCGTAGAGAAGTTCATAAAGAAATATTTTCCACCTACTAAGAATGCTAGATGAAGGAAACTAATAACTAATTTTGAACACGACATGGGCGAATCGCTCAGCGATGCCTGGGCGAGGTTTAAGAGGTTGGTCAGGGATTTTCCACACAACGGATTACCAGACTGCCTTCAGATGGAAATCTTTTATCACAATTTAAATCCTTCTTCGCAGACCGCTGCCAATGCAGCAGCCACTGGTGGTCTGGTAGACAAAACGTATGACGATGCTAAGAACATCTTGGATCGCATCTCCAAAAATCACGAGGATGAGAGAGAGAGCGATCAAAGACTGAGAATCAAGGATAACGATGCAAGTAATGGTGTTATTGCTTTACTACAGAATCAGATGACTGCAATGATGAACTTAATTCAGGGAATTGCGATCAGCAGCCCAACACTGCAAAATGGGCAAGTAAACGCAATTAATCAAAACACCGCAAGGTGTGCGACTTGCAGTGACAGACACGCAATGGAAGAATGCCCACAAAATCCACAGTCTATTTACTTTGTGAACAATAATCCATTTTCTAACACCAACAACCCCGGGTGGAGAAACCACCCCAATTTTGAATGGAAGAATCAGAGGCAGGATTTCCAATCTATAGCTCAAAAAGAATGGCCACCTAGATTCTTCCCACAAAATAATGGTCAGACAAGCAGCCAAGCCAGTAGCTCGCAACCGCCGCAATCTTCCTCCTAGGAAAGTTTATTGAAGCAGTATAACGAGAAAAAAGAAATTGTGCTTCAAAGTCAAACGATGTCCATCCACAATCTAGAATTATAGATGGGCCAAATTGCGAGCGAGCTAAAGAACAGACCACAAGGGGCCCTGCAGAGTTCAACAAAACTCCCACGCAACCCAGGGAGATCAGGTAAAGAGCAATGTCAGGTTGTGACATTGCAGAGTGGAAAAACTGTGGAGGGAGAAAGAAAGGAGCCTAGTCGAACTGCTCCCATTGCGTTGGAACCTGAGATTGTGGTAACTCAAGAAGAACAAGGAGAAAAAAAAGCAATAGAGCCAGAAGTTGCGTCCACCTCAAAGACAACAGAGAAGGGGACCGTGAGAGTGCAGTTACCACCTTTCCCGCAGAGACTCAGAAAGAAAAAGAATGACAAGCTACAGTACCAACGCTTTCTGTCTATGTTAAAATAATTACATATTAATATTCTATTAAGTGAAGCGATTGAGAAGATGCCTGCATACGCGAAGTTTCTGAAGGATATGGTAACAAAGAAGAGGGTCACTAGTAAGTTTGCCACGGTGGCTTTAACACAAAGCTCGAAATCAATAATTTCACCGAAGATGAGTGATCCTGGGACCTTTACTATATCTTGCTCCATTGTAGGACTGTACATCGGGCAAGCATTATGTTACCTTGGAGCCAACATCAACTTGATGCCTCTGTCGATCTTTAAGCAGCTGAATGTGGGGCAACTTGCGCCCACGACCGTGACTCTCCAACTTGTAGATAGATCTCTGGTGCATCCAAAGGGGAAGGTGAAAGACGTGCTGATTACCATTGACAAAGTTATATTACCAGCCGACTTCATCATCTTAGATTACGAAGCCGACAAGGATGTGCCCATCATCCTGAGGTGACCATTTTTATCAACAGGTCGTGCTCAGATTGATGTACACAAAGGAGAGATCACTGTGAATATAAATGAACAGAAGCTCAAGTTCAACATCATGCGTGCCATGAAGTTTCCTGACAACGAAGACCTGAATGAATCTGATGACGACCAGAGTTTGAATGAAGAAAAGAAACCTGAAAATGAAAATGAAGATGAAGATGCAAGTGCATCCATGGCGACATGTAATGCAACCATAGAAAAAAAAAGGAAGACGAGATGATTGCAACCCAAGAAGAAGAGCCAATGGAAAATAAAGAAAGAAAAACAACGCAACCGTCCCTGAAAGAACCACCAACAATAGACTTGAAGACCCTACCGAATCACCTAAAGTATGCATTTTTTGGGCAGAATGAAAAACTGTTAGTCATTATTTCCTCTGAGCTTAATGAAGACCAGGAGAATGCGTTGATAAGCATTCTGAGGAAACATGTGCAAGAATTGGCTGGACACTCGCAGACACTCGAAGAATTAGCCCAGCATACTATATGCACTGAATTCGTCTTGAAGAAAACAACAAGGCATCGATCAAACATCAGCACTGACTCAACCCTGCGATGAAAGAGGTCGTTCAAAAGGAGATCATCAAGTGGTTATATGCTAGCATTATTTACCTGATAGTAGACAGCACGTGGGTCAACCCCGTGCTGTCAAGAAAAGGCGACATGACAGTAGTCCCCAACGAGAATAATGGCTGATACCACAAAGGATCATCACTGGGTTGCGCATTTGCATGGACTACCGCAAGTTGAATGCGGCAACAAAGAAAGATCATTTCCCTCTACCGTTCATTGACTAAATGCTAGATCGTCTAACCGGAAATGACTTCTACTGCTTTCTGGATGGGTATACTTGGTATAACCAGATTATGATTGCTCAAGAAGATCAGGACAAGACCACATTCACCTGCCCATATGGGACATTTGCTTTTCCCCGCATGCCATTCGGCCTCTGCAATGCGCCGAGCACGTTCCAAAGGTACATGATGGCCATCTTTTCAGAATATCTTGAGGACTCTGTTGAAATCTTCATGGACGACTTCTCTATCTATGGGCACAACTACAAAGACTGCCTGGCCAACCTGGAGAAGATACTAAAAAGATGCAAGAAGACGGATCTCGTACTTAATTGGGAGAAATGCCATTTTATGGTGAAGGAGGGCATTGTGCTAGGGCACAAGGTTCCTTGAGACGGGTTAGAGGTGGATAAAGCAAAAATAGAAGCAATTGAAACACTCCCACCTCTAACAAATGTAAAGGCTGTAAGGAGTTTCTTGGGGCATGCCGGATTCTACAGACGTCAAGGATTTCTTAAAAATAGCACGATCGCTGAGTGCGTTGTTGGAAGCTGATATTGCCGCAATGCATTCATGATTTTAAAGAACGCATTAACGACTGCAACCGTTTTGATCGCGCCCGATTGGACACTTCCTTTTGAAATAATATGCGATGCAAGCGGGCATGCGATGGGGGCAGTACTAGCACAGAAGAAAAAAAAACAATATTGCATCCCATCGCATATGCAAGTTAGACGTTAAACCCTGCTAAGACTAATTACACCACCACAGAAAAAGAGCTGCTTGTGATTAAATTTGCGTTAAAAAAGTTCAGAGCATATCTGCTGGGAACAAAAGTGCTCATCCATACTGACCACTCAGCGATAAAATATCTGATGACAAAGAAGGACGCAAACTCGAGGCTGATTAAATGGTTTCTCCTCCTTCAAGAATTTGATATGGAAATAGTTGACCACAAATGAACGAAGAACCAAGTTGCGGATCATTTATCCAGTTTGGAGAATCCTGAGCTTGACCCCAAGGAGTCAGAGGTGAGCGCAATGTTTCCAAATGAGCAGCTGTTTCAGATTGGAGAATTACCGTGGTAGGCTGACATAGTCAACTATCTGGTTTGCGAGCAATTTCATGAATATTATACCTACCACCAATAGAAGAAGCTCAAATCTATATAAGAGGGGGTATGACCAGGTTATACGACTATATGTACCAGAGGCTGCTCATCAACGCATATTATCGCAATGTCATGATTCACCATATGTTCGACACTTTGGAGGGCAGCGCAGTACAGCAAAAGTCTTACAAAGTGGGTTCTATTGGCTAACATTATTTAAGGATGCCAGAGACTACGCAATGAAGTGTGATTGGTGCCAATGCATGGGTAACATTTCATGGAAACATGCGATGTTCATGAACATCATTCTAGAACTGGAGTTGTTCGACGTTTGGGGCATTGATTTCATGGAATCATTCCCACCCTCGAATGGTCACAATTATATTCTGCTAGCCGTCGACTATGTGTCCAAGTGGGTAGAAGCAATAGCATGCGTCGTAAGTGATGCGGCCATAGTCTCCAAATTCTTGAAGAAAAATATTTTCACATGTTTTGGCACTCCACGTGCCATAATAAGTGACGAAGCCTCCCATTTTGTCAATTACTCTGTCAAAAATCTGCTGCTGAAATATAATATCCTCCACAAAATGGCCACCGCATACCATCCACAGATGAATGGTCAGGCTGAAGTGTCTAATCGAGAAATTAAGTTGATACTGGAGAAGGTGGTAAAGCCTTCACGAAAAGATTGGGCAACGAAGTTGGAAGATGTGCTGTGGGCATACCAGAATGCTTATAAAACATCGATAGGCATGTCCCCGTATGCGTTGGAATTTGGTAAAGCATGTCATTTGCTATTGGAGCTGGAGCATAAGACGTTGTGGGCAGTGAAAAAGCTTAACTTTGATTTAAAAGCAGTAGGGGATGCGAGAAAGCTACAACTGGTCGAGCTTGATGAGTGGAGAACGCAAGCTTATGAAAATGCCAAAATATATAAAGAATGAGCAAATGGTGGCATGACAGCAGGCTATGCGGTAAAAATCTTCATGTGGGACAAAAGATCTTGCTCTTCAATTCACCGCTACGCTCTTTCCTGGCAAGTTAAAGTTGTGCTGGACCAGACCCTTCATCATTAAATAAATATTCCAGCACAGTGCGGTGGAGCTGATTACTAAGGACGGAAGCCGTACATTTAAGGTTAATGGGCAGCGAGTTAAGGTATATTACAGGGGTGATTTGCAGCGAGAAAAGACCTCTATAGACCTGAGAAGCCCCGAATAGAGAAAAATGGAGTAGCCCCTGCACTGGCATGCAACATCATCTGAGGCGCAAGTCTTCGGGAATATCCTTTTGCTTATTTATGATTCATGAACTCTCTTTACTACGACACTTCAATTATCATTCATCTATCTGCATGTTACTTTATCTTCAGGAAAAAAAATGGCGAGAAAAATTTTGTTAACTTTTTTTATCATTTGACCCTCTCGATTTTTCTTTGAAAATGATCAAGGTACATGATTACGAAGGCACTACACACAGACGCAACTTCACTTCGTCACCGCAATCCAAAGGAGAAAGATCGCCGCAAAGCAGGATGCATCAACAAACAATGCGGGCGACAGCACAAATTTGATGATTGTATTTTTCCTCCACCTTATTCCAAATTTTGCAGTATCGCATCGCATTTTGATTTTAAAATTTTTATCACCGCATCTTCTTTGATTACCGCAATCATTTAACATTGATAAATTCAGTGAGTCATCGCATGAGTTCTTTGCCAATTATGATTTCAATGATGCACATATACTTCTACTTTTTCGTATACACTAGAGTCAACTCAATCTTAGAAAAGTCACCTCATGAAATATTTCTAGAAGTTAGTGGTCTGTTAGTTTTCCTTCAAACTGACCCTTTACCAAACTTCCAAGAACATCGCATGACTTCTTTCAATCTTTTGGCAATGAGGACATTGTCGCATTTTAAATTTGGGGGTGAGGTGTTTATTTTCAACCTTGCTATTTTGAAACAAAAAAAGGAGAAGAAGAAAAAGAGGAAAATTTTGAGAATAACAACTCCACTGTCCACACAATGGGAAACCCATGTTGATAAGAGTTACGTTGTGAAGGGCACTTAGCTGTAGTTGGATGTCCGCATGACACACATGGGGGGAAGCCAAAACGAAAGTAAGTTGTCAAGATCAACGCATAAATAAATGACCACAAATCCACTGCCAAGTAGGTATGAGTTTAGTCTGAGAAAGAGTGTCTTGCTCGTAGTTGGATGTCTGCATGACAGACGTGGGGGCAAGCCAAAACGAATGTGAGGCACTTGGATCGGCGCAAGGTCAGAAAAAAAAATAACAATGTCAAAAATATGCAAGGATAAAATCATTTTACACCCCAGTGAAAAAAGTTTTCTTCTGTTGAAATAAATCATGCGATGTCATGGAATCCAGTAAACTCTTTTTGAAGGTTAAAATTGTAGTTCCTAAGTCTTAGAAATATTTTAAGAGGAGACTTGAATAAGAATTGAGGAAATTTTGGTGTATAGGACTTGAATGAAGTATCCTTGAGAAATCTAAGAAAAGAGATTTGCAGTCGACTTTCTAAAAGAATCTTTAGCTTATGCTTGAGGACAAGCATTGTTTAAATTTGGGGTGTGATAATGGGCAAAAATGCACGTTATTACAGTACTAAGTTATTAAACAATAAAGGTTTGCATTGATAAAATATGTTAGATTGCAACCAAAAAGCATTAAGTTCATAATATTGCGGTTGCATGCGTTCATCGCAATAGAACAGTTAACTTTGGTATTTTTATGCAGAATATGCGTTAACGCAAGGCGAAAAGCGCGATCACAAGAAATCAATGGCCGAGCGCAGTATTACCGCAAAGCTTTGATTTATGTTCGCAAACATCTGCTCAAGAAGGATTTCCGCATAGAACCGGTGTAACTTGGTGGGCGCATCTGGGTGAAAAGCATAATTAATCACGATGGGACAGAAAGCTGATGACGGTCGAATCCGAATTAAGGTGACAAGTCGATAACGATAACAAGTACACTCAACTTTTCGGTGACAAATATTCGGCGCATCAGTCAGAGAATTAAAGTCATCCCATCTGTGCAATCATAAGAGAGAAGTCGCTTTTCATGCCCAAGCTCTATAAATACCAAAGGCATCCTTTAGAAAAGGGGTTCAGCATGTTCGGAGACTTAGATAATTTTCCTTTAGATAGTTTACCCTTGTTCTTAGATTTTCTTTTATTTTAAGACAGAAGCGAGAGAGGAAGGTTGTGCCGATAGATTGTTCCGGTGAGCTTGGGAGAGCGTCGAAAGCTTCAAGATCAGAGAGAAGGCCAGCTCCTGCAGAAGCAGGAATATCTTCTGAACCGAATAGAGTAGCCAGTGTAAAAGCCTTGGACAGCAAGCGATTGCTACTGGACTCTCTACCCTTATCTTCCATCGATATTTTGTACTCAAACAAATATATAAAAATGGATTTTACTTCTCTATATCTATTCACTTTCTGTTTATCAGGCATGAGTATCTAAATTTGTCGAATGGGTTGAGAAGTACTTAGCTAGTTCAACGAGGGATATTCATTCTATGAGATTATCTTGTATTATGTATGCTTCATTCGTCCATTAGAGATACTCGAGAGGGTAATCTAAGGATAGGATCAAGGCTTGGAAAAGTCAGGTTAGAATGCATAATCAAGAGATAGGAGCTTAGAAATAAGCACTGTCTACTATTAACGCATCACATGCATCCTAGAGATAGGATATGATTGTGTGCAGTCACCTTGTCTTTGTGTGCAATTTGCATCATCGCATAAGAAAATAGTAGACTTAGAAATAAGCTCTATGGAAATTTTTGCATTCAACACATGCATCCTAGACTTAGGAGCACCGCATTTGCATTGGAAAATGATTTGATGTTGCATGAGTGTAGCATGATCGCATAGTCTGATGCATTCCCAGGAAATGCTAGCTAAAGACCTTCTCAACCCGTTCCTCCGCATACTCATTGTATCTATCTCATAATCAAATTTTTCTCAAATCCGCCACATTTATTTATTTCATTACCGTAACCAACAACACTAAACAACTATTTGAGTTACCGATTACTGAAAAATTACCACTGCATATTTTTTTCCCAAGTCCCTGAGTTAGACCCTGGACTTACCAGGAAACTCAGTGGGGTTTACACTTGGATTCCACTGAGTAAACTTGATTGCTCAACGCATTTTCATCACTGCATTTCATCCATAATTCCATCTCGTAAAATAACACATCATGCTACAACGTGATCTTTGGGACTATCACAACACCGCGATGCACAATCTCTCTAATCAAATGATATTTCCGTTCGATATACTTGCCTCGATGATGACTTCGAGGTTCCTTTGAATTTTCCAAAGTATCGCTGTTATCACAATTGAGAGTGATCGGCAAAGACATATTTGGAACAACTTCCAAATTTGTAAGGAACTTCCTAAGCCAAATAGCCTCTTTAGTAGCTTCACAAGTGGCTACGTATTCGGCTTCCATAGTAGAGTCCGTGATGCATCCTTGCTTGATGCTTCGCCCAACTACAGTCCCTCCATCCAGAGTGAACACTGACCCTAATGTCAATTTCCAAGAATCTCTATCAGTCTGAAAGTCGGAGTCTGTGTATCCTGCAAGGATCAAATCCTTATCTCCATACACGAGCATGTAGTCTCTCGTTCTCTGAAGATACTTGAGAATCGTTTTGACCACTATCCAGTGATCTAATCCTGGATTGGACTGATATCCAGTAGAATATAATGTTCCATGATCTAGGTGCTTGTTTCAGCCCGTAAAAGAAATTATTAAGCTTGCAAACTCTTTGTTCTTGATCTGGAACGATGAACCCCTCTGGTTGAGCCATGTAGATGGTCTCCTCAAAATTACCATTCAGAAAGGCAGTCTTGACGTCCATTTGCCATATCTCATAATCATAAAATATGGCTATGGATAGGAGTATCCTAATAAACTTCAACATGATAATAGGTGAGAAATGTTCCTCATAGTTCACTCCCTCGACCTGGGTATAACCCTTTGCCACGAGTCTGACCTTAAAGGTCTGCACCTTTCCATCTACACCTCATTTTCTCTTGTAGCTCCACTTCACCCTATAGGTTTTACCCCATCATGCTGATCCACAAGTTCCCAGACAAAATTGAAGTACATAGACTCCATTTCCTAGTTCATGGCTTTAATCCACTCATCTTTGTCAACATCTTCCATTGCTTGCTTATAAGACAATGGATTCTCAACCCCATCATCAAACATGATGTTTTGGGCTTCAGTTAAACCTATGTAGTGTTTCGATGGGTTCATAACCCTCTCATTACGTAGAGGCAGTCTCAACTCTTGAGATGGTTGACCAGATGAACCGACATCAACAACTCTTGTTGATCTATCAATATGTTAAATAACTCTTATTGAACTCTCAATTGTCTCAGTCTCACTAGAAATCTCCTGTAAAACAAGCTTGCTTCGTGGTTTATGATCCCAAATGTCGCCTTCTTCCAAGAAGATAGCATTTATCAACACAAACACTTTTTTCTCACTCAGATCATAGAAGTATCCACCCCTCGTTTCCCTGGGGTAGCCTACAAAGATGCAAACTTTTGAACGCGGTTCCAACTTCTTTGGGTTAGCCACAAGCACGTGGGCCAGACATCCCCAAATCATGAAGTGGCATAAACTACCTTTACGGCCTCTCCACATCTCAAATGGTGTTTCAGAAACACTTTTCCAGGGAACGTTGTTCAAAATGTAACATGCAATCTCCACTACAAATCCCCAAAACGAGTCTTGAAGATGAGCATAACTCATCATAGACCAAACCATGTCCAACAGGGCTCTATTTCTCCTTTCTGATACACCATTCTGCTGAGGTGTACCTGGGGCCGAGAGTTGGGACGTGATTCCATGTTCTATCATAAAGTTCTAGAATTTGAGGTCCATATACTCTCCACCACGATCATATCGTAATGTTTTTATCTTCTTACCGAACAAGTTTTCAACTTCATCCTTATACTCCTTGAACTTGTCAAGGGCTTCAGACTTGTGTTGCATTAGGTATAGATACCCGTACCTTGAATAATCATCTATGAAAGAGATGAAATATTCATACCCACCTTGAGCTCTAACACTCATCGAATCAAAAAGGTCTAAATATATAAGCTCCAAGGTTTCCTCGGCTCTATAACCTTTTCCAATAAAAGGTTGTTTGGTCATCTTGCCTTCAAGGCATGATTCACATACCAACAAGGAGTTTTCTTCTAAACTTTTTAGAAGTACATTTCACCAACTTCTCAATCCTATTGAGGTTGATGTGACCTAATCTTAGATGCCAAAGATGGGCGTTTTCCTTAGGAGAAACCTTTGGTCTTTTTGTAGTTTTCGCCATACTTAACATTTCACTATTAAGCAAGACTTTTATGACTAAAGGCCTTAGTACATACAAGTTATTCTCCATTGTACCAAAACCAATCTCCATACCATTCTTGAAAATAAACACTTTACTCTCAGAAAACGAGATGGTATAACCATGTTCAATGAGACAAGAAACCGAGATTAAGTTCCTCTTGATATGAGGAACTACAAAAACATTATCCAGTAACTGATAAAGTTTCTTGTCCAAAAATAACTTCATCCTGCCTACAACAACAGCTGAAAAATCTCACCAATACCGACTCGAAGAGTCAATTCTCCATCTTGCAATGTTTCCTAGTAATTAAATCCTTTGTAGGAAGAACTGACGTGGTTAGTAGAACCTGAATCAAGTATCCATGAAGAATCATCATTCTCTACCAAACACGTCTTCAAGACAAATAAATCACATTTACTATCTTTAGACTTCTTTTTTTTTTTCTAGAAAGTAGTGGAAATAGTAACAGAACCAAGCCCCAAGTTCCATTTCAAATAACACTTCTCATCGATGAATTTCATCAGAGTCAGCAACACTTGCTTTCTCTTTTAGTCACCTTACATTCAAGAAAGACTGGAGGTTATCTTGGGAATTGACATTACTGGTTTCTTTGTCATTCATCCCTTTGTGCTCAAAAAGTAAGAACTGACGTTCAAACAATTCTTGCAACGAGTCCATGATCTTACGTGCAGTGACCAACCCTTTTGGCCAATGCATCAGGTATGCTAGCCAAAATGTGAAGTCAGGCCAATGAGTTAGCCTTCATCCACACCTCATATGCATTACAAACATTTCATGGTACATCAAGGGTCAGGACTTGAGGACACTCCTCAACCATGAAAAACTCGAGGTCGTTTACCACAAATATGTTTTAACGGACAATTTCTAATATATGTAATCGGTCAAATTAGAGAAAACTAATGGAAAATCATTCATGTTGCTGAAAAAACAAACACATGACCTACATTAAGTTTTAGCAAATACTCTTTGAACAAACAACATCCAATGAGGTTAAACAAAACTGAAATGAACCCCATGTGACATCTAGTTTCGCAATGACGCTTCAAAGGTTTAAGACAAAAGCCATCGAAGGGTAGTCAATTTATCCCTCCTCTGAATTGAGACGTTCTCAACCAGTCATTAATAACAGAACAACTCTTGCTCCTATAACGACTAGCCATCATTTAATTGGTCAATAAATCATTAACTTGCTTAACAATTTCCCGTAAGTGTGACCCTTCATTTTAGGCCCTAGAGTTTCACCCCAAGCAGCCAATCCGAAGGGAAAAAATCCAGTTGGGGCAAAAACTAAAGCAACCCTATCCATTTCTTGAGTTCACCATGATATTGACCAACTACACAAAATCCATCTGAGGGGGAACGCTTCGAGGGTGCCATGAGGCAGTGCAAGAACATCTCACGGTGCAAAGCAATGAAGGAGATTGTAGGACATGTTCACAAACATACTTCACCCACTTGTTATAAATACTCTCTCCGTCCACCTTAACATGCAAACACCATCCAAAGAGGATGCTCCTAGGGCACCATGAGGCCAAGCATAAATCTCACGGCGTGAACATTCAGGGAGAAACGTGAGTGGAATTGTTGACATATCATATATATCTCTTCCTCCCACTGAGTATTTTATAACTTAGGGTTTAGTTTACTTAGACAAAACATGGCTAAGAATTTTAGCTAAGAGACTTTTTAGGTTTGCCCAAAAGTAACGCTTACTTTGAAAAGTTGAACAAATTTTGATCATCATTCATTAAACTCTTTAACGAAGTCTTTGATCAACTGTCGCATGCTTGTAGCAAATCTATCTAATTCACCTTTCCATATAGGTTCCCAGGTAGGGGTGTTCCATTTCCATCAGCTTAAATACCCCAGGCTAGATAGACCCCACCTTAGACAAAAGGTCCCTTATAGATAGATTTAATACAAATTTAATCTTTCATGGAAATCAATTTAATCCTATTAAACTGATTCAAAAGATTAAAATTAGGTATATAATCTCATTAGAACCTTGAACTTAGGTCTATCTCAATCCAATTTTAAGACCCTTTTAAAACATGAGTTCGCTTAAGTTCGGATACAACTCTTTCTCATTGATTTTAGTCCTAATTTCCATTGTAATGCTTATAACAGGAAACAACCAAAACTATCCACAATGCGAAGCTACACATACAACACATTCATAACTCTTATAAATAAGCCTAGTGTCATGCACCATGCATTGTTGATTCATTACTACTTTTATATGACACTTATTTAACAAACCAACAAACCAAGCATACATGCTTCCATACACCCTTATACTATAACTCTTATAATATAAAGATGATACATGAATATGCTTAATACATGCATAAATATAACTTTTATATTTCATGATGCATGTGTATGCTCTCTTCTAATTTCATCATGCCAATAACTATATTATAACCCTTATAATATATGATGCATGAATAAAATGCATAACCTAAGGTGGGTTTTAAATCTATATGTCATACACTATGGCATATAAACCAACATACATCTCATGTATATTAAATAAAAATTGATGAACCGGGATAACTAGCCTCAAATCCTCAAAAAACTATGCTAACTATTACAAAGGGCAATGAGTCACTAGTTCAAACAGGAAAACTGGGTCTTAAACTGTCCGGGAAAAGAACTGGGTCTTGGATCATGCAGCACGATTCATGCAACGCAAGCCTTTAGCAATCGACTAAATGACAATGATGCGGTGAAGCAAAATTGTGTAAACGATCGCGGAGCAAGCATCAAGGTATCATATACGAGGTGATCGTGTAGTCAGTGACTATGTGATGAAGCGTGCTAACTACACGATCAATTAGTGCACACGCCATTTATTAAACGAGGAGCATCAAATGCTCTACGTGATCGTTTACCTCCAGCATCCACGTGATCGAGCAATCGACGCTATGCTATAGAGAAAACGCTTTACCCCATCATTTAGCATTAGCTAACCGATCGTTTAGTAAATACTACACGATCGGGTAAAACTTTTCTATACGATCATTTAGCCAAATCTCAATGATTGTTTACCTTCAGCTACACGATACAACCAACCTTTGGTTTTCTTCCTCGATGAGAACCGCATCTCCATACTTCGAAACTTCATCACGAATAACTCAACAAACTTTAAACACTTTGAATACAGACTCGATTGCTTGTTAATTATGCCTAAAAACGTAGGGGCCTTTACAAATTAACTCTTTGTAAACTTAAAGAAAGCTTTACACAGAGGCAATCATCCTATAAACATTCATCAACGTATCCACAAACGGATCTAACTCTTAAACGCAATGCATAAAACTTAAAACCCACCACGACTGTAAAAAAAGTTCAAAACAAAAATGGTATTTGGAATATTAGAACAACTTGGCTCTGATACCAATTGAAGGAAATCAAATGCGATGATTTCCATGAGTAGCGAAAAGGTTCGTTCCAGATTCCATTCGAATTGAACACAAACAATTACAGTCTAAAATGGAAACTAACTTGTCATGCACAAACAGAAATTACAGCATGCTATACAATGATACAAGGGATAGAGGATGCATATCTTTAAAGAACTATTCTGCAAAAATCCCTCGATTAGTCTTCAATGCATCTAAAGAAGCAACATACGAACACAACGATCACCACACGAATAACACGAACAGCCAACAACCCAATCGAGTCTAATCGATCCACGAACTGAGTGAGGACACCACCACAATGGTTACCTTAGTATTCTCGGTGTGAGAATTCAGGAGTTGTAAGCTCTGTATGATCCTGGCTTGAGGAAGAGACTGGAGGTCTACGATCGAGTAGACGATCGAGCAAGTGGAAGAATAAAAACACAGTCTATCATATAGACGATGTGCTCAATCATTTAGTAAACGGCAGCCTATCATATAGACTTAGGCACTCGATCGTGTAGGTATAATCAGCTGAGTGACTATCGTATAGTTAACTCTACACGATCGTTTAGTCTCTGAACGCTATCGCTTAGTGAAACTCTTTCACTTGATAGCTTGTCTTCGTGTCTAAATGTTGAACGTGGTGTGTCTCGGTGGTTAACGAATATTGATTAACTACCAAGACACACCACCATATAGTCAACTCTATAGTGGTGTGCCTCGGTAGTTAACGAATATTGATTAATTCGGTCTAAAGAGTTTAGCCAATTAATCTTGAATCATTGGAGCTCATGATCTGTAGGTCTATAAGGTCCCTCTACTAACTCGTAAATATCTTTCTTGGATTAGTGAATTGAGCAGATTTGTTGTTCAAATTCGAAATTAGGGTTTTGAATTTGAAGTGTTCAAATTCAATTTAGGGTTTGATTAATTGTATTCGATATTATTAAACGTTTAATTTATTGATATTTCACAAAATTAGGGAGATTAAAACATTTAAATATTGAATTAACATGAATAGGATTCATGTTTAAATTAGATGTTT
Source organism: Benincasa hispida (assembly GCF_009727055.1). Classification (NCBI taxonomy): domain Eukaryota; kingdom Viridiplantae; phylum Streptophyta; class Magnoliopsida; order Cucurbitales; family Cucurbitaceae; genus Benincasa; species Benincasa hispida. The sequence goes on along the minus strand of NC_052351.1, from coordinate 63,245,718 downwards.
AATTAATTTAATATTTGATATTAAATTATTATTTAACTAATTAATTAAATTTGTTTAATTAATTATTTAAATAAAACATTTTTCAAATTTTTGAAATTCAAAATTCAGTTTTGATTTTAGTTGAATTTGATTTTATGAAGATTAAATTTAATTTTGAAAAAGAATTTTTGAATTTTAAAAAATAAAATGAAATGGGAAGTTAGTGGATTAATCCAACATTTGTTGGATTAATTCTCTAATTAATACCTAGCCCATTATAATCAGCTTCTTGAGGTGTCAATAAGCTGAGGATTGAAGTGCCTGCATGTTAATTCTTCATAAATATGCTAAAATTTCATATTTGGAGAGGATGCAAGCTGAAATTCCAAAAACTTTGCTACTATCTCCAAAACCCTCTTCCTTCCCTAATCAATTAACCTCAATTCAGTATTTCCACCACACAATCTGAGTTAGAGGATAGTAGAGAAAATCCTCTTGGTGGTCTACTGTTTTTTTTTTAAAGCCAATTTCGTGAAGAGGAGTAAGAATTTAAAGAGTTTCATCAAAGGTAATATACTTATGAAACCCTACTTTGTATATCAGTTTGTATGCATTCTTTAAAACTCAAATTATGTGGAATTAGAGTGCTTATTGATTCTGATTTCTTTTGTTGCATGAATGTTTACTATTTCAATTGGTATCAGAGCATGATCTAAGCACTCAATTAACGTTAATTTGAGTTTGGTGGGTGAATTTCTAAGAATGCATGTTTGGTTGACTAATATGGTTGAAATTCAAATTTGGCATTACATTCCTCTTTGAATATGAAGTTTAATTTGTAACTGGCTCTTGATTGATGAGCTTATATGTATGCTCTAGAGTCTATAATTTGTTGGAGTCAATAGAGTTGAAATTAGGTTGTAATTAAATATTGAAGCAAACAAGGTCCCTAGCAGAAACTTGGAGGAGTAGCTACTGCCAGTTAGTGTTGCAACGCTGCCCTTGATGAAGCTCGTGGCATTGCAACACTGGGATGGAGCATTGCAACGCTGCTCATCCTAGCCCAAAAAGGCGTGCACTCGTGAGTCGGTTTGCACTGGGTCAACCGGTTCCACCAGTTTAGTTGACTCCTTGTCTGGATTAGCTCAAATTTGAACGGTTCAGCCTCAATTAGAGCATTGGTCGGGTCTGGCGAGCGGTCCAGCCTCTTTTTGAAGATGTTTTCAACTTTTTTATGTAATAAATTGTTATTATTTGCTTTCTTAGGATGCCAAAGTTGAGCCATATTAGTGGTGTTTAAATATTTATGCATGTGATGTATGTTATATTTAAATTAAACATGTTTGTTCATATAATTTTCCATGAAGATTTAAAATCCTACCATAGGACAACATGTTACATGCATAATCATATGTTATAAGTTAATTATAATATATAGTATGCATAATTAGGATTTATAAAGATTAATATAAGTGTTATATTAAAGTTTGAATGCTTTTGATGTTTGTTATGAATACAAAGCATGTCTATTTTTATAAGTTGTTATAAAATTTGATTAGACATTTAAAATTCATAACAAAGATAAGAAACATGCTCAGTTAGGTTAACGGCCTGTTTTAATAGTTCAAATAGGTCGTTATCTTATAAAATATGTTTACAAACTCAATCGGTCTATAATCATGTCTAAGGTTGGAGATATTTAAGTTGACGATTTACGGAACACCAGCTACTTGGGGACTATGGCCGAAATGTTGAGCATTGTTAACCGGTTTTATGATCTTGCGTCAGTAGTGTGAGGTAATAAAATGGTTTTATAACCTAGACATCGTAGGTTAAAACCAAATATAAGAGTTATGCTTGGAAAAATCACATCGACTTAGGGTTTTTATTAGCCAAAATATACCTAAGTAAAAGAATACCCATACATTTAGAACACTTCAGCTGGAAATTAACAATATATACGATATATCGTTTTTAGCTCTCACATCCCCAAGAGTTCACACCGTGAGATCCATGCTCGGCTTTGTGTCGCTTTTACTACAACTAATCCATTTGGAAAGTGTTTGCATGGGTCAATAACAAGGTGAATGGGGGAAGTAGTTCATAGTAAGTGGGTGAAGAAAATGTGTCAACATATCCTACAATCTCCTCCATTAGTTTGAACCGTGAGATTCTTAACTTGCACCTGCTGTCATTTTTAGGTGGCACTAGCTAGTCGTTAACCACGGCGATCCCCTCGGAGGGTTGTAACATAGGATTCAGAACAACCCAAACTTCATAAATGAATAAAGTTTCATAGATCAGTCTTGAATATTGTCTTCCAAATCAGGGGCATATTCATACCATTCTATGAAATCTGAAAGTGGAGGATCAAACTTAGAAGAGTTACTAAGTGTTAGTAAGTTCTTAACCGAAAACAGTAACTGAATGACTATAGATATAAGAGTTATTCTGGAGATAGTATTTGGTCAAGATTGTCTTGCATCAATGAAGATGTATTGTTACAAATAAATAAAGAAATATGGGTACTTTATTACTTTTACTAAATTTGGGTTTAATGCAATAAGTTTAATATAAATTGTTTATATTTCAGAAATTTTGAACTCGATTATACATCTATTAGCTTCCAATAAATTTAACGGTGATGGGTATTTAACCTGAAAATCAAACTTAAACACAACACTAGTCATTGATGATTTAATGTTCATTTGAATGGAGGATTGTCCCCCTCTTCCCAGTTCAAATGCTAACCAAACATTCGAGAAGCCTATGACAGATGGGTTCGGGCTAACGAAAAAGCCAGAGCCTATATCTTAGCAAGCATATCAGATGTGCTTACTAAGAAGCATGAAACCATGGTCACTGCACAAGAGATCATGGTGTCATTGCAAGATATGTTCGAGTAATTGTCTTCTTCATATGACATGATGTTATTAAGTACGTCTATAACTCCAGCATGAAAGAGAGGACCTCTGTTAAAGAACATGTCCTAGACATGATGGTCTATTTCAACGTTGCGAAAGCTCGTGGTGTTGTCATAGATGAGACGAGTTAAGTTAGTATGATCATGGAGTCTCTTTCGAAGAGCTTCTTGACTTTTATAACTAACACTCTAGTGAATAAGATTGATTACAACCTGATCACTCTACTAAACAACTCCAGACTTACCAATCCTTGATGAAAAACAAGGAAAGTGAAGCAAATGTTGTTTCACAAAAAAAGTTTCTGAAGGGATCTTCCTCTAGAACAAAACCCTCATAGAAAAAGAAGTCTGCCTCTTCTTCAGATGATAAAAGTATCCAGATGAAGAAGAAAGGAAAATGGAAGAAAAAAACCCCTGCTAACAAAATCAAGGACAAAGCACCAAAAGGAAAACGTTTCCACTACAATGAAGATGGTCATTGGAAACGCAATTGCTTGAGTATCTTTCTGAAAAGAAAGCTGAAAAGGAAAATCAAGGTAAATTAGATTTACTTGTAATTGAAACATGTTTAGTGGAAAGTTCTCACTTAACCTGGATATTAGATTCAGATGCTGCTAACCATATTAGCACTTTTCTTCAGGAAATTAGTTCTTGGACTCAGCTTTCAGAGAATGAAATGACTTTCAAGGCGGAAACGGGTGAAGTCATTTCAGTGAAAGCAGTGGAGCTATCGAGTTATATTTCGGAGATTTTTACATTTTGCTTAGAAATGTATGTACCCAAAATGAAAAGGAACTTAATCTCTGTTTCTTGTTTACTAGAAAATATGTACAAAGTAACTTTTGATATCAATGAAGTGTTCATATTTGTTCTGCTAGACTTGAAAATAACTTGTATGTGTTGAAACTAACAGAAGCAAAAGCTATTTTAAATATAGAGATGTTTAAAACAACAGAAACTCAAAATAAAAAGCGAAAGATTTCTCCCAATGCCTATCTTTGACACCGAAGACTTAGTCACATAAATTGCAACAGGATTGTAAGATTGGTAAAAAACTGTCGTCTAAATTAGTTAGAACATAGTTCATTACCTCCATGTGAATCATGTCTTGAAGATAAAATAACCCAAAGATCTTTTGTAGGAAAAGGTCTTAAAACCAAAGAACCTCTACAACTTATTCATTGTGGTTCGATGAATGTGAAAGCTCGAGAAGGATATGAATATTTCATCGATTTTTATGATGATTATTCGAGATATGACTATATTTACTTAATGAGTCACAAATCTGAAACTCTTGAAAGTTCAAAGATTTTAAGACAAAAGTTGAAAACTTATGAGGTAAAAAAATCAAAACACTTCGATCATATCAAGAAAGTAAGTATATGGACTTACAATTCCAGAAATATCTAGTAAATCATAGAATTCAATCCCAACTCACAGCACCTGGAACATCACAACAGAATGGTGTTGTAGAAAGGAGAAATCGAACCTTGTTGGACATGGTTCATTCGATGATAAGTTATGCTCAGTTACCTCAATTCTTTTGGGGGTATGCGGTACAGACTGCTGTATATATTTTGAACATGGTTTCCTTAATTATGCCTATTTGTGGGATACCCTAAAGAAACAAAAGGTGGATTTTTTTATGATCCTCAAGAGGATAAAGTATTTGTATCGACAAATGCTACCTTCTTAGAAGAATATCATATTAGGAATCATCAACCTTGCAGAAAAAAAAATTGTTGAATGAAATGACCAAAGAAACTATAGATCAACAAAAGTTATTGTTCAAGGTGGTCCATCAACATTAGTTGTTGCTCCTTCACATCCTTCTCAAGAGTTGAGAATGTCTCGACGTAGTGGGAAGGTTATGATGACGAAAAATTCGATATCAATTACTTGACAACTAAAATTCGGTGAAACGCAATATGCGATGCATGTTTTTAATGTATGCGTTGATTATCATGCGTCATGGTCATGCGTTGGAATGACTATGCGTTAACAAATGCGTACGATGACCATGCATTCCTGTCACAAGTTTTCTTGCGCTCACGCCACGTATAACGTGAACGCAAGATTCTCAGTGATCCGAGGTCGAACTCAGGGACTTGTAACTAGATGAATGTGGTAATGTGCATGAGGCGGTTGAATAAAAGAATGATGGAGGGGTTTCTAAGCTAAAACTACACCTACTCATAACTAACAGACAATGCAATGAGAATATGAATGAGAGGTAGAGACACGACAACTATTGAAATGGAGTAAATTAATGGAACAATAGATAAAATGCGGACATGTCTTCATTGCAATACTGAGCTTGACCGCAAGGGCAACCCTAGCCAACGCAAGCTGATGCACTCATGCCATACACGCCCACCGCAAATGCACGTGATTATTATTAGCAAACGAGAATTATCTCTAAGTCTCCATTCTTGCTTATGCAATCTTAATCTAGCTCTCCTGAGCATCGATTCTAACCTAGCTCTCCCGAGTCTGAGGTTTTTTCTTTAGACTCTCTCTCGAGTAGCTCTGAAGGTGTGATGGGTGCATACATAAGACAAGGTGACTGCAAAAGCCTGTTTGACGTAAGATTATTCCTATCTCTAGTGAATACATGCTTACATTGCTTAATGTGACCAACCACTTACCTCTCGGGCAGTTAGTTGTTGCTGAATTTACTCATAGACAAGAATTTCGTCCTCCTATAGATAGGCGTTGTTATAGATTCACACTAAGCAAATAAGGTTTACTCACACACTCACGCAACGCACACCTCTCGGTGGTTTGCTACATGCTTCATATCTCTAATCCACATGACTAAGAATGCGATACTCTAGCGATCTCACTATGTGATGTAATGAAAGTTAAGGATACTAAGTAAAGAATTATGAAGATGGAATCGAAGGAAACATAGAAATGCATTGAACACATAATGTATTAATTTCTCAATCACAAAATGTAATACAATACATTATAAGAAAAGAAGAAGAATGAAATGACTAGCTGGAAGCAATGACTTGCTTCCAGCGGATGTGCGTCAAGGCTACCGGTGGTGCCATGGATGGGCAGTGGAGTTGACTCTCCCGAGATCTAGCTCCAATCGAAGGCTCCAGTCGTCGCTCGGAATGGATGAGGATGATGAAGAACTCTCAAGCTTTCTTCTCACGCATTAGTCTGGATTGCAGGGATAACCCTAGATGAGTTGAAATTCTGCTCATCGGCTTCTTTATATAGAGGTTGGATCGCCGACAGCATTAATGGACTACTCTGATTCTAACATTCGCGGTGCGTTAGTTCTTTTCTGAATCTCTGCTACTAACGGTGTTGTAGGTGAAATGTCAACATCATCTTTTGATTTCCTCGAGATATACACTGATCCATTCATTCCACCAACCTCGTGTTAATCCCTCTATTATGCGTTATTATGTAGCCGCAATCATCAGTGACTGCATTCGCTTAATACCACAACTTCTACACGATGACCGCAATCGCTTGACAATCGCAACTCCTATGCGATGGACACATACGGCTGATTATCGCAACACCTATGCATTGATGGAATACGTTCGCCTTTGCGAGGGAGACTTTCTTCGCATGAGGTCATCTATGTAGTAGTCCGGCTTTCGCGTTTGCATCACTTCCTGTGTTAGCTACAAAAATAGACAAGTGAGCACATAATAACACATAATAATAGGTTAGCCGAGATTCTCAATATTGATCACTGCAAGCTCATTTTCTCATGAATTCCCAACATAATCGTCGCATCTTCTGCTTAACAGCCCTCATAATTCTAAATAAAAGGCCTACATCAGGTTGTTCATCAACCAGACTGCAACATGGGTTTAACTAAAACGCAGGTCATCATACCTAATGATGGCTAGAGGATCCATTAACCTATAAATAGGCAATGGGAGATATTGATAGGGAATAGTAGATAAAAGCCATGGATCTAAAAATGGAATCAATGTACTTCAATTCCGTCTGGGAACTTATAGATCAACCTGATGGGGTTAAGCCTATTGGTTGCAAATTGATCTACAAGAGAAAGCAAGACCAAACTAGCAAGGTGCAAACCTTTAAAGCAAGACTCGTGGCGAAATTTTTTACCCAAAAAGAGGGAGTAGAGTATGAAGAAATCTTCTCTCCTATTGCCATGATAAAATCTATAAGAATACTTTTATCCATTACCACATGTTACGACTATGAAATATGGCAAATGGATGTCAAGACAGCCTTTTTGAATGGCCATCTTGATGAAACTATTTTTATTCTCAACCAGAAGGGTTCATTGAATAGGGTCAAGAGCAAAAATGTTGTAAGCTTAAAAGGTCTACTTATGGATTAAAACAAGCGTCTAGATCCTGAAATATAAGGTTTGATATTGTGATCAAATCTAACGGCTTTGAAAAAAATGATGACGAACCTTGTGTTTATAAGAAGATAGTCAACCAAACTGTAGCTTTCTTGGTCCTTTATGTTGATGATATCTTGCTCATTGAGAATGAGACAAGTTTCCTTGCTAACGTGAAGCGATAGCTCAAATCACAATTCCAAATGAAAGATTTTGGAGATGCTCAATATGTTCTTATGATCCAAATTGTTCAGAGTCGCAATAACAGAACGATGGCACAATTTCAAGCATCTTATATTGATAAGATGTTGTCAAGGTATAATATGCAAAATTCCAAAAAGGGTATGTTACTTTTAGACATGGAATTCATTTATCAAAGGAACAGTGTCCTAAGATGCCTCAAGAAGTTGAGGAAATGAAAAGAAATCCATATGTTGGGAATGGTGTCCTAAATCTCCTTGTAATCTTGTAGTTTGTAAACTCTATATAAACATATTGTTGTTAATAAAATGAGTGTTATTTTTTAAGCATATACTCAATCCAATAAACTAAGATCTGAGGTTATTTCATGTAATTTAAATAAATATGTAAAGACATACAAGTGGATCTTGTTTAAATAATAACCTAAGTGGTCTGTAGTAGATGGATAAGGTTGGATACCTTATCCTGATGACACTCTAGATACGACCCGCTTTAGAGGTGTTACAAGTGTTGTAAAGTGCTACAAATGATCTAATCCCTATCATTCATGTGGAGACATGCAAGCAGAGGAATCCTATACAAAGACTTTGTATAAGATCAGACCACAAAATGATTAGCCTCTTTATATAACACCGTTAATAATAAAGACTTACATTTCACTAGGATGACCATAGGTGACATGACCTGAATCCATATTGAGTTGTGAACTCCTAATCATGAAGGCGGTCCTTTGATTTGTATGGGTGAGAATGGCCAGATTGCCAAATCAACAAGCTACCATTTTATGGATTCATCTGACTAGGGAGCTGGGAATTCAGCTACACAAGACGAAATTCACTCCTTCCCTGATGCAAGGGAAAGTAGATAAATTGCTCCCTTAAGGGTTGATTCCAGATCTTGAAGATAGTGACCACACCCTCTCCTGGCCTGAGAGGACTTGGTCATGTTGGGAATTATGCCCTAAACTCTCTTTGGGTCTTGTAGTTTGTAAACGCCAGTATTGAAAAAATGCTTGTGATGTAATAATATGAGATATTTTCTTCATTATTGTCTATGAAACATGAGATGTTTTATCTGCTTTACCACAAACCAATAAACTAAGATCCCTAGTTGTCGTTGTAACTTAAGCATGTATGTGGAGACATATAGGGGAATCATACCTTAAGTGATAACCAAAATGGTCTGTAGTATATGGATATAGGAGGGAAACCTTATCCTGGTGACACTACGGATGCGGCCTGCTTTGTAGATAGTTAAAAATGTTGTGATGTACTACAGATGGTCTGATCCTAATCATTCATGTGGAGACATGCGAGCAGGGGCGTCCTATACAAACGATTTTGTATAAGATTGGACCACAAAGTGTTATAGTCTCGTTATATAATGTCGTTCATGACAAAGACTTCACTTCACTAGGATGACCATAGGTAACATGACCTTAATCTTGAGTGAGTTGGCGACTCCTACCTTTAAGGGCGGTCCTTTGATTTGCATGGGTGCGAGTGGCCAAATTTCTGACTCAAACCTACCACTTTGGGGATTCGTCTGATTTGGGAGCTGGGAACTCAGCTACATAAGATGGAATTCAATCCTTCCCCAAAGCAGGGGTAAGTAGATAGATTGCTCCCTTAAGGGCTGATTCTGGGGCTTGAACAATGTGGCGCCACACACCTTCTCATGGCCCGAGAGGTGTCCACTCATTGTAGGAATATGAGATATTGTTCATTAGAGGGATCAATGGTACTTAAGGAGTTAGATGTAACTACAGGGGAAAAATGATAAATTGGCCCAATAGTACTTACGAGCATCTGTGGAGGGTTATCGTACTGTTGATTAGTTATATCCGATGGACACAGAAATATATCTGTGGTGAGTATAGTGCATCTGTCAGTCTTTAGTGGAGTGCCCGCAATCTTACGGATGGTGGATCTCGTGGCTAAAAAGTTTAATCAGCTATTCATGTACCATTGGAGCTTCAAGCTATAGGTCCATAAGGTCATCTTAGTAGCTCAATGGATTCAAGTTGAGAATCATATTTTGGGTCATTTTGAAGTGTTCAAATTGACTAGAGGGAGTTTGATTATATATGATATGATTAAACTGGTTCAATTATATATGATATAGTTGACAGGATGTATGAGATACATTAATTGGAGGAAAATGATATGTAAATATGATTTATATCAAGTAAAGAAGAAAAGGACTATGGTTTAAATGTTACATATGATGTGATATTAAAACTATAGGTTATAAATATAATATGATAAGTTAGTTATTATATTTATTTATTATTAAAACAATTATGAGATAATTGTTGGTTGTTTTCTCTTTAACCGTGCGTGAAAGTGGGAGGTTGCATTCAGTTTTCATACCTGAAAGGATAAAATGAAAAATATTTTCATTTTGAAGAAGAATCGTAGTATCGCTTCATAAGTTGTACACTGCCTATCGTTTAGCTCACGAGAGCCTACATGACAACTTCAAGTGTTGACTAAACGATCGTGTACATGTGCATTTATCTAAATGATCGTGTACACGCACATTTATCTAAATGATTGTATAGCTTTTACGAAGCGATCGAGCACTTGAGCAAGATTCATTAAACGATCGTTTAAACGATCAACCTGATTTACTAAACAATCATATACCTTTTTCTAAACGATCAAGCATAACTCTATACGATAGACTCTAAACTCTCCCAGTTGCTTGGTCGTTGAGTGCGATTGTGGTTTCCTCCTTCCCTCTACCAATCCAATAGAGCCCACACCTCCTCGATTCTCACTCTAAGAATACCAAGGTCACTGAGTGGTGGTGTTTCAGTTGCTGCTTGTTCGTGGAGAAGATTGGTCGTTTGCTGAGCGACAGCGAGAGATTCGGGTAGACGTTCGTAGCAATAGTGAGAGGTGTTGATCCAAGTGAGAGAGAGAGAAAGGCGGAAGAAGAGTTCTTCAAAGGTGAGTCTCTCGTTCCTTTGTATTTATTTGTTGGTAGCATGCCGTAATTTGTTATGAAATGCATAACTTATTTGTATGTTTGTGAATGATGTATTTTTGTTACAATGAATTTGGAACGATCTTGCTTCCGCTCATAGGTTCTCTTTAATTAGAATTCCTTTAGGTCATAGTGGGACTATGATTTATTGTTCATTAGAGGAATTTATGGTACATAATGAGTTAGGTGTAACTACAAGGGCAAAATGGTATTTTGGCCCAGCTGTACTTACGAGCAATTTGTGAAGGTTCATCGCACTGTTGATTGGTTATATCCAATGGACACGGAAATTTATTTGTAGTACGAAAAGTGCAACTGTCGGTCTTTAGTGGAGTGATCGGTAGCTAGCGGATGTTAGGTAATTTAATTAAAGAGTTTAATTAATTATCTAAGTAACGTTGAAGTTTCAATCTACAGGTTCATAAGGTCCTCTCTGTAGCTCAACGGGGATTTAATCTTTGGATTAATTTGAAGTGTTCAAATTAATTGAGGGAATTAATTATATATGATATAATTAATTATAATGTATTTAACACATTATGAGAGGAATTTGAATATGATTCAAATACAAATTATATGAATGAAATTCATGTAATTAAATATAAATATGATTTATATTGAGAGGAATAAAATATTTGGATATGATCCAAATATCATTTATTTGAATGAGATTCATATAAGTGGATTTAATATAAATTTTATTTATATTAAATGCCATGTATAGTTTAGAGAGAATAAAAACTATAGTTTATGTTGTATTTGATACAATATAAAAGTATAGGCTATATGTTATATTTGATATAACATATAATGAAGTAGTTATTATATATTCTATTTTTTTAATTTATTTGAAATTAATAAAAGGGAAGGAGTTATAACTCCTTCTCCTTATTCTCTCAATAACTAACTTGTGATAAAAGAAGTTGAGAGATCATCTTCTATCAAGAATTCATACAAAGAAGAGTTATCTGAATGAGAAAGGTTCTTTGAAAAAACTTCCTTCTCATCCTCTCCATCTTCTTCACTCTTCCAAGGATTCAAGCAAAGCTCAAAACTCCTGCTTAAATCCTTTAATCCCAAAAGAGAATACAGAGGGTTCTAGACTGGTGGTGTCTATGTGTGAACAAAGAGATCCACGAAGAAGGAGTTTTGTTCGTGGCTCATACAAGGGATTACTTGAAGAAAGGTTCTTCAAAGGTGAGATTTCTTGAAACCTATTTTCATCTAAAAGCAAGCTGTAATTTAATGTTAAATGCATATCTTTTATATGTTTACTATAAATTTTGTATTCAATAATTAATGGAATTTGGACGATCTGCTTCTGCTCAAGGATCTCCTCATATCGAGATTCCTTCACCATATGCATCAGTAGTTGGGAGTCTGATGTACGTTATGTTGTGTACACATGGACATATGCTTTGTAGCTGGAATTGTCAGCAGTTCTGATCTAACCCTGGATGCGGTCATGGAATTGTTGTTAAGAACATCCTCAAATATCTTCAGAGAACGAAGGACTATTAACAGAGGAGCTATCATCTGGAGAAGCATCAAACAGAATTATATCGCTGACTCCACAATGGAAACTGAATATGTAGCTGCATGTGAAGCAGCTAAAGACGCAGTGTGGCTACGCAAGTTCCTGACAAATTTGGAAGTACCTTCAAATATGAATCTTCGTATGACCCTTTATTGCAATAACAGTGGAGCACTTGCCAATTTAAAGGAACTGAGAAGCCACAAACACGAAAAACACATCGAAAGAAAGTATCATCTCATCAGAGAGATAGTACACCGAGGAGACGTGATAGTCATTAAGATAGCATCAAAAGATAATCGTGTTGATCCTTTTACGAAGGCCCTCTCGGCTAAAGTGTTCGAGGGTCATCTGGTCAGACTAGGACTACGAGCTTCATAATCTAGGGCAAGTGGGAGAATTTCAAGGGTATATAGATGTCCTAGTTTATTATATTTTCTCTCTATTTTCTCAACATTGTTATTTATTTGTATATATTTGTAACTCACTAGAGTATTAGTCCAAGTGAGAGATTGTTGGGATTGTCTTAAAACTTGCAGTTTGTAAATATTGAAAGCATATTTTATTTATCAATAAAAGTATTATTGAGTATTTCATTCAATAAAATGTTATTGATATTTCATTCTATTATAAAAATCTAATAAACAAATCCATGGCTATAATATGTATACTTTAACTTTATATGTAGACATAAAAGTGGATCAAGTTTTAGTTATAGCCAAAATGGTCTATAATTATATGGATGAGATTGGGTACCACGTCCTCATGACACTATTGGATGTGACCCACATTGTATAATGATACAGATGATGTGATCCCAAAATCATTCATGTGAAGACATGCAAGTAGGGCATCCTATGCAAACGTTGTTTGCATAAGACTGAACCTCAAAATAGTCACTTTTCTTTATAACTACCGTTTACTGTTAAAACTGACTATTTCAATTTCGATGACCTAAGGTAACTTGATCTTAATCCTGAGCCAACTATGAACTCCTATTTATTCGGGATTATCCTTTGATTTGCATAAGTGAGAGTAGTCCAACAGCACTACTCAATAAGCCTCCCATTTTGGGGATAAGACCGGATAGATAGCTGGAGACATAGTTCTACAAGATGGAATTCACTCCTACCCAATTTAGGGTTAGCAGATATGTTGTTCTCTTAAGTACTGATTCCTGGTCTTGAATAGCGGGGCCCTACCCTCTCATGATCTAGAGGATCATGGTTCATTAGTTGGACTATGAACCAGTTGTTCAATAGAGGTTCAGTGGAAGCTTAAGCAGCAAGATGTATTTACAGGGGTAAAACGATAATTTTGACCTAGTCATAAATACGAACGACCTGTGAAGGATCGACTTACTGATTATGGTTAAAGTGGACAAAAATATATCTACAGTGAGGAGAGTGAAACTATCGAGCTATAGTGGTTTGTCTCGATAGTTAAGGAATATCGATTCATTCGGTCTAAAGAGTTTAGCCAATTAATATCAAATCATTGGAGCTCATGATCTGTATGTCCATAAGGTCCTCTACTAGCTCGTAAAATTATATCTTAGATTAGTGAATTGAAAAAATTTGAAATGTTCAAATTCGAAGTTAGGGTTTTGAGTTTGAAGTGTTTAAATTCAATTTAGGGTTTGATTAATTATACTCAACATAATTAAACGTTTAATTTATTGAAATTGAACGAAATTGGAGAGATTAGAATATTTAAATATTGAATTAACATGAATAGAATTCATGTTTAAATTAGGTGTTTAGTTAATTGAATATTTGATATTAAATTATTATTTTAACTATTTAAATAAAACATTTTTCAATTTTTAAATTCGAAATTAAGTTTTAATTTTAATTAAATCTGATTTTATGAAAATTTAATTTAATTTTGAAAAATGAATTTTTGAATTTTGAAAGAATAAAATGAAAATGGGAAGTTAGTCGATTAATCCAACATTTCCTCTAATTAACACCTAGTCCATTATAACCAGCTCCTCGAGATGTCAATAAGTTGAGGATTGGAGTGCCTGCATGTTAATTCTTCATAAATATGTTGAAATTTCAGATTTGGAGAGGATGCAAGTTGAAATTCCAGAAACTCTGCTACTCTCTCCAAAACCCTCTTCCTTCCCCAATCAATTTACCTCAATTCAGTGTTTCCACCACACAATCTGAGTTAGAGGATAGCAAAGAAGATCCTCTTGGTGGTCTACTATGTTTTTAAGGCCAATTACGTGAAAAGGAGCAAGAATTTGAAGAGTTTCATCAAAAGTAAAATACTTGTGAAACCCTACTCTATATATCAGTTTGTATACATGCTTTAAAACTCAAATTATGTGTAATTAGAGTGCTTATTAATTCTGATTTCTTTCGATTCATGAATGTTTACTCTTTTAGTTTCAACATGTCTTCCACAATAATTTCTTTTCTTAAGAACAAAAAACTAACCAGGGAAAATTATGCGACATGGAAATCTAACTTGAATACAATTCTAGTTATAGATGATCTACGGTTCGTCTTAACGGAGGAATGTCCTCCAATCCCCATTTGTAGTGTATCCCAAGAGGTAAAGGATGCTTATGACCATCAAACAAATGCCAATGACAAGGTCCGAGTCTATATCTTGGTAAGTCTATCTGACGTTCTTATCAAGAAACACGAGGCCATGATCACTGCACGTTAGATCATGGAGTCTTTCTAAAAGATGTTTAAACAATCGTCCTCTCAGGTCCAACATGAGGCCCTCAAGTACATTTATAACACTCGCATGAAGGAAGGTCAATCAGTGAGAGAACATATTATCGATCTGATGGTCATCTTCAATGTCGTCGAGATGAACCGCACAGTCATCAACTAGAAGAGTCAGGTGTCCTTTATTTTGGAATCTCTTTCGAAGAGTTTCCTCTAATTCTTCAACAATGCAGTTATGAATAAAGTAGAGTACACTGTGACTACTCTCCTGAATGAGTTACAGACTTATCAGTCTCTTATGAAATGTAAGGGACCTATAGTAGGAGAGGCAAATGTTGCCCATTACAAAGAGTTCCACCAGAATTCATCCTCTGTAACTAAGTTTGTTTCTTCATCTTCTAGTTCTAAGAAGATCCAGAAAAAGAAAGAAGGGAAGAGAAAGGCTCCCGCTTCTAGGAAAGGCAAGGCCAAGGCCAAGGTGGCCGACAAGGACAAGTGCTTCCATTGCAATGTGGATAGTCACTAGAAACGTAATTTCCCTAAGTACCTTGTCGAGAAGAAGAAAAAGAAGGAAGGAAAATATGATTTACTAGTTCTAGAAACTTGTTTAGTGAAAAATGACCATAATGCATGGATACTTGATTCATGAGCCACTAATCATGTTTGTTCTTCTTGACAAGGAATTAGTTCCTTCCAACAGCTCGAAGAGGGTGAAATAACGCTTAAGGTTGGAACGAAAGACTTCATTTCATCTCGTGTCGTGGGAGCTGCTAAGTTGTTTTCTAGGAATAGATGTTTAATTTTGGATCATTTGTACATAGTTCCCAAAATTAAGAGGAATGTTGTATCTATTTCTTGTTTAATTGAACAATCATATCTCGTTTCTTTCTCATTCAATGAAGCGTTTATTATGAAAAATGGTGTGATTATTTGTTCAGCTAAACTAGAAAACAACTTATAGTGTTAAAACCAACTAAACCAAAAAACACTTTTAAATCGTGAGATGTTTAAAACTACAAATACTCAAAATAAAAGGTAAAGAATTTCTCCAAGTAACAATAATAAGTATCTTTGGTATTTGAGATTAGGTCACATAAATCTCGATAGGATCGGGAGACTGGTAAATAATGGACTTCTACACGAGTTAAAAGATGATACATTATCTCCATGGGAATCTTGTCTTAATGGAAAAGATCTTTTTGTGGAAAATGTTATAGAGCCAAAGGGCCCTTAGAGTTCATACATTCAAATCTTCATGGTCTGATGAATGTAAAAGCTCGAATAGGGTATGAATACTTCATCTCTTTCATAGGTGATTCCAAGGTATAGTTACTTATACCTAATATAACATAAGTCTGAAGCCCTTGAAAAGGTTAAGGAGTATAAGGTCATTAAAAACTTGTTAGATACGATGATTAAAACACTCGATCATATTGGGGTGGAGAGTACATGAATTTAGCACTCTAAGACTACATAATAGAACATGGAATCCAATCTCAACTTTCAGCACTTGGTACACCACAGCAAAATAGTGTATCAGAAAGGAGAAATAGAACCTTGTTAGACATAGTTCGTTCTATGATGAGTTATGCTCAATTTTATAGCTCGTGTTGAAAGTATGCAAAAGAAACTACAATTCATATTTTTAATAATGTTCCCTTGAAAAGCATTTCTGAAACTTCTTTGAAGTTTTGGAAGGGACGTACACCTAGTTTATGTTACTTTAGAATCTGGGGTTTTTCTACACATGTGCTAGTGACAAATCTTAAAAAGTTGGAACATCGTTCAAGGTTATGCCAATTTGTTGGTTACCCTAAAGAAACGAGAGGTGGTCTATTCTACAACCCTCAAGAAAACAAGGTGTTTGTATCGATAAATGCTACATTCTTAAAGGAAGATCACATGAGAAATCATAAACCACGGAGCAAATTAGTATTAAATGAAGCTACTGAAGAATCAACAAGGGTTATTGATGCAGTTGGTTCTTCATCAAGAGTTAATGAAGAAGCCAACACTTCAGGTCAGTCTTGTCCTTCTCAATCATTGAGAGTGCTTCAGCGCAATGGGACGATTATATCACAACCTAACCGTTACTTGGGTTTAAATGAAAGTCAGGTTGTCATACCAGATGATGGCATTGATTGTCCTATAAATAGGTAATGAATGACGTAGACAAGGACCAATGGGTCAAAGCCATGGACCTTGAAATGGAGTCGATGTACTTTAATTTAGTATGGAAACTTTTAGATCGATCTGAAGGGGTTAAACCCATAAGGTGTAAATGGATTTATAATAGAAAGAGAGATACAGCTAGAAAGGTACATACCTTCAAAACTAGACTTGTGGCAAAGAGTTATACCCAGAAGGAAGGGGTTGACTATGAGGAAACATTTTCTCCTGTTGTTATGCTTAAGTCTATAAGAATTTTTTTATCCACAACCACATAGTATGACTATGAGATATGACAAATTAATGTCAAGACTACCTCTCTGACTTGCAATCTTAAAGAGAACATATTTATGCCTCAGTTCGAGGGGTTCGTAGCCCAAGGTCAGGAACAAAAAGTTTGCAAGCTGAATTGATCCATTTATGGGTTGAAGCAGGCATCCAGATCATGGAATATTAGATTTTATATTGCGATCAAATCTTTTGGTTTTGATCAAAAGGTTGATGAACCTTATGTCTACAACAAAATCATCAACGGTAAAGTATCCTTTTTAGTACTTTATATGGATGATATCCTACCCATTGGGAATAATATAGGGTACCTTACTGATATTAAGAAATGGTTGGCAGCCCAATTCCAAATGAAAGATTTGGGAGAGGTGTAGTATGTACCTGGGATTCAAATTATTAGGGATCGCAAGAACAGAACATTGGTTTAACAACATGTTGACTCGATATTCGATGCAAAACCCTAAGAATGGTTTATTACCTTTCAGCACGAGGTTCACTTATCTAAGGAACAATGTC
Organism: Benincasa hispida; assembly: GCF_009727055.1. NCBI lineage: Eukaryota > Viridiplantae > Streptophyta > Magnoliopsida > Cucurbitales > Cucurbitaceae > Benincasa > Benincasa hispida. Next base: position 63,228,076 of record NC_052351.1, on the reverse strand, counting down.
CTAAGACACCTCAAGAATTTGAGGACATTAGATGTATTCCCTATGCTTCAATTGTGGACAACTTAATCTATGTTATGTTCTGCACTAGGCCAGACCGTGGTGATGCAGTGGGAATAGTAAATATGTACCAGTCTAATCCAGGATTAAACCACTAGACTGCGGCTCAAGTATCTTAGGAGAACGAGGGACTACAAATTGGTGTATGGGTGTAAGGATTTGATCCTTACAAGATACACCGACTCTAAATTTCAAATGACAAAGATTCTAGAAAATCCACGTAAGAATTAGTATTTATCCTGAACTAGGGGGGCCTGTAGTATGGTGTAGCATCAAGCAAGGATGCATTGCATACTCCACTATGGAGGCTGAATATGTAGCTGCTTGCAAAAAAAGAAAAGAAAGCAGTTTGCCTCTGGAAGTTCCTAGGTGATTTGGAAGTGGTTCCAAACATGGACTTGCCTATTACCTTATATTGTGACAATAGTGGGGCAAGAGCCAACTCTAAAGAGTCTCGCAGCCATAAACGAGGAAAACATATTGGGAGTTAGTATCACCTGATACGAATAATTGTACAACGAGGAGATGTGATGGTCACAAAGATCATTTCAGAGCACAATATTGCTAACCCATTTACGAGGCTCTCTTGGCTAAGGTGTTCGAGAGTCATCTACAGAATCTACATTGTATAATCTATGGCAAGTGGGAGATGTATAATGGGTATATGGATGCACTTGTTTATTGTATTTATTTATCATTCCCGTTGTTTTGGATAGTAATATTATGTACATCCCACTAACTAGAGTATTAATTCAAGTGGGTGTTTGTTGGGAGTTATGCCCTAAAACTTATAGATAGTAAATGTAAATAATTAACCATCAATAAAGAGTTATTGATGTTATTTCAATAAATGTTATTGATCATGTTGTATTTTATTTTGTCTTAATAACCCTAAATCCAATAAACTAACATCCTAGGTTGTCTGATGAGTCTTGAAGTGTATGTGCAGACATACAGGAATCATTGTTCAAGATATAGCCTAATGGGTTTATAGTATAGGGATAAGGTTGGGTATTTTATCCTTGTGACACTATGGATATAGTCCACTTTGTATTTGATACAAACGCAATGATCCAATGCATTCATGTAGGTGACATGCGAGTGGAGGTATCCTATGCAATAAGTTTGCATAAGACCGGACTGTGAAACAGTAACCACTAGATGAAACAACGTTGATTAGTTAGGTTTTTTTATTTCAATAGGATGACCTAGGCAACTTAGTCTTAATTCTGAGTGTATTAGGAACTTCTGTTCACGAGGGATTGTCCTTTGATTTGCATGAGTGAGATTGGCCAGTTTTTTTACTCAATAAACCTACCATTTTGGGGACAAGACCGAGTGAGGAGCTGGAAACATAATAATACAAGATGGATTTCACCCCTTCCCGACTTTAGGGCAAGTAGATGAGTGTTCCCTTATATGATGTCTCCGGAACTTGAATAAAAGGCTATGCCCTCTCATTAACCTTATAGGGGTTTCTATTTAATGGTTGGTCCATAAACAGGTTTTTCATTAGAGGAGCACTAGTATTTAAGGATACTGATGTAACCTAGGGGTAAAACGATAATTTGACCTAGGTGATGTTATGAACACTCGTGAAGGACTAACTTGCTATTATTGGTTTATATCCATGGACGCAAAAATATATCTGTAGTGAGAAGAGTACAACTGTGGATCTTTAGTGAAGTGTATCCACAGTTAATAAATATTGATTAATTTGGTTAATGAGTTTAGCCAACTAATCTCTTATCATTGGAGCTTCCGATCTGTAGGTCCATGAGGTCCCTTCCTAACTTGTAAAAGGAATTGAAGTAACTATGTCTTGAATTGAGTTTAAAATATTCAAATTCACTTAGAGAAATAATATAATACATAATGATGCATTATAATGTAAAGTTTATATTTTATTTAAACTTGATAATTTTTTTTTTTTTTTTTGAATAACATAGACAAGTTCTGTGAAGAGATTTCTCTCCAGAAAAAATGTTCTTCTTCTCTTCCCATTCAGTTGGTTCCCACAAACAAAAATATCTCAACAAGAGGATAGGGAAGCGACCTTTGTGGTTGTCTTGTTAGTAAAATCAATTGGAGAATTGATTCTTGGATTGATTCTACAGAAGTAAATTTGTTTTTCTCTGTATTCTTTTTATGCATGCTTAACCTAGGTTATAATCTTACAATAGGCGAATTTTTTTTTATTTTGGTCTCTATAACTTTTCTGGAATTGCCCAGTGTATGGGTATTTCAGAATTACCAAATTAATAACGATGTAGGTTCTGTGAATTTTGCTGCTTTAGGGCTTTCATCCCCAGAGTAATGTGAAAAGTGGGCCCCATTTGATTACTTTTGGTGTTGTTTACTCATGTTCTGCATCCATACTGATATCTGGGGCCCACATCTAAATCAGTAATAAAAAAATATAAACAGCTTAACAAGTGGAAGGTGCTCAATCCAATTGCGTCTACAAATTATGTCATATCGTTATTGTTATAATTACTGTTATTGTTGTTGTTTTAAAAGAAAAATTATGAATTTTGATACTTTTATTACTACTGTTACTATTACTATCAGAGGTATATGTGGGATAATAGTAAATGTGAAAAAAAAAATCATAATTCTAAGTAAACATGATCAAAAGAAATCCGATTACATTTGTGATTCTAGCTCATTACAATTAAATCAATTTTCATTATAGTTTTGTAAACGTGTCCTTAATCCTTATTGTTTGATAAAGCCTCATAGATAGTCCCTTTTATTGGGTTTTGTGCCCTAAACTCATGGTTTGTAATGTAAACAATTTATTTATTAATAAAATAATGGTTATTTTATTATTCTTTTATAATTTCGTAACTCAAATCCAATAAACTAAAATCCAACGCTATTTAATAAAACTTGAATAATATGTAGTTGACATATAGGTAGATCATGTTCAAGTAATAACTTATAGGGTCTACAGTATATGGATAAGGTTGGGTGCCTTATCCTGGTGGTACTATGGATACGGCTAACTTTGTAAGTGTTACAGACAATGTTATCCAAATCTTTCATGTGAAGACATGCGAATGGGGGCAACCTATATAAAGAATTTTTAGAAGACTGGACCACAAAATGATGTTGAGGATCCATCGACAGTCAAACAAGCAATGGATGATGTTGACAAAGATGAATGGATTAAAGCCATGAATCTTGATTTTCTTACTGATAGGGATTCTAGAAAATACACATCAGGATCAATGTTTGCTCTTAATAGAGGAGCTATAGCATGGTAGAGCATTAAGCAAGGATGCATTGCGGACTCTACTATAGAAGCAAAATATGTAGCAATTTGTAAAGCTATTAAGGAATCTGTTTGGTTGAGGAAGTTCTTGATTGATTTGGAAGTTGTTACAAATGTGTCTTTGCCCATCACACTTTATTTTAATAATAGTGGTGTTGTGGTAAATCCAAAGAATCTTAAAGCCATAAGAGACAAGCACATAGAAAGGAAATATGACCTGATCAGAGAGATTTTACAATGAGGGGACGTGACGTCATGAAGATTGTTTCGGAGCACAATATTGTTGATTCATTTACAAAGGCTCTCACAGTTAAAGTGTTTGATGATCATCTAGAGAGTATGGATCCACGAGATATGCATCACCTTGTCTAGGGAGAGTAGGAGATGTTATCTGATATAGTGTATGCCCTAGTTTATATTGTATTATACACCTCAATAGCATTAGGTCATGTGGGAGATTGTTAGGTTCTGTGTCCTAAACTCGTGGTTTGTAATATTGTAGAAAAAATATTTATCAATAGAATAATTTTTTTTTATTATGTCTTTTAAAATTAAGTAACTCAAATTCAATAAACTAAATCCAAGGTTATTTAATGAAAATTAAATAGTATGTCGTTGACAGGTGGATCATGTTCAAGTGATAACCTAAAGGGTCTATAGTATATCGATAATGTTTGGTGACTTATCCTAATAATACTGTTGATACAACCCACTTTGTAATTGTTACAAACGATGTGATTCAAATCATTCATGTGGGGACATGAAAGTAGTGGTATCCTATACAAAGAGTTTGTATAAGACCAGACCATGAAATAATTAAACTCTCTTTGTAACACCATTGACTAAAGAGATTAATATTTCACAGAATGGTCATATGTAACTCGATCTCAATCTTGAATGAGTTATGAACTCTTGCCTATGAGGGCTCAACATTTGATTTGTATGGGTGAGAGTGGCTCAAGTCGCCTAGTCAATAAACTTACCATTTTGGGGACTTGACCAAGTGGGGAGATGGGAACATAGCTACACAAGATGAAATTCACTCTTTCTCGCCTTATGGTAAGTAGATGAGTAATTCCCTTAAGTGTTGACTCCAAGTCTTGAACAATGGAGCCCCAGTCTCTCACTGGCCCGAGAGGGACTTTGTTTATAGTTGATCCATAAACAAATTGTTCATTAGAGGATTAGTGATACTTAAAGATAAAGAGGTAATTACAGGAGCAAAACGAAAATTTGACCCAACTATAATTACGAACTGTTGAGATTTGTGTCCTACATCCTCGTAATATTAGTTGAGTAAATTAATTCTTAATTATGCAAGATTAGTTTAACCATTAGCCAAAAAAAATCAAAGGTTATTATATGTAATCTTGAATAGTATATAGTTGACATAAGAAGTGGATCATATTCAAGAAATAACCTAAAGGTTTATAGTATATGGATATGGTTGAATGTCGTTAAAGGGATTGGATTTCCCTGCAACGGAAGCAATTGGATGCATCGGTCTCTAGATTTTGTTTTACGGATCGTATAACATAATTCAAAATAATAGAAACCATGAAAAAAAACATAAACCTATGCATGCTAACTACTATCTTAGTCAAACAGAGAAGAAAGATAAAAAAAGGGAATCACATATCCGTTGAAGACCGATTCTTCATGTTCCTCCAATTCACATCGTCTTCTCTCGATCTCACGAATAATGAAACTGGACACTACCACAGAGTCTTCCCCGTTATTCTCAGGGATGAGAATCGTACAGAGTGTGGGCTTGCACTTAATTTTGGCAAGAGGGAAGGAGAAGATTGAGAGAGTTTTTTGTCAGAACCATTCTCCAGAAAACTCAGAGAGAAGGTGAATCAAAGAGAGAGAAAGATCCTTTCTCTCTTCTCCTACAATTTATTACGTGAGATAGAGTTTGAGAAAATAATGGGTGAGGAAGTTATAACTCCCTCCCCTTTAATTTTAATTAAATTAAATTCAAATTCAAAATTTTGAATTACACACATACACACACACACACGCACACAATATCACATATAACATAAACCATAGTTTATTATTCTCTCAAATAACCTAAGGTATTAATATGAGGGGACTGTTGCAAATATAGACATTAGACCCAAAGTATTAACAGATATAACATAATGTAAAAAAAATTACAAATATGGCCAAATTTAAATAGTCTATCAGTGATAGACCATATTATTGGAAGGAGTCTATCAGTGATATACCATATTACTAGGAAGAGTCTATCAATGATAGAAGCCTATCGCTGATAGACTTGGGACCCTATCAACGATAGAAGTCTATCGCTGGTAGACTTGTCTATATTTGCAATTTTTTTAAAATGATGGTATACACTTGGTTATTATTCCTAAAAATGCTACCAATTGCAATTACCCTAATATGAATCACATTCATATAAATTAATATTTGAATCACATTCAAATAATAACCCCTTTCAACAAACTATATAAATTTAATCGGAAAATTGCATTGTATGGTAAATACATTTTAAGAAACCAAAGTCATGACTTCAACATTTTTGTAACTGCATGTGTGGCAATCACATAAAAATCACATAACAATCACATAGAAATCATATAGCAATCACATAACAATCACATAGAAATTAGATAGCAATCAAATTTTGAGGCGGATGTTTTTTGACACGTTTGGAAAAAAGCAAAACCTAGGGACATGCGCCCAATTTTCAATTTTTTTTTTATTAAAGTTGCAATTGCCCCAATTTAATATAAATTGTATTCATATTAATTATAACATATAGTCTTTATATGAATCATATTCACATAATTAATATTTGAATCAAATTCAAATATTTATTTCTCTCATTAAACTATATAAATTTAATATGAATCATATTCACGTTAAATTTTAACATATAGATTTTAGTTAAATCATATTCAAATGTTTATATCTTTCATGAAATTATATAATGTATCAATATACATTATTTAATTGTATATTATACAATTAATTCTCTTTAATTAATTTGAACAATTCAAATCAAACAAAAATTAATTTGATTCTCATCAGTCCCCATTGAGCTAAAGAGGAAATCTTATAGACCTATAGATTGAAGCTCTAATGATACGAGATTAATTGATCAAACTCTTTTAATCAAATTAATAGACATTCATTAACTATCGGTCGCTCCACTAAAGACCAACAGGTGAACTCTTTGCACTATAATATTTTTGTGTCTATTGGATATAACCAATCAACAGTGTGTTGACCCTTCAGAAATTAGTTGGGTAAAATTACCTTTTTATCCCTATAGTTACATCTAACTCCTTAAGTACCATGGATCTCTTTAATGAGCAATTAGTCATAGTCCAACTATGACCGAACCCCTCTCGACCCAAAAGAAGATGAAGCGCCTCATTGTTCAAGTCTCGGAATCAGCCATTAAGGGAGTAACTTATCTTCTTACCCTAACTACAAGGAATAATTGAATTCTTACTAAGTCGGGGAATCTGGCCACTCTCACCTATACAAATCAAAAGATCGCCCTCATAACCAGAAGTTCACAATTCATTCAGGATTAAGGTCAAGTCACCTATTGTCATCCTGGTGAAATGTAAGTCTCTTCAAGCAGCGGAGTTATAAAGAGAGACTTAACATTTCGTGGTCCGATCTTTATACAAACTCTTTTTTATAAGATACGCCCGCTCACATGATTAGGATCAGATCATTTATAGTACTTTACAATAATTGTAACAACTATAAAGCGGGTCATATCAATAGTGTTACCAGGATAAGGCACCCAACCTTATTCATATACTATAGACCATTTAGGTTATCACTTGAACATGAACCACCTGTATATATCTCCACATACATGTTTCAGTTACATCAGATAACCTAGGATCTTTGGTTAATGAAATATTGCACTAGTAATATAAAATTAATCAACCATTGATTCAATTAACATAAACTATGAGGCTTTAGGGCACACCCCAACAATGTCCTACTTACCTAAAACAAGGAAAATATGAGCTGGTGAGACGTGTATCCTAGGGCATAGACTATACCCTACATGCTCTCCCACTTGCCCTAGCACATTAGAGACATGTCTCGTAGTCCTAGACAGTCTAAGAGATCCTCTCACACTTTAACCTAGAGAATCCTTTTATATAATACAAACAGTTATGTCAGTAAGAACCATCTATTCACCAACGACTTCAACATAATCCTTGAATCATGTTATCGCATAAAGACACATTAAACATATGCAAATTATTGCTTCACAAAGAAAATGCTGCCTCTCAGTCCAATAGACACCATCTAGGATAAAATATAGATTTTTCTAGATCTAATATGAAATAGTGTAACTCGTAAAAAATCAAATCTTAAACTATATACACTAAAGTTCCATTATTCGTAAGTTTAAATTTTCAACACTCAATGGTCATACCATCAAATTCCCCACTTAAACCAATCAATTGTATATTAAATATTAATGAACTTTCATGTAAAATTCATATCCCCTCAACATTTGAGGTGTCATTGATAACCCCTCAACATTTGAGGTGTCTTAGAAAATATTTTCCTTAGACATATCAACGTCATTGTAGATTGGTACATTAGCATTCCATCTTTAGAAATTGCATCGAACATTAAACAACTACTTTAAATGTAAGATGCATGAGACAAATTAAACAACATGTCATAAACGTTTGTATGTGGACTTTTAATATAAAAAATATTCAAATCATCTATTTGAAATTGGTTAAACAGTCAAACTTGTATATTGATTTCTACTTCATTCGGAATTAACAAATATCAATATAAATAGATAAATACCCACTTTCCATTTTCTTGTCTGTAAGAGAATTTCGTCATCATTCAAAGTTACGATTATGATACTATATCTAAACCTTATACTCAAAGATCCCTAATTATGAAAATTATCACAATTTTGCAAACATTTTTGCAATTCAATCTTTGAAAATTCTCTTGACATTGTGTAGATGCATTGAACTTCTTTTCATGAAAGAATCTATTCATTTTTACATATCTCATATGCAATAATGAATGCACGAAGACTCTAATATAGAAACTAGGAAGAAAATTGACACAGTCTATTTTCACCCAACAGTTCTAGCATGGGTCTTCACTTGAAGCCACAAGTCTTACTTTGAATATATATATCTCCAGATACTACACTTTCAAGCTTTCTTTTTATAGACCCATGCATATCCTTTGAGGTTTCCCCCACCAATGAAAGCCTACAAAAGGTTGATTGAGATTAAGTACAGTACTTCATCACATAATTATGACTTTAATAACGTTTGTCAACTTCTTTCAATACTTGTCATCTAGTATGATAGCTTCGACAGCTTAAGTAGAGTCATTGCATAGCTTTCCCACTACTGAAAGGTATAAGTTTTCATCTTGTAATCTTGTATGACAATGAAGACTTCAAGTAAGCCTTTGCAAAAGTTGAGTTATCTCATAACTCTCCCACTACGATGAAGACTTATCTATTTGACAATTAGAACAAGATGTTGGTTTACAGAAACTTGCAATGGAAGAAAACAGGATCATATGCATTCCAATTCCTCAATTTTGACATCAAATTAAGCCTGTTTATAGGGTATCAAGAGGGTTTCATTACATACCTTTGAAGATCATCTTCTAACTCGAAGTTTAGCTGCAACCTTCTCCAATTCTTGCTGCGGACCACCACTAGAGCTTCCCTACTGTTCTCTAGGAGCCTTTTGTGGGACTTAAAACAAGCATGAACTTATGGAAATTAGAGGAGTGGTTTTCTGGTTTTTCAGCTTGTTGAAGAATAACTTCTTCAACCTTCAAAACCTCAGCAATTCAGCAATTGCCTCAACTTTTTCACTCAATCAATAGTGGTTTTATTACATGACTCCCATGCAAAACTGATCACTTGAAGTGATTCCAGCTACTCCTTGAATTTGGTGGTGGAATTGTGTGTAAGAATGTGACTAACCTTCTTGCTTGAAAGTGGGAAAATCCCACATTGAGATTTTTCTCCATTTTCAGTTTCCCTTTTTTTTTTTTTCAAATTTGATTTTCAAAATAAAAAATTTTCCCAATTTTAATTCTTTAATTAAATTTTAAATTTTATTAATTTTAGAAAAATTAATTCAATAATCAACTTTTCTAATAAAATTAATAATTAATAATCAGCTAAACAATTTAATTAATTCTATTAATTTAATATCAAATATTAAATTAATTTCTCACCAATTCCATTACCATGAATCCCTATTCATGAGATTAATATTTAAATCATATTTATATATTAATTGATTCTCAAATTGTGTTTAATTCCAAAATTAAACGTGTAAGTATATCACATTACTAATTCCCTTAATTCGAATTTGAACGTTTCAAATTAACTTATCACGTTATTCTAAGGATAATCCATTTGTGAGCTAGTAGGAAGACCTAATGGACCTACATATCATAGACTTTAACGATCCAAGATTAATTGGCTAAACTCTTTACACTGAATTAACCCCCATTCGTTAACTATCGAGTCACTTCACTAAAGCCCAATAGTTGCACTCCCCTCACTGTAGATATATTGTGTCTACTCGATATAAGCATAATTAGTAAGTTAACCCTTCACAAGTTGTTCGTAATAATGGTTGGGTCAAAAGGTTGTTTTACCCTTGAGATTGCCTCTTGTTCTTTAAGTCCCATTAATCCTCTAATGAATAATTGGTTTGTGATCCGGTCATCAAATCGAGTCCCACTCGGGGAAATGAGAGGGTGGGACCCCTTATTCAAGACCCAAAATCAGCACTTAAGGGAATAACCTCTCTACTATCCCTGAAAGTGGGTAGTAGTGAATTTCATCTTGTGCCCTATGTCCCCAACTATCTACCCGGTTATACCCCTGAATGGGAGGCTTATTGAGTCGGCGCTGTTAAGCCAACTCTCACCTATGCAAATCTAAGGATAATCTCAAATAAATAGAAGATCATAGTTAGCTTAGGATTAAGGTTAAGTTACCTAAGTCATCGTTATGAAATAGTCAGTCTTAAACAGTAAACATCGTTATACAGTAAGAGTGACTTATTTCTTTGTCCGATCTTATGCAAACTCATTCTATAGAACGCCCCCACTCCTCATGTCACCACATGAACGAATCAGAATCACTTCGTTTATAGCACTTTACAACTCCTTGTAACAACTACAAAGTGAGATGCATCTGATAGTGTAACACCCAAATTTGTACACATACACTACAGGAAATTAAATGTCAAATGTTAAGCAAGACAAAATTTTATTTAAAGGGGTGGTAAATGTAATACCCTAACCTTAATTTAGAAAGTAGGAAAACAAATAAAATATATAATTAAGAATAAAAAATATATAGGAAAATCGGGTGGAAATTTAGAATTGGAAAAAAAAGGAAATTTATTAATTATCCAAAAACAATAAATAAGGGGGCAGAATCAGGGAGGATTAATTAGAAATTGGACGCTAGCTAATTCAGAAGACAAAGGGCAGTAGATAACTTTTTGGTTGGGCACTACTCATTGGAAGAATTGAAGGTGAATTAATTGCCCATATACTCTTAAAATTTGAAAGAGTTAAAAAAGGTAAATGGAATCCACAAGCAGTGAAGGCAACCCACGCGTGAAAACTAGCGAGATTGGAGAGAGTGAGATTCTCAGTGAGATAGTGGGCGACAGCGGGAGCGAGAGTGGGAGAACGGGAGCGGGAGAGCGGGAGCGGGAGAGCGAGAGCGGGAGAGCGAGAGCGGGAGAGCGAGAGCGGGAGAGCGAGAGCGGGAGAGCGAGAGCGGGAGAGCGAGAGCGGGAGGGGAGTGGAGCTGAGAGCGGCGGAACGCAGAGCGAGAGAAAGAGCAGGAGCGAAGCGAGAGCAGAAGCGAGAGTCAGAAAGAGAGCGAGAGCAAGAGTCACGAGAGCGAGAGTCACGAGAGTGAAAGCAAGATGAGAGTCACGAGAGCAAACCAGCGAGAAAGCTGGAGAGAGCGAGATTCTGAGAACAGAAAGAGCGAGATTTGGACAAAGCATGGATCATGCGTTGAATTTGGCCACGATCTTATAGATTATACATGGAAAAACCCTAAAATTGAATACTAACAAAGAAATGATGACGTAAGGGCAAACGTTAGCCAAGATTAGGTGCTTATTGAGAGGAATCCTTAAAACCCTAAGTAATTTTTAAGGAAACCACCTGTAGGATGATTTGTCACACTAAGAAGAGCTGAAAACTACTATAAATAAGACCCTTTGCCTGAAGATTTAACCCATTCTCAAACAAATCTCAATAACGAAGAATCGTGTGAAAGAGTAAGTGTGAGTGTGAGGAAGTTCTGTGAGGCTAAAAAGAGAAAAGCTCGGGTAAGGTGCTGCCCAAATTTCTTCCCAAATTTCCTTCTAGTTTAAAAAGGGAAAGCTCTACTGATCAAATCATAAAGAATAATAAGGAATAACTAGATCACAGTAAGTAGTTTATCTCACCCTCTCTTTTAAATGTTCTATGTAGTGTACCTTTATTATATTGCATGATTATGTAATTGTTATATTGCATTAATGTTAGACACGTTTCTCTACAAGGACCCCATGCATTATGTTTGTCACGATTATGTTAAAATCAAGTTTTAATTAGGTGAAAATTGTGCTTCCAGTCTAATCTTACGTTTATGTTAATGGTTGATGTTTGATGCGACTCTGGCCCTACTGACTGCATGACCGCTATCATCAGATGGTTAGTTTCCACTTAAGTCTATCTTCCTATCAGGCCGGAAGAAATTCATGCTTCCAGGCTGGCAGGGTATGTATGGTTGCACCCCTCTAGTCTATATTATGTTTATAGCTAATGGTTGATGTTGGATGTACTCTAGCCTTACTGATTGCATGACTTGCTAATCATCAGATGGGTTAGTTTCCTTAGGTCTTCATCTTTCTATCAGAGAGGAGAGATTTATGTTGGAAGCATAACCAACCACACATGTTATTATACATTTTCGTCCCAACCATATATTTTCAAGAATTGCTTGTGGAAGTGCATTGTTCACTACCCTACGTGAGAACTACTTACTGGGTTATATTATATATCATTCCTATTTTTTTACAGACTTTGTAAGGTAAGGACACAGCGTAGATGGCAGAATTTGGACGTCGCTCAAATGGCCAACAATCAAACTCACTATTATAGGCACATGCATTTTGTACCACCACGCTAATGTTTTATGGATCCTGGTGTTTTGATAAATAAACTTTTTATATAGTTTTTCTATCTAATTAATAAAATTTAGATATGTTCTTTGAAATTTTCACCAAAACTCATCTCATGATAAAAAAAAAAGTCTAAGTATGCATGTCATAGCGGTCAGATCATAATGTGTAAGGATCCGGTCGTTACAGATAGTGTTACACGAATAAGGCACTCAACCTTATTCGTATACTATAGATCATTTTAACTATTTACTCGAACATGATCCACTTTTATGTCTCCACATAAAATTCAAGTACTCCTGTAATAGTCATGGATCTTTTAGTTTATTGGATTTATTTCTAAAACGAAATAAGCAATTCATATATTCAATAACAACTTTATCGATTTACAGAATGAATTTATTGTTTACAAACCACGAATTTTAGAACATAAAAACCCAACACAAGATACATGTATTCATAAATACTCATCAATCTTATTAATGGATTATCTATGAAATCAGACTTATCCTTTCTAACATAGGACCACTTGGGTCAAAGAACAAAAGTCTCACATTGGCTAGATAACCTTATCTAATAAGGTTTAATGACACACCTGCATGAGAAGCAAGGCTTTCGACAGGTAATAATAATTTAACTCTAACTATTAAAGAATTACCTGTAACTGTCATTTCTAAAAACCAAAGTCATGTATCCTTTAGGAGAATAGAATTTGTCTTTATTTTTGGATTCATTAATTCTTACACTCTCACAGTTTAGTAGTGAATGTATTAATCTTTAACACAAAAAAATATATCTATATTTAATACTGAACATATTTTCAAAAAAAACTTTTGAAAACATGTCTAATTACTAAAACTATTCATACGTTATGAAATATTTTAGTAATTTTCTTTGAAGAAATTGAATGTCTCTCATGGTGATAAAAGCACCATACTCAGCATAAATAAACATCATTACATTTTAATGTACAAAAATGCATTTAATTAAAGTTAATCATGTTTTCAAAAATGACTTTTGAAAAACATGCCTTATCACTAACTATTCATATACTATGAAATATTTAATAATAAAGCTTGGAGAAATAGAATTTCTTTTATGGTGATAAAAGCACCATATTCAGAAAAATTAAATAACATTTTAATATTTCCCACTACTTTAACTGAGATAAGCATCCTATTTTCAATTAGTGTAACTATTCCACTTAAATAAGTATTCACCAAGATTTACAATCTAATTGTAATGAAGAAAAATTCTGATAGTGAATCATTATTCAACTATCAAGGTGTGAATTCGTATTCTCCACCATGAACTTAGTAAATTAAATTATTTGTTCTCATTTTTCTTTTTTTTTGAGATATTTCCAAAATCTCTCAACAACTGACATCCCAAACTAATTAGGAAACTTAACTTTATAATTTTCTTGGATCCTCGATGATACTTAACTTTGTAAGCCATTTAGCTTCCCATGACTTCAACATACAATATGTTTCATCATGTTTTTATCTAAACACATCATATGTTAAGTAGAAAATTACAATAAGCCATCACTACAAAATTTATTCATGAAATGGTAACAATTGTTTTTAAAACATTTTCCAAATTAAAAGACAAAATTACATTGCTATTATGTGCTGATGAAAATTTCAATGTAATATATTCATCAAAACTTTTGACTTATATCAGTAATTAAAAAATTTAGAGAAAAAGACATAACTTTGAATTATATAAAATATGTTAATCTACTATATGTAATCTATTATCCATTCTAATTCAGCAAAGAAATTTAAAGATGAACCCGTGAATTTGATGAATCCCATTCATATAAATGTAAATTTTCTATTGCTATGATACTCCAATGAGTCAGAATAAAAGTCATCGTAGGGTAGTCAGTCATTCCTTCACAGGATTGAGACATCCTCAACCAAATGTTACACCAAAATAATTCTTTATTCCTATAACATCTAGTTATCATGTTTTGGTCAAGAAACCATTAACTTACTTAACAATTTCTTGTAAGTGTAACCCTTCATTTTAGATTCAGAGTTCTACCCCAATGAGTCAACCATAGGGAAAAACCGATTAGAGCGAAAACTAAAACAATTCTATCTATTTTTGGAGTTTGGGTAAAATTTCATACAAACACCATCCATAGGGAGACACAAACAAAAGTGTCTCGAGGCTGAGCATGAAAGTTTACTAAAACCAATGAAGGAGACTGTGGGATGTGTTGACACACTTCACTCTTCCACTTACTATAAATATTTTTTCCATTCATCTTGGTATTGACCTATGCAAACACCATCTGCAGGGGGACACAAACAATGGTGTCTCGAGGTCGAGCATAGATCTCACGGTGTGAACAATTTAGGGAGAAATGTGAAAAGAAAATTGAAGTATCATATACATCATTTTCCTCCCAATGAGTATCTTACAAATGAGGGTTCATTACTTTGGTAAATTAGGCTAATAAATTTATCTAAATGAATTGTTAACCTGACCCAATATAACAATTATATTTGATAGTTTAACAACGTTGATTTATGTTCATTAAACATTTTAATAAACATTAATCACTCATTACATGCTTGTAACAAATTTATCTAATTCCCAGGTCAGTTCTCAAGTAGGGGTGCATCAGCTTAAATACCCCAGCCTAGACAAAACCGTCCTAAGACAAAGGTCGCTTATAAATACATTTGTTACAAATTTAATCTTTAATTTACTCCAATTTAATCCTATTAAAATAGAATTAAAAGATTAATCCTATTTCTAATCATATTAGAAATCTATTAACATAGGTCTAGGTGAAATTAATTTTAAAACATTTAAAATTAATTTTAACCTATGTTTGCATGCAACTCTTGATTATATATTTTAATTCTAATTCATTTAACTTATAAATATTATAAAGTTTAATGAAACAATTAAAACCTAAGTCATGCATCTAATAACATACACAAAAATATAACAATTATATTTCTAAAGTAATGTCATGCTTCATGCATTTTCATTTTCATTATATAACATAACATTTATATTATCAAATAATGAAAATAAATAACACACACATCACATAATATAAAACTTATATTATACATCATACAAATATAACATTTACAATAAAGTATGATACATGGACATGTTAGTATGCATGCAATCATCATATAATACAACTCTTATATTAAATATGATGCATGAGCATGGTTAACTTACTCATGCAACAACATAATATAACTTTTATATTAAAATTATGCATGATTTTATGTTTATCCTATGGTGGGATTTATACTATATGACATACAATATGACATATAAATAATGAAAATCATACAACATATGAATAATTAAATAAAACAATAATATTAGACCGAAATTGACATCCTAAACATTAATTAAATTAATATAACATTTATATTAATTTAATTAATGAAAATGTAATAAATAATTAATAATTACAAATTAATAATTAAAAAACAAAAAAAAAAACTACAAAGAAACCGCTAGCGAGGCTCAAACCCACGATCTGGAGTTTTCCTAACGTGCGAGGACCATGTAGAGCATCATAACGCTTTGATGCTAGCGTTGTGACGCTGGCTTTTATGTTGTCGCATCATTGCAACACTACAACTGGAGTATTGCAATGCTGTAAGGCAAAAAGTTTGTTCTACTTCGCCCCTTCATCTGAATCGAAGCCAAAACTCCATCATGAATAACATGGACAATTACGGACTCGATTACATGAATTTAAATACCTGAAACACTGGGCAATTACAACTTTAAACACCTTTAAAGCAATAAATTTTAGGCCGATTTTGAAACCATAAAATATGCAAAAACCCATGCATTCAAAATGCATCATATATCCACTAAAACTCTGAATTAAAGTTCCAAAGACGAAATTTAGAGATCCTAGATGGTTTTGATACCAATTGAAGGGATTGGAATTCTCTGCAGCGGAAGTGATTGGATGCATCGGCCTCTTGATTTCGTTTTACAGAATGTACAACATAATTCAGAATGACGAAAACCATGGAAAAACATAAATTTAAGCATGTTAACTACTTTGTTAATCAAATAGAGATAAAAGATATAAAGGGAACCACATACTTGTTGAAGACCAATTCTTTACGTTCCTCCAATTTGGGTCGTCTTCTCCCGATCTCATGAGCATTGCAACTTGACACCACCACAAGGTCTTCCCTATTATTCTCAGGGACGAGAATCGTGCAGAGGTGTGGGCTTGCACTTAATTTTGCTATAAGGAAAGGAGAAGATTGAAAGAGTTTTCTGTCAAAACCATTCTGCAGAAAACTCAGAGAGAAGGTGAATCAGAGAGAGAGAGTGAAGGACCTTTCTCTCTAATCCTACAATTTGTTACGTGAGAAAGAGTTTGAGAAAATAATGGATGAGGGAGTCATAACTCCCTTCTCCTTAATTTTAATTAAATTAAATTCAAACTCAAAATTTTGAATTTAATATATATATATAATATTAACTACTTAATATATATACAAACTATACGTTATATCACATATAACATATATAACCTATAGTTAATGTTATATCACATATAACATAAACCATAGTTTATTATTCTCTCAGATAACCTAAAGTATTAATATGAATCACATTCATATTAACTTTAACCTATAATTTTTATATGATTCACATTCATATAAATTAATATTTGAATCACATTCAAATAAAAACCCTTTCAACAAACTATATAAATTTAATATAAATTATATTCATATTAATTATAACATATAGTTTCTATGTAATCATATTCATATAATTAATATTTGAATCATATTCAAATATTTATTTCTCTCATAAAATTATAAAGTTAATGTGAATCATACTCACATTAAATTTTAACATATAGATTTTATTTGAATCATGTTCATATATTTATATCTCTCATAAAATTATATAATGTATTTTATACAATTAATTTTCTTTAATTAATTTGAACAATTCAAATTAAATCAAAATTAATTTGATTCTCATCAGTTCTCATTGAGCTAAGAGGGGACCTTATGGATCTATAGATTGATGCTTCAATGATACGAGATTAATTGATTAAACTCTTTTAATAAAATTAATCAACATTCATTAATTGTCGGTTACTCACTAAAAACTGAAAGTTGAACTCTTCGCACTATAGATATATTTCTGTGTCCACTGGATATAACCAATCAACAATGTGTTGATCCATCACAAATTTCTCGTAAGTACAACTGGATTAAATTACTGTTTTACCCCTGTAGTTACATCTAACTCCTTAAGTACCACTGATCCCTCTAATAAACAATTAGTCATAGTCCTGAAGGAACTCTAACAGGGAGAGAACATTGAGTAGAAGTGGATCGACCAAATTCTATTTTCATTGAATACAAATTTTACAGTAAACAAGTAATAAGATATGCATTTATTTCTAAATTACAGTATGCTTTAGAAAGAATTAAAGGGTTTCAAGAAACCTCACCTTTGAAGACCTTTCTTCACGTTTTCCCTTGAACAAATCATGAACTCCTTGAAGACCTTCTTCAAGATTAACCTCGAACAAAATCGAAGACTACCACGGAGGTTACCTTGGTATTCTTAGGGTGAGAACTCAGGAGTGGGGGGCTTTGGTTATTTTGGATTTTGAGGGAAAGCTTAATGTATAGGAGGAAAGCTAGAGAACTCTCTCAATGACTCAAAACCACATAACTCTTCTGTTGTCTCTCTCTCTCTCTCAAAAATTCAATTAACCAACAACTTACATGAAGAAGAAGAAACTTTTTCTTTTCTACTTGCCAAAAATAACCACCACCCATTTACATGGGTGGAGAAAAAAGAATGGAAAGGGAGTTGTAACTCCCTTCCTTATTATTAAAATAATAGTAATATAAATATAAATATGATAACTAACTTATCATATTATATATATATCATATAATAATAATATATAATATATATATATATATATATATATATATATATATATATATATATATATATATATATAAAATTATATGTTATATCAAATATAACATATAACCTATAGTTTTAATATTATATCACATACAATATAAACTATAGTTTCTTTTCTCTTTTATATGGCATTTAATATAAATCTTATTTATATTAAATTTAACAACTATGAATCCAATTCATAGAAACTATATTTGAATCTCATTCAAATATTTATTTCCTTCCAGTAAGCTATAATGTATCAAATACATTATGACAATTATATCACATATAATTGAAACAACTTAATCATATATAATTAAAACCCTCTATTAATTTGAAATTTTTCAAATTAATCCAGAAAATAATTCTCAACTAAATTCTATTGAGCTACCAAGGAGACCTCATGGACCTGTAGCTTGAAGCTCCAACGGTACATGAATAATTAATTAAACTCTTTAATTACATTATTCACCATCCGTTAACTGTTGGGCACTCCACTAAAGACTGACAGCTGCACTTTTCACACTAAAGATATATTTCTATGTCCATTGGATATAACCAATCAATAGTACGATGAACCTTCACAAATTGCTCGTAAGTACAGCTAGGCTAAATTACCGTTTTGCCCCTGTAGTTACATCTAACTCCTCAAGTACTACTGATCCCTCTAATGAACAATAGATCATAGTCCAGCTATGACTAACCCCTCTCAAGATAGGAGAGGGTGTGGTGTCACATTGTCCAAGACCCAGAATCAGCCCTTAAGGAGAAATTTATCTACTTACCTTTTCCTTGGGGAAGGAGTGGATTCCATCTTGTGTAGCTGGGTTCCCAGCTCCCCAATCAGACGAATCCCCGAAATCGTAGGCTTATTGAGCCGGCAATCTGGCCACTTTCACCCATACAAATCAAAGGACCGCCCTCATAGGCAAGAGTTCACAACTCACTCGGTATTCAGGTCATGTTACCTATGGTCATCCTCGTGAAATGTAAGTCTCTATTATGAACGGTATTATATAATAAGACTAAACATTTCGTGGTCCGGTCTTATACAAACTCCTTTGTATAGAATATCCCTGCTTGCATGTCTATACATGAATGATCAGGATCAGATCAATTATAGCACTTTATAACAATTGTAACACCTACAAAGCAGGTCATACTCGTAGTGTTACCAGGATAAGGTACCCAGCCTTATCCTTCTACTACAGACCATTTAGGTTATCACTTAAACATGATCTACCCGTATGTCTCTACATATATGTTTAAGTTACAAAGATAACCTTGGATGTTAGTTTATTAGTTTGTGGTTAATGCAACTAAAATATCATATATTTTATAGACAATGAATAAAATATCATATATTTTATTAAAACATAATGAATTTGTTCAACAATGTTTACAAACTATAGGACCCTATGAGATTTAAAGCATCAATCCCAACAAGTCTAACTAACCGAACCCCTCTTGGGGCAAGAGAGGGTGAGGTGTTTCATTTTTCAAGCCTCAGAATAAGATCTTAAGGGAGCAATTTATCTTCTTACCCTAATTGTAGGGAATGAGTGAATTCCTTCTAGTGTAGTTGTGTTCCCACCTCCCCAATCAGACAAATCCCCAAAATGGTAGGCTTATTGAGTTAGTGAATTTGGCCATTCTCACCCATACAAATCAAAGGATCACCCTCATAGGCAGGAGTTCACAACTCACTCAGGATTAAGATTAAGTCATCTATGGTCATCCTAGTGAAATGTAAGTCTATTCTAGCAATGGCATTATAAAGAGAGACTTAACATTTCGTGGTCCGTTATTTATACAAACTCTTCCGTATAAGATACACCCACTCACATGTCTCCACAATAATGATCAGGATCAGATCATTTTTAGTACTTTACAAAAATTGTAAAAACTACAAAGCGGGTCGTATCAATAGTGTTACCAGCATAAGGCACTCAACCTTATCCATATACTACAGACCTTTTAGGTTATCACTTAAATATGATCCACCAATTTGTCTCCACATACATGTTTAAGTTACATCAGATAACCTTGGATCTTAGGTTAATAGATTATTGCACATGTAATATAAAATTAATCAACTATTTATTCAACTAGCATAAAACTACAAGGCTTTAAGGCATGCACCCTAACAATCTTATCTTGGTTACATTATGGATACGACCCACTTTGTAATGGTTACAAATAATTTGATCTAAACCGTTCATGGAGATATGTAAGTGAAGGTATCCTATACAAAGAGTTGTATATGACTGTATTGCAAAATATTTAATCTCTCTTTGTAAATCCGTTAATTGATGAGATTAATATTTCATAGGATGATCATGTGCAACTCGATCTTAATCCTGTGTGATTTATGAACTCCTTGTTGGGTTTTATGTCCTAAAACTCGTGGTTTGTAAACAGTAAACTTATTTTGTTATCAATAAAGATGGTATTAAGGTTTTATTTAATAAAGTTGTTATTGAATGTATGAATTCCTCATTTCGTTTTAGAAAGTACCTAAATCCAATAAACTAAAGATCCATGGCTATTATATGAATACTTGAATTTTATGTGGAGACATAAGAGTGGATCAAGTTCAGTAAATAGCTAAAATGGTCTATAGTATACGAATAAGACTGGGTACCTTATTCTGGTAACACTATCGGATGCGGCCCACTCTGTAGTTGTTACAATTTGTTATAAAGCTCAATAAACAAAGTGATCTTGATTCGTTCATGTGTTGACATAAGGAGTGGAGGCATTCTATGCAATGAGTTTTCATAAGATCGGACCAAGAAATAAGTTACTCTTACTTTATAACGTTGTTTACTATTTAAGACTGACTATTTCAAAGCGATGACCTAGGTAACTTGACCTTAATCCTGAGCTAACTATGAACTTCTGTTTATTCGAGACTATCTTTAGATTTGCATAGGTGAGGGTTAGCTCAACAGCGCCGACTCAATAAACCTCCAATTTCAGGGATAAGATCGAGTAGATAGTTGGGGACATAGGGTGCAAGACGGAATTCACTCCTACTCGCTTTTAGGGATAGTAGAGGGGTTGTTCCCTTAAGTGCTGACTTCGAGTCTTGAATAAGGGGCTCTACCCTCTCATTGGCCCAAGAAGGACTCAATTTAGTGATTGGATCACAAACCAATTATTCATTAGAGGGTCAGTGGGACTTTAGGGACAAGATGTAATCTCGGGGGTAAACCAACTTTTGACCTAGCCGTTATTACGAACAACCTATGAAGGGTTGACTTACTAATCATGGTTATATCGAGTAGACATAATATATCTACAGCGAGGGGAGTGCAACTACTCGACTTTAGTGGAGTGACCTGGTAGTTAACGAATGGTGGTTAATTAGGTTAAAGAGTTTAGCCGGTTAATCTCGAATCATTGAAGTCCATTATCTATAGGTCCATGAGGTCCTCCTACTAGCTCATATCAGACTAAAGCTTAGACAGTGTGATGAACGAATTTGAAGTGTTCAAATTCGATTTTTGGAGCAAAGTGTTAAATACATATGATATATTTAACCTAATGTTTAAATAAAAAGAGAGAAAATAAGTGATATTTAAATAAGATTTCAATATCAAGATTATGACTAAGGATTCATATTGATTGGGATTACTGTTGGATTTAATATTAAACTAAACTAATAAAATTGTTTGATTAATTATTTAATTTTAAAATTAATTATTACAATTAATTTTGAAATTAAAAAGAATTGGTCAAAATTGTATTAAGAGTCAAAATTATTGACTAGGTCAAAAATGAAACGAAAGTCAAAATGTTGACTTTTTACTTTGAAAGTAAAAAAGTCAAATTTGTTAATTTGGTTGATCAAGTTAGTGGAAAGATCCAACAACTGTGAGTGGAAAATACCAACATTTGCATTGCTAAGTGTTGTCTTAAATTGAAGACACGTACTGCACTAATCCTATTTTGAGTTAGTGGATTTTTTAGTGTCAAATTCTCATCAAACTCAAAGTTGTATGTCTTGTATATAATGACTTTTAAAAGGAAGATTTTTTTTTATTTTAAACTTTCTTGGCTAAGTAAAACTTTATGAGTTTATTTGATAATCTCATAATTATTTTCTCTCAAATACTTAACCCTTTTTCTCTCCAAAGTAGTCACTCACTAAATCTCACCTTCCCGTTCTAAGGTCGAAGAATAGTCGGGAAGACTCTCATGGTGGTGTACGAACCATTCGTGAGAAGATTTGAGCTATTTTGGAGAAGATTCAAGTCTACAAAGATTGTCTTTCTTCTATCCTTTTATACTTGTTTTAATTACATATTTATTCTTTGAAATTAATCTAATTAGAGTACTTTAGGTCCGTTTTTCCTTCCGCTGCACATGTATTTGTTCCATCACTCCTATCTGTGAGGTCAATCCTTTGATTTGTATGGATGAGAGTGGCTCAAGTTGCCAACTCAATAAGCCTACCATTTCGAGAACTTGACTAAATGGGAAACTTGGAAAATAACTTCACAAGATGGAATTCACTCCTTCCCTAGATGAGTAGTCCCCTTAAGTGCTAATTTCGGGTTTTAAACCAGGGGCCCCACCCTCTCACAAGCTTCAGAAGGACTTGGTTTATGGTTGGAACATAAACAAATTGTACATTAGATGAATCAATGGTACTTAAGGAAAAGATATGGTTATAGGGGTAAAACAGACAGTTAACCCAACTATAATTATGAACAACTCGTGATGGATCGACTTGCTTATATTGATTATATCCCTAGACACAACGTCTCTTATAGTGCATAAGAGTTCAACTATAGGTCTATAGTGGTTTGCCCTGTAGTTAATGAATGAAGGTTAATTTAATTAAATAGTTTATTAATCTAGGATAATTGAAGCTTATAATTTGTAGACCCATAAGGTCCCCTTGCTAGCTCACCACGAACCAACAAGGATCAACTACGTTGAAAGAAAATTTGAAATGTTCGAATTCATGAGGAAAAATATTAATTGTATTGGATACAATTAATTACATGATTTATTATAAAGTTTATTTGAATGAGATTCAAATTATAACTTTATAATATGAAGAATTAATTTATTTAAATATGAATGAAATAATTAATTATTTATTTGGATGAGATTCATATAAATAAATAAATTGTTTAATTTGAATAAGATTCGAATTAAACAGATATTGGAAAATATCTCATTTGAATGAGATTCAAATTAAAGAGATAATGTAGAGAACAAATATTTAAATACAAATTAACAAATCCATTTAATATGAGATATTAAATGAATAATTATCTTTTAATATTGGATATTAGTAGATAATTAAATACGGTAGATGATAAATATTTAAATATGATTTAAATATTTAAAATCATTTAATATGAGATATTATTTGAACATATATTTATTAATATTGAATATTATTAAATATGTGATTTAAAATCTCTGCAAAGGGTTATCGCAATAAGATTAGGAGTAACCCATAGAATTCTATAAACATGGCCCTTGGAGCCTTCATATACACTATCTATAAGAATAATCTCTACGATTACTCTGAAACCCTCTCTCTAGAAATTCTCCCAATTTTCTTTAAAAAGTTCTGAGAATATTCTTCTTTCATATTCCCTCTATTATTTTGAGAGAAGTTGTTCCCATAAGCCATATCCTTGCCAGAATCATAGTAAGGAAGATCTCGTGGATTTAGTATGATTCAAGAAGGGGACTACCAGTTTGAATAGGAGAATTTGCTGCAATTATGGATCATCAAAGGTATGTTGCTTAACCATTTCTTGATTATTTGTATTTTTAATTCGTCCAATGAACCAAAGAATGCGATCTCACACTTCCGCCGAGATTCGATTCTCAATTAGCATTTAAATATGAGAACATATTAGGTATAGAATATGCCCTAGGATACATGTCTCACCGGCTATGTTTCACCGGCTTTAATGCAAATGGGAGATTTTTGGGGTTTATGTCCTAACCCTCGCAATTTATTTATTTATTTATTTATTAATTAATTATGAAATACTCCATTAACCAAAAAAATCCAAGGTTATCATATATAGTCTTGAACAATACGTAATTGACATACATGGTGGATCATGTTCAAGAGATAACCTAAAAGGTTTATAGTATACGGATAAGATTGAGTGCCTCGGTGAACTCGTGAAGGATCGACTTGTAATAGCTATATTCATGGATGCAACATGTTCTACGGTGCATAGGAATGCAATTATGGGTCTATAGTAGTTTGCTCGTAGTTAATGAATGTATTTATAGTCTATAGGTCTATTAGGTCACCCTGCTAGCAAGGACCAATAGTTTTGAAAGAATTTGAAATGTTCAAATTGATTAAGGGAATTTATGATAACGGTATATAATACAATTAATATAATGTGTATAAATACATTATAATATAAAGTTAATTTTAATGAGATTCAAAGTTAAACTATGTAATATGAGAAATTTAATATATTTGAAAGAGATTCAAATAATAAATAATATGGATGAGATTCATATTAAAACTATAGGTTAGAAGTTAATGTGAACGATATTTCTATTAAAATTATAGGTTATGAGAGAGGTGTATTTATATGATTCAAATATATAATCAAATATGAGATATTTAAATTAATTAATTGATTATTGATCTAATTATTATTTATTATTTAATTTAATTTAATTTAAATAGTAAATTAACTCCCTGGCACCTTAAATGCAGAATCTCTGTATTTGGAGTAGAGGTTACCCAATTGATTTTTTACTTGAAGAGATAATAACTCCCTTTCTCTCAAGTTCTTTTCCCTTCTCAACATCGCAGAGAAAATTCTCTTTGTACAATATCCCACTTTCTCTATTCAAAAGAAGGCTTCCACAAGTCCATTCTTGTCAAGAGAATAGTTGGGAAGACTTTTTGGGGGCATCCCGTATGTACTGTGGAGATTTGCTCGTGATAAGGGAAATTCGAAGAAAGTTGTGATCTTCAAAAGTTACTTCTTTTTCCTTGTTTTTCATGCTTAACCGGTTAGATTACATTATTAATGTACCATGTTTCTTTTCTATTTGTAAAATTCTAAAGCAAAATCAAAGTAAAAGCAATCACTTGTTTCCACTACGAGATTCGTTCCCTTCATTATTATCTCCTCAGTAGAGAGATTATTTATGAGGATTTTATCAAATCATAGAACTAAATTCTGACTTATTCCAAACTATATGGACTATGTAAATTCACAAAGACGAAAAAAATAAACGAACAAACAAGAAGGTTTAAAAGATATATCTTTCAAGAATTAGCTTTTCAAATAGTGGGGGTTCCTAACATGAACTTTCAAAGCAAGCTATCAACTCGAGATGGAAGCCTTCTAAAGAAGTTACTAGGAACCGATGGCAGCTTACTCCTAAACCTAGGATGTCTAAGCCAATAAACCCCCGCAACCAAAGCCACAATCTTAAATGGTGTAATATACAACCCAATAGCCACAACTAGGCAAAACACAACATAAAGACTTGTAGCTCTTGGATCCCTCCAACTAAGTAGAGCCCTAAACCTCTCCCCTTGAGTCGCGATGTCCCCGACCACCGTCTGAATCCGCCCCGCAACACTTCTCAACCTATCGTACCTCATCCGTGCCACGTCTTGTGTCTTGGACGTTGGAAAAGTATCAAACTCCTCATCGAGTTCGTCTACATGAACTGCCTCGGCCCAAGAGAGCTTTATATCCATGTGCGGTGGATGCCTCGGTCGGAACCGAAAGTTCCAGATGCCGATGAGGAACATGTAGAGGAAAGTTGTTGGGAGGATGAGTTCGGGAAAACAAATGAGGATGAAGTAGAGGATGTGGACAAGGATAGACGTAACAGGGTTCTTCCATTGGCAAACTTCTCCGAGCCATCGATTCATCGAAATGACACCCGAGAATAGGGCAACGATTCGGAAGAAGTTGGCTTTGCTTCTTCTCATACTCCACATGTGGGAATCTACATCTAACATGTATTCTACGACTTCTTTTCGTAGAGGCGGCTCGGCTCGGGCAAGTCTCGTGGCTACGATGCTCATGGCTTGGAATCTTAAGCTGTCTAGCTGGTTGACAGTGAAAGGGTGGAGATAGTGCATTTTAGGTAAGAGGGGATGGCCATAGAGGTAGATTATGTGAGAAAGGGAAAGGCATGTGAATCTCACAGCTAGTTGGAGCTCTCCCATTTTCTTCAATCCGGATGGTTGCAACACAAGGAGTGGGTATGAATGGGTGTAGATTCTATCCATTTCAAGTGTTGAAAGCCTTATTCGTACCTGTTCAAAACAATAAAATGATTATAAGATAAATATTGAAAAAAAATTCAAGTCAAAAGAAAAATATTTTGATGCATCTCCGACGGCACTCATCTTTGTAGCACCTCTTAATATTATTTTAAATGAATTATTAAATTTTATATTCTATTACGCTTACAATATATTAGTTCTTTGAGCTCTTAAAATATCACATTAAAATAATTATAATAATTTTGGTCTTTAAACTTTATAGATAACCATTTTGCGTCTTTTTCTAATTTTTTTTTAAATATATTATTCACCAAATATTTACTTTAGACAACTTATTAATTACCATTACATTACTCAAATATATACATGCTCACATCATTATATACTAAAAGATACACTATCTATTTGTTAAAAGCAAAAGCACACGAAATACCAAAATAATTATTTTGAAAAATTTAAAGACTAGAATAGATATTAAAAGGAGTCTTGAACCAAATAACCATTTTCTAAAGTTAAATGGCTATAGTAAAGACTTTAAAATTTTAAAAAGAAAATAATTATTTTGTAAAAGTCTAAAGAGACTAAATAGATATTATAAAGCTAGAGTACCAAAATAGAATAAAGCTAAAAGCTTTTATAAAGACAAAAGAAAGATATAAAACCAAAGATTCAATGTAGCATAATTGATCTATAAACCTAGGGATGACTTAGATTGACTTTTCAAATGCTTAAAAATAGTTTAATGGTTAAATTACAAATTTAGTTTTTATGATTTTAGTAGAATTTAGTTCCTATGATTTGATAGAACCTCATAAATAGTCCTTGTAATTTGATAAAAACCTCATAAATAGATTCCGTAGTTTGATAAAACTTCATAAATAGTCCCTATAATTTGATACAACCTCAAAAATAGTTTTTGTTGTTTGATAAAATTTTCATATATAATCTCTATTGTACAAATCATAAACACTAAATTGTAATTTTCTTCGAACTATAAAGACTAAATTTATAATTTATTTAAATAGTTTTTTCTAATACTTGGAAAACCATTCTAAACCCTGTTTAGGCTATGGATTGTAATGGTGATTTAGTAGGTTACCTTCCCAATTCTTGAGTCATTCTTATCATTCCCACCCAAATGGCAGTTGTCAAAAACTCCAATAGTGATGACAGTGCAAGGATCATAGACCTCCCAAGTGTACTGTTCATTCCATTTTGGATTGAAGCTGTCAGTTACTGTCCTTGTTCTAACCCATTTTTGGCCATATTTGGCCACACAATAAGCATCTGTACTCCCTTTCCCATCATTCTTTTTCATTGGTTGAAGCCCTTGAGCACTCAAAATCCCAACTTCAAAAATCCCAATTGGCTGCTTCCAAAGTTGCCTTGCTGTTGGTCTCACATCACTTATATACATTGTGGATTCATCCATTACATGATAAGCTCCTTCAAGACATACCCTTAAATGAACCCTACTAGAAAACTTCAATTCATGCCTTTTGTCTCCCTCTAAAGTTCCAAATCCAAACTTCTCAAGATTGAACCAACGTGAATGAACTATTCTATGATCCAAACGTCTCTCGAATCCGTTTAGTTGCGTTATTAATCTCCCCATGACTTCGTCTTTTGCTGACGATACTTTATTTTCGATCGTTAAAACAAGCTGTTCTTCAAAAGGTTCGGCTACGACGAAGATTAGGTCTTCGTTCCAAACTGGGTTTGTGGTTTTTGTTGGACATAGCTTTGTTTTCAACACTTGTTTTCCTACGTGGATTTTTGCAAATGCTTGTGGTGGTTGGCTTTTATCTTGTGGCTCAACGTCTTGGGCTTCTATTACATTCACTCTTAGGTACCATAGCTTTGGAGAAACGTACACTTTTGATCTGATATTGTAGATGCCCTCCCCATGAACCGATGCTGCGTCGGAGTGCCACGCATCTGGAAATGCTTCGTCCGCCTGCGTTCCCATCCAAACTGCTAGCATGATCTCTCCTTTCACCTGTGGGAGAATTAAATTTACCATAATCTATTAGTTTGGCTAAACTTTTAATTTCATTGGTGAATAGAGCCATTTTATCTCTAAGTTATTATTGATATATAGTCACTTGATGGGTATTGTACTAATTTCCAAGTTCCATAACAAAGGAAATGATACTAAGGAATAGTGATATGAATGAAAATAATGAAAATATTAACTATAAAACGTTCAACTTTTACAGGCAAGTGTATCCATCTTAACCTTAAACTTACAACTTTAACAAGCTTGAATTATTTTATCATAAATATATATGTGAGCATATTTTGATTGATTAAAGAAAAAATGTTTTTTCAAAAAATTCATTTTTAGTTAAACTCTTTTGATAATTTTTTTTAAAATTAAATCTGAAAGTGTTTCAAAATTTATTTTGAATGATAGTAAAATATTTCAATTTTTTTAAAATGACTTATTTTAAAAATTAACTTCTTGAAAACTTAAACCAAACCCACCCTGTAATTATGTGATTTCATAGCCAATTAAAAATAAAAGCAAGTTTTTAAACTCTTTTTTCCTTCTTGTTAGATTTTAAAACCCCACATGGATTTTAAAGGAAAAAAATTCTAAAAAGATTAATAACAAAACAAATAAATCAATAAAGGGTCATAGTATTTATGAGTTTAATTTTCAAAAATTAAAAAAAAATAAATTAAATGATTATCAGACGAAACATAGTAATTGAGGGTATCAATTCATATAACCTTGGTATCGCCTTTTCGATCTTCTAACTTGTACCACTGCGGCGCCAAGGGGCTATCCGGCGGGACTCTGGTTGGCACTTCATTCAAATCAAACACCACTTTCCCAACATATTGATCCCTTGGAACCATCTCTTTATCTCTAACAAAAACTTCAAGAACAGTAGACTGAATCTTGTCTTTAGAGAAAGCAAATACTTGGTTGTTCCATTCAGGGTTTGTTTTCTTCTCAAAATGCTGAGTCCTTCCCTTATAATTCCCCAGCTTCACTTCCACATATGGATCACAGCTCCCCGTCACCGGGTCCGGGGGTAGGTCCTTCGCCTTCACCACCCGAACGTAAAGATAAAACATCTGCTCCACAAGATCGTATGTGCTCGTCGCTCTCTCGCTCGTTATCCACCCGCCCCCTCCGCGTAGCCCACCATGCGGCCATCGCTCACCGAGGTTCGGTTTTGTATCCTTCAGCTTGTAGTCAGCTTCCTTGTCGTTGCCTGCTGTGGGTGAGCTCATTTCGTATGGGACGACGCTTTTGTCGCTTCGTCTGTTGTATGTGTAAAATCTTGTTAAGGTGTAATGTGGTTTGGGAGAGTTTCAGAGGTTTTGAGATAATTAAGAACAGTGCAAAAGGGGAGGCTTTTTTTCTTTTTTTTTTTTTTGCTTTGTTTGAAGTCTTTAAACTAAGAGTGGAGAATCATGCAATAAGCTGTTAAAGTTTAAAAGTCATTGAGGAAAACAAAGTGCAAGATATAGTTGTCTAAAATTCTCTTCGTATTCCTTCAAAAAGAAAAAAACAAATATATATATATATATATTCTCTTCCTATGGTGAAAGGGAATCAATACCCCACATTGAAGGACAAAGATAAGCTTTTTTTGTTTGGTGTTTTCAGAGGAATATATGCATGGGAGTTCCATCATATGCTTTATTGGATGCTGTTGCCTCTAAGGGATGGTATTCATTTTATAACATTTAATCACAAGCAAATTTAATTCAAGATAAGTGACATAAATTGAACTTAAATGTTCTTCCAACATCTATCCTCAATATCTTATATTAATCTCAACATAGTTTAGAAGAAAAGGTATCAATTTCTATTTCATAGGTCGATTCAATTTTACTCCAATGATTGTAAAACTAGATGTTGAACAGATTCGTTGTGTCATGGAAGAACCATTGTCTTGTGAACAATTTCAACACAACCTTGGTGTTAAATTGTTCATGCATTGGTTGTTCTCCATAGTCAACATCAAAAACCTTCTTGAACCATGCATTCACCAAAGAATACTATAATTTGATAGATCATAAGTCTTTGCTTTGAAGTTTTTGAAGAAGGTGAACTGTAACAACTTTACAGATCCAATGGATGAAAAAAATGAATTTACAATGAAGAAATAATTTTCTATCTGAAACGTCCATGATTGTTGAGATGAAATTAGTTTACAAAAATTGGAAAGATTTCTTTTTTTTTGTTACTCGAACACACCTGCTCAACGAAACGAACGCTGATAGCATACATGTGCGAAAAGATATCTTACCACCACTCTATACACTTTTTAGAGAGTCATATAAATTAAAATTATTTTTATAAATGTACATCAACTTCTTGTAAATTATCTTCCATGTGAAACAAAAGTAAAAAACTAATTTTTGGCAACTCATTTTTCACAGAGATTGTTGAACCAAAAAGAGAGAGAAACAAAATCTATCACCTTAATCTCAAGTGAGGGATAAATTTATATTGTTGTTTGCTTTCCATAAAACATGACTCAATATGGGTTTAGTGAAGGAAAAACATAAGAAAATTTCAAAATATAATATAAGCAAAAAGAATTAATAAAAATAATATATTGACAATGAAAAATACTTGAGTGCATCTCGATCTGCATTCATCTTTATGCATAGAGATAAGTGAAGTCTGGACTGTACCTAAGTATTTTTTTTTGTACAATTTAATAAAATATAAAAAAATTGTTCTCTTAACCAAATACCAATAATGCCCACGTCAATTTTCACCTCACAAACTTAGTTTTCCATTTGACTAGACAATTACTAGGGTAGTTAGATTGAATGTTTGAGATAGAAAAAGATAGAGAGAATCCTTGAAAAAGAGAACCCTTTGATAGGGAGAGAGAGTTTTTTTTTTTTTTAGAGTATTGTAATTAAAGTGTGGGGTGAAAGAATCAAACCTCAAACTTCGAAGTTGATAGTATAAATATTATGTCAGTTGAGCTACTCTCTTGTTGACATAGGGAGAGAGAGTTGTGAGAGTTGTGTTTGAGTCATTTAATTAAAAATATTGGGTTGGAGAGATAAAGGTACAATTTCTCCCATCTTTCAATAGGGTCAATAATCTCTCCTAATAATTGTTTCTTGGGTTAGGACAGTCTCAAAACAACTTCTCTCACAATTCCAAGGGGAGAAAATCTTGTAATTTAAGTTTTATTATATTTTAGTCTTTGTATTATCTATTGAATTTATGTACATTAAAAAAAAAATCTTAAATTTAGTCCTTAATAAGTTATTTTAAAATCAATTAAATAATAGTACTATGTAAATATATTTTCATAACTTAAAAAAGCTAATAGAAAGACTTTTTTTCTTTTTGAAAAAAATATCAACAATAAGCTAATGGTACTGTTGGTTGTTTATTCTTGACGTTTTCTTTTTTTTTTTAATGGACATTTAAAGTTTATTGAAAATATATGGACTAAAATTGGATATTTAAAAGTATAAGAACTAAAATGGAATGAAACCCGATGTATATGGACCAAAATTAACACATCTCACTCTAGATTATCCTATCTAGTAACCTATGATACATGGTATGTCGACGATAGATTCTAATTAAACTCTTGGAACTCATTATCAAACTATTAAAACATTCTTCGAAATAGGTGACTAGTGAAATTTCTTAATAAAAAATTATTAAAAACTTTGGTAGAATTACTAGAATGATCCGAGCTTGAAAAGCAAACACACTCCCAAATAATTAGTTTCAAACTCTTAACTCTACAATCAAATGTAACTAATCACATACAATTCATTAATTAGTTCAGAAATCGATCATCGATCGCAGCATGGCCATTAATGATCAATGGAAAAGTATTGAAGTTTCAGTATATATAAATTAAACCATCATGAAATTAAAAGAATAATACAAGATCTTCAGTGATGCTAGCCACTCTAATTACAAAAATGTTACGAAATCGATAATTAAAAAACATAAAAAAAAAAAAAAGAATGTAGAGATAGAGAAGATCGACACACAGATATACGTGGTTCACTAACGGTATGTTAATTACATCCACGGGCAGAGGAAGAACAGTATTATTAGGGAGAATGTTTCAGAATTATATCAAACGGTGCCTTTAGGGTTAGAGAATTTATATAGCGCACTACTCTAAACCCTAGGATCATAATCGTAAATAACTACAAATAAATAAATATGTTAAACACGAATTCTGAATAGGTTTCGGGAGCGTTGTCCCCGAATCTCCACCAGGACGCGTCGCCCCTGGACCCCGCTCGCTACCGATTAGCGAGATCTCCGTACCCTTGTTCGAAGCGCCAAAAAATTTAAAAGACACATCTAAGGTGATGCAAATTGAAACGATATGCAACCTATGGATACTGTTGGCAGATTTCAACTTCGTAGGCCCATTGAAACACCAATTAGACATTGATTTATCCCATTCCTATCCCTTTCTATTAATTTTACCTCCAAATTATACCTCCTCTCTCCATTATTACCAAAATATATATATTGTCTTTTTATCAAATTAACTATTATTTTCTTCTCTCATTTCTCACAATGAGATTGTGCTTTTATCATTTTTTCTATTATGGACAATTTTTTATTAAAGGGTATCATTTACATTTAAAGCAAATAGGAACGACAAAAACAAGAAACGATTGAGCATGATACAAGCTGCAAGTAGCAACTTAAGACTAAAATGGACCTAGAGAAAATGATTGGCTTAGGCCTTGGCCCAAACCAGCGTGCGGCCGAGGTTGAGCCTTGTCAAATGTCTAACGGGACATGCTTTACGTATGCCCCAGTCCAAGAGATCATTTTTTAAAGTATTTGTACAACTATATCATTATTTTTTTTTTTACTTCTGTAAATAATTTAATATTTTTTTCTATATGAGAAAATTTCCCTTTTTGTTTTCATTTTTTTCTAAAGGTATTAAATTTATAACAATATTTGGGAGAATCGAATTTCTAATATCGAGGTTGATAATACAAGTATAATGTCAATTGAGTTATGTTCATCTTGACAAATTTTTCTTGTTTAATAATGGATTTCGCTTAATACCGAAACCTGCTACCTCAAAATCTCAAGTATGAGTCTTCTCAAATCTCCATAGCATTAAAATGTTAGATCATAATCTTATATGTCAAAATTCAAGGTAGAGCCAAAAGTACTTTTCATGAGGGGTCAAATCTTTCACACTTTTTTTTTTCTAATTTTTATAATCTCAAACTAGAGTGGACAGATGGCTCACCTCTTTAATTTCTACTTTTAATCTTATTTAAAAACAACTTATGACATTAGCTTTATCTCTTACCTTTGGTAGAACTCGGAGGAAATATATTTTCTCTCCAGGTTGTACATGTACCTTTCTAAAAGTGCTATAAGCTGCCAATTTTATATAAATTATATAGAATCATATAAACTAGGGAAAATATCAAATTAATCCCCCAAAACTTTCAAGGTTTCTATTGATTTAAATTTTAAACTTCTGTGAGTGTTTCAATTTATACTTTTAATTACGTTATGTTTGGAAAAATCACTGTGAGTGAAACTTAAATTTGTATCAATTAAATCCCTAAACATTCACAAATGAATAAGGCTTTAAGACAAAAATTAATTTGAAAATCATCTATGCATTTATTTTAATTGTCCATTTTGTAAAACGAACATTTGAAGAAATCTAGACACATTTAAGAATTAATGCATTGATGATTTTCCTTAATTAATCGTAACGAAAGGTCTAAATTGATTTCCTTATATAAATCTAAGAGTTTAATTGACTCAAATTATAAGTTTTACATGAGTCCAACAAAATCTGGGATGGATGTAAACTGATGTATATACAAAAGTTCAAGGTTTAAATTGATGCAACTATTAGTTCAAGATTTTATTGATACAATCCCAAAATTTAGAGTTACGTATAAATTGATATTTGTTCAATAACTAATGATGAAAATCAAACAAAAGAAATTATTGGAATATCACCATCTCAAAGATCTTCAAACCTTCTTCTTCTTCTTTTTTTTTTTCCATTCTTGTTTGAAATTGCATTTACTAAAGCTTTGTTGAGATGAAAACAACTGAAGCTATAAAGAAAATTTGGAAGAGTTAAATGGAGAAACTTTTGCCAACATTATGCCTCTCCTTTATTCTCCCCTTCACCTTTGATTCTCATTTTGATTTTCAAAAGAAAATGGAAAAAAAAAAAAAAAAAAAAAAGGAAAAAAAGATTTGGATTCTTCTTCTTATTATTTTATTCTCAAGTAACTTTTAGTCCCAACTTCAAAGTTTAAAACTGTTACTTTCTTGTTCAAAAGGCATTATTCAAAATACTTATTCGTTTATTATTTATAATAAATAATTTTTACAGGGATAAAATCAAACCGATATTATAAGGCTCCCCACGTGGGTCATCAATATCTTCATATATATATATATATATAGCAAGCAAAGAAAATAGTCTTAAATTGTCCAATCAAGCAATGATTTCTTGAAATTTGTAACTATGGCAAAAAAAAATATTAAATTTGATTTCCATTTTTATGTTCCGATTTTACCATCAATGGTATATATGTTGAGAATGACCAGTAAATTAGTTATTTTATTGGAATGACTTGTGATAAAAAGATTTCTAAATGTATTTTTATATTTAACTTAAATTGAAAACGGTTTTTTTTGTATTTAATTTAGATATGAAATGTTTTCCTATTTAATTTAAATATGAAACGTTTTTATATTTAATCTAGAAAAAATGTTTTTGTTGGTTTCTTATAAATAGAAAAGAAGGGTTGTTTTAGTCTTTGAGGTGAAATTTGAGTTTTGGCTTATTTTTCTCTATTTTAATGATTTAATTATGGCCAAAATTTTCAATTGATCCCAATCCTTCTTCCACAAATTGATGTTTGAAAAGAGTGTTGTGTTAATCTTGAGAAGCAATCAGCTTTTAGCGATTGAGCACTGAGGTTGTACCGATTTTATTTTCAAGATAGTTGTTTCCACGACACAATAATTGAGATCCATAATTAGTTTTTTCGGCACTCCATTTTTAATAATTTTAAAGTAAAACGGCCTAAATTGTAATGTTTAAAGAATTATGCATTACAACGGTCATCAATGGAGGAAGGATCTATGGTAAAAGCACGTCACATCCATTGTCTTCTTTATTGCATGCATCACTCAGGTTTGCATTTCTCTTTCGTTACCATAATTGTTCTCCAATTTCTAGGTCTATATGGTATGACAATGTATAAAAAAATCCATTTGTTTCTATTCTTGTTTATGGATTTTCTTAGCTTCGTTGAGTAACCTATTCATTTTCTCTGAGATTTTGATTGGAACTCTGAAGTAATTTATCCTAGATTTATTAAATGCTTAAATTTTGTTACAATTGTGAATAAATCAAATAACGATTTGAGTATTTGAGTAAATATGGGAAAAATTATCTTCCTAAAATATTTCCATTCCTGTATCAATTTATACAGCAACTTGAATTAGAATTTCTTTAGAATTGATAGCATAAACAAAAAGATGTTGGAATATAGAAACAAGTGGCGGAAGAAAAACAGGATCATTAAGCATTCTAATTCATTAATTGTGGCTTCAAATTAAGCATGCTCATAAACTAAAAGGATGTTTCAACACTAACCTTTGAAGATACTTTTAAATCACAAATTTCAGCTGCAATCCTCCTTTCTTTTGGATGTGAACCACCACAAGATCTTTCCTACTATTCTCTCGGTGTCTTAGATTGAGTTGTGGGACTCAAAATAAGCTTGAATTAGGGAAATGGAGGAGAAAGGTTTTCTGGGTTTCAGGACTTTCTACAAACAAATTTTTCAACAAAAAAATCTCTACAATGCATGCCCATTCCACCCAGAATTTGAGCTATATATTGCATGACTATCATGCAATCAAGAAAGCATGTATGAATTACAGCCCTACCTTGAGAATTTGAGCTGGAAATGTAATGGATTAGTGACTAACCTACTAGGTGAACAAGTGGGAAATTCCCACTTTTCCAATTTTTCTAATTTTCTATTTTTTTAATTTTTTTTATTTCAATTTTGAAACTTTTTCAAAATTAAAATTAAAAATTAACTTTTCAGTTTTAATTCTTTAATTAAAATTGGGTTTTTTTATTAATTTTACAAAAATTAATTCAATAATTAATTTTTCTAATAAAATTAATAATTAATAATTAATTAAACAATTTAATTAATTCTAATTAATTTAAATCAAATATCAAATTAATTAATCACCAATTCCACTATCATGAATCCCTATTCATGAATTAAATATTTAAACATATTTAAATTGATTTAAATATTAATCGATTCTCCAATTTTGTTTAATTCTAAAATTAAACTGTGTAATTATATCACATATAATTACTAATTCCCTTATTTCTAATTCGAACGTTTCAAATCAACTTATCACGCTATTCTAAGGTTAATCTGTTTGTGAGTTAGTAGAGGGACCTAATGAACTTACAGACCATGGGCTCCAACAATCTGAGATTAATTGTATAAACTCTTTACACTGAATTTAAAGAAAATCAAACATGAGGATTTCCATGAGCGGAAGGGATCGTTCCAAATTCCATTCAGATTGAACATAAACAATTACAGTCTAAGAACGGAAACTAACATGTCATTCATATACATAAATTATAGCATGTTACCATAGAATCAAGGGATAGAGGATGCATACCTTTGAAGAACCATTCTTCAAGAATCCCTCGAACAATCTACAATGCGTCCAAAGACAACAACACACGAACGCAACAATCACCACACAACCAACACGAACAGCCAATAGCTTCTCGAACCCAATCGAGTCTAACTCAATCCACGAACTGAGTGAGGACACCACCACAATGGTTACCTTGGTATTCTTGGTGTGAGAATCTAGGAGTTGTGGGCTCTGTATGATCTTGGCTTGAGGAAGAGACTAGAGGACTACGATCGAGTGGACGATCGAGCAAGTGGGAGATAAGAATACAGTCTACCGTATAAACGATATGCTCAATCGTTTAGTAAATGGCAACCTATCGTATAGACTTAGCCACTCGATCGTGTAGCAAAGATCAGCTGAATGACTATCGTATAGTCAAACGAAAGTGGTCGCTTAGTTGATCGTGTAGACTCTCAATGTTATCGCTTTGTGAAACTGTTTCACTTGATAGCTTGTCACCATGAGAACTTTTCGAATAAAGCAACTACTAAAATTAGGAAAACAATTTTCCTTTTATCTCACAATTACCATAAAACTTCCAATAACCTCCCACTCAGTCAGTTATTAGAGAAAAATGAATTAATTATCATATAATTAATTTATTATAAATAAATATGATAACCAATTTATCATATCATATTTATAATCTATAGTTTTAATATTTCATTTCATGAAACATTTAAACCATAGTTCTTTTTCTATTTTATGGTACTTAATGTAAATCATATTTACATTAATTCCTCCCCTTGATATATCTCATACATCACACTAATTATATCATAAATAATTGAATTTCTTCTTGTTAGTTTGAACAATTCAAATAAACCCCAAAATCTAATTCTCAACTTGAACCCATAGAGCTACCAAGGGGACCTTATGGACCTGTAGCTTGAAGCTCCAATGGTACGTGACTAACTGACTAAACTCTTAAGTCACAAGATCCACCATCCGTTAACTACTGGGCACTCCACTAAAAAACCGAAAGTTGCACTCTTCGCACTATATATATATTTATTTATGTGTGCATATTAACCAATCAACAGTGCGATAAACTTTCAGAAATTGCTCGTAAGTACAGTTAGGCCAATTTACCGTTTTGCCCCTGTAGTTACATCTAACTCCTTAAGTACCACTAATTCCTCTAATGAAAAATAAGTCATAGTCTTACTATGCCTAGGTCCTCTCTTCCAAAGAGAAGGTATGGTCACTATGTTCAATACCCGAAATCATCCCTTAAGGGAGCAATCTATCTACTTACCCCTACTTCGGGGAATGAGTGAATTTCATCTTGTATATCTGAGTTCTCAACTCCCCGGACCGCCCTCATAGGCAGGAGTTTCCAAAA
This sequence comes from Benincasa hispida, assembly GCF_009727055.1. NCBI lineage: Eukaryota > Viridiplantae > Streptophyta > Magnoliopsida > Cucurbitales > Cucurbitaceae > Benincasa > Benincasa hispida. The sequence continues at coordinate 63,189,229 of NC_052351.1, read as the reverse complement.
CACTCAGGATTAAGGTCATGTCACCTATGGTCGTTTTAGTGAGATGTAAGTCTCAATTATCAACGACGTTATATAAAGAGACGAATCATCTCATGGTCCGGTCTTATACAAACTCTTTGTATAGGACACCCCCGCTCGCATGTCTCCACATGAATGGTTAAGATCAAACCATCTATAGTGATTCACAACACTTGTAAACCTCTACAAAACGGGTCGTGTCCGTAGTGTCACCAGGATAAGGTATCCCTCCTTTATTCTTATACTACAGACCATTTAGGTTATTACTTAAGGCATGATCCACTTGTATATCTCATATACATGCTTAAGTTTATATAAAATAATCACGGATCTTTGTTTATCGGATATCAGTAAATGAAAATAAAATAACTCTTATTTTATTAATAACAATGTGTACAAACTGTTTACAAACTACGAGACTCCGAGAGAATTAGGACACCAATCCCAACAGAATTAACCCTCATTCGTTAACTACCGGGTCACTCCATTAAAGCTCATAGTTGCACTCCCCTCACTGTAGATATATTGTGTCCACTAGATATAACCATGATTAGTAAGTTAACCCTTCGCAGGTTGTTCGTAATAACGGCTGGGTCAAATGGTTGTTTTACCCCTAAGATAACCTCTTGTTCCTTAAGTCCCATTGATCCTCTAATGAACAACTGGTTTGTGATCCGATCATCAAACCGAGTCCCTCTCGGGCCAATGAGAGGGTGAGGCCCCTTGTTCAAGACCCAGAGTCAGCACCTAAGGGATTAACCTCTCTACTATCCTTGAAAGCGGGTATAAGCGAATTCCATCTTACACCCTATGTCTCCAGCTATTTACCTAGTCTTACTCTTGAAATTGGAGGTTTATTAAGTCGGTGATGTTGAGCCAACCCTTATCTATGTAAATCTAAGGATAATATCGAATAAATCAAGATTAAGATCAAGTTACCTTGGTCATCGTTTTGAAATAGTCAGTGCTAAACAGTAAACAGCTTTATAAAGTAAGAGTGACTTATTTGTTGGTCCGATTTTGCGCAAACTCATTGCACAGGACGCCCCCACTCCTCATGTCACTACATGTACGAATCAGGATCACTTCGTCTGTAGCACTTTACAACTCCTTGTAACAACTACAGTGTGGTCGCATTCGATAGTGTTACCAAAATAAGGCACCCAACCTTATTCATATATCATAGATCATTTAGACTATTTACTCGAACTTTATCCACTTGTATGTCTCCACATAAAGTTCAAGTATTCATATAATAGTCATGGATCTTAGTTTATTGGATTTAGTCTTTATATGTGCAGTTTAGAAATTCAATAACAACTTTAGTGAAGAAATGTTGATTTACATCTTTATTGATAATAGAAAATGTTTAACTTTACAAACTGCGAGTTTTAGGACATATAACCCAACAAAAGATAGTGACTCTTTCCAATTCATATGTTAGTTAGAATTTCGTTCTGACTCTTTTCTCTTCAATTCTGTAATTTTCTATATATAATAAAAAGAAAAAGAAAAGGAGAGTGAGAGAGAATGAAATCTTGTAAGTGAGGAAGAGGGGATACATATCTGAAAAGCTCTTGTGATAACTATCTTTGATGAATCTTGAATAAAGGCTTCCATGGCTGATCTTAGAGTGGATGTAGGCTCAACGAGTTGAACCACTATAACTTTTGTGTAAGTTTTTTACCTTTCTTTCTTGTTAGAAATCACTTTCTTCAATTACTCTGCATTTTCAATTTCCTCTTCTATTTTCTCTTTCAATTTGTATGAAAGGGAGAAATCTTTCTAGAGTTTGCATGTAACCTCAAAGGAATAGAGGTAATCGGAATTAGAGATAATTCTTTTCTTTATCAAGAGTTGAAATCTAGCTGTCAAGTGTTGAATTACACGTGTGAAACATTTCTTTTTGGTTTACATGAACATATTTGTTACATAAGTTAGTGTGAAACATTGTTGAACTCCAATTTGATCGTATTTACTTACAATTAAGGTTGAATATAGCCGTACTTCCTCTTAAAATTTGTGATTGAAGCCTCCGTACTACTTGCTTGCTTTCTAAGAATTTTTTTAACGGTCAATTGGGTATTTGAACAAAAGCTCACTATTTTAAGATCAATTGAAAGAAAATAAAAAAAACAAAAACAAAAACAAAAACGAAGTTCAAAGAAAAAGAAATCATGGATTTTTATGGGGATTTGAGGAAGATCCGTGGTTGAAACAAAATTAAAATACATAAGGAAGGGGAATTAACTTTTTGTAGTGGCTTTCATTATAATTGATTGCATATGATGGAAATTATTTTTTTTAAGTAAAACAAATTTAGCATTTTTCATAAGGAAGCAAGTATGGTGTTTCATTTTTGGAATAAAATTAATTTTGAAATTATTTTTTACTAAATCATCCGACTAATAGCATGATTTAAGGGATTTGGAAAAAATTAGTATATTGACTTTTTACTTTGTGTTGAGTATATTAGTGGACTGATTAATGTTAGTTATTAGACATAGAATTTTTTTTTTAGAAAATGAGGAATTGTCTATAATGTGATCTAGTAGTTGTTGATCGTCCAATATTATGGATTTAAGTTCAACAGCATGTTATGAGAATTAAAAAAAATTATTTCATTACTACATTTGGCATGATATTCAATATATATTTTTTTAGTATATATTATAATATTTCATGAGTAGCAAATGAGATGTCCAATAAGAAAATAATAGTATTATTGTATTGAATTATTTTCAATACCTTAAATGGAATGTTATTGTGATCTACTTGAGCATGTCTATAAGCATGTTAACATGAATGGAAGTAATATTCCATGTGTGTTATATTTGAAAAAGTTTATGCAATTGTCATGTCTGCTCATTAATTTTCATGAAGTTAAAAAGTATTATTATTACTTTTAAATTGAGTGTGCCGCTATAACATTATTTTGACTATCACCTAGCTTGTTTGTAGTATAAAATTATATAAATTCCATCATTTTTATGTGGAAGCTTGTAGGAGTTGATGGTAATTTGAGATCTTGTCTAAGGTATAAAATATGTAGATATTTTATAAGGACTTTTCATGGGTATATAAGTTAAAAAATCTATCTCATTGGTATGAAGCCTTTTTGAGTCAAACCTAAAAGCAAAATGATGAGGGTTTTTGTGAAGATATTTGGAGAGTTTTTATCCTAATAAGTGGTATCAGAATCGTCCCCAACTTAGCCAGTTGATATAAATTCCCATATATCGAACAAAGATGTAGTGGAGACTCGAAAGTAGTTATGGTATGATCTATGATTGAACTCTATTGGGTAGATGGTATGTTTTAGTTAAAAAGAAGTTATCTAGGATAAGAGTTAGATGGATGGATGGCTACTTGAGGGGAGGCTCAGTTGGTCCGCTGTTCGAGAGGAGGGTTGTTGGGAATGTGGTGTACATAGGTGTACATATATATAATTTCAATTGATTGGAAGTAGAAAATGAAAATTTATTTTCATGGATTTAGTAGAATTTCTTAAAGGAAATAAAGCCTTAATTGCATTTGTATAATACATCAAATGAATACCTCAATGGTGACCTGAAAGAAAATATATGCATGATACAATTGAAAGACTTTGTTAAGCAAGCTTCCAAAAAATAGTATGAGAACTTTAATGGTACACTAGTAAATATCGATTGTTACATGGGTTTACTCAAAGTTGTTTGAGCTAATTGTGTAATTATATATTAATATCCATTGATACACATGTATACTCAAAATTATTTGAGTTGTATATGTTTGTGTGATTATATATGTTTGTTCGTTGATAATATGATTATCTTCGAAATGAACATAGATGCAATCAATAATACCAAGTTGATGAGTGGCTATGAGTGGCTTAGAAGCTTAATGGGAGATGTACCATTGTAGGGGCTTCTATACCAGTATATCTTTATTGTGATTCACAAGTTGCCATAGATATTACCAAGAACAATGTATATAATGACAAAAGAAGGCATATTCGCTTGAGACATAGAGTTGTGTAACAACTGTTAAATGATGAAATGATCTCCTTAGAGTATGTAAAGTCCAAGAGGAATTTAGCATATCCTTTCATTAAAGACCTAACAAGGAGAGTAATTTTAGAATTTTTAACAAGTATAGGAATCAAAACCTTATAGTGGTCCATAACCCTTTATTTGGGTGGTCCTAGTACGGACTTGATGGATAGAACTAAAACCTTTAAATTCCATAGTCCTTTCTTTGGGTGGTCTTGATATGGACTTGATGGAAAGTTGTAAAATCTTCATAGTGGTTTGTCTTTGACAACCCTGATAAAGTTTTTTCTGGTATGGACTAGATGTGAAGACTTCATAGCTCAGGTTTGAGTGGTCTGTTGTGATAGATTTGATGAAGTAATAAACGTGAATATGAAGATGTGGTTGCCTTCTATGAAAACGTCTAAGCGCCTTTTTATAGAGCTTTCACGATGACCCGAGGTTCTATGTGCATGACCTTAAATAGCAGCCTTTATCGCGAAATCAATGAAAATTTAAGGAGTTTCGTGTTATGGGGGTCTCAACTATAGTTATTGAATGTTCAAAAGGTAACTCACTCTCTTTAACAAAGTTGTTGACCTATTTCACTATGCATCAATTCAAATCGTCAAGATATTAATATTTATATTTATTCTCCCATATTTGCTCAAATAAATTACTTATTGTTTTTTTAATTGCTAATCATTGGTGGGGGATTGTTGGGAATGACTAGTCAATTAGTCATTTGTTGGAATGACTTATCATAAAATTAACCAAAGATTTCTAAATGCATTTTCATATTTAGTTTAAATTTGAAAATGATTTTTTGTATTTAATTTAAATATGAAATGTTTTCCTATGTAATATAAATATGAAACATTTTTTGTATTTAATTAAGAAAAAAACGTTTTTGTTGGATTCTTATAAAAAAAAAAAAAATGGTTGTTTTAGCCATTGAGGTGAAATTTGAGTTTTGGCTTATTTCTCTCTATTTTAATGAATTAATTCTGAGCAAAGTTTTCACTTGATTCCAATCCTTCTTTGACCAATGCACGTCTGAGAATGGCGTTATGTTAACCTTAGGGAGCAACCGGCTTATGGTGATTTAGCATCGAGGCCGTGCCGATTTTATTTTCAAGGTAGTGGTTTCAACGACACAACAATTAAGATCCAGAATTGATTTTTCGACACTCCATTTTTAAGAGTATGAATATGTCGAGTGAAGCTCCTTTCTATTGGGTATACAACCCCTACTCTTATTATTTGATATTGAGTTATTTGGTTTATTAGCTATTGTGTTTGACTTTTATGTATTATGTGCTAGACTCACTTTACAATTTTAGATATGCTTGAATAACATTTTAAATGAATATTGATGTACTAAATTAAATATAACTTATATATCTCAAATTTTCAAAAAAAAAATTAGAAGAGAATAGTTTACATACTTATATTTGGTATATTAGTTGCCACATTTAAAACAATTAAGTGATATCATCAAAATCAAATAAAAAAATTTGACAACATAATACAAATAATGCCAAAATTTAAATTAGACCACTGAAATCCAACATATTGAATGAAAATGACTTCTTATTAATACAAAATAAAAAAATAAAAAAAAAGAATATTCACCAAAATCAAACAAACGCATCCATCATAACACAATTTAAAAAATCATGATATATCAATTATATAAATGATATATTTTATGCAAAATATAAGTTTATTGATATACCAAATATTAAGTGTGCTAGTTAATTGATATATTAAATATAAAGTATGTCAAGGTATATCAACTGATAGACATATGAGGGTAAAATTAGAATAATAAAAAAATAGAAATCAAAATTAATATTTTCACTATATTTACAAATTTAGAAAATCGATACTAAATTCGCAAATACCCTTTTTTTTTAGATCTTATTTTGGTCCTTGAACTTTGAATGTTGTTCTATTTTGGTCCCTCAACTTTCAAAAACGGCTCCTTTAGTCCTTGAATTTTTAAAAAGTATTTATTTTGGTCTCTACTATTAAAATGTTGTTAGCTCTTTAATGAAATTGCATCTAGCATGTGTTTAGCAAAATGAAGGTGAAATAAAAATGACAACAACCAACGTGCCAAAATACTGAACGACCAAAATTTTGATCCCAAATTGACTTTTGAGTTCCATTGAAAAGCGCTTTATCACCTAATTTAAAATTGAGACCCTACACTTTTTAGCGTGATTAACTTATTTGGCAGCTTAATCATCTAAAAATACAAGTCATCTCATCATTTTGTTTAAAAGTTAACAGAATTTTAATAGCAATGACCAACATCGATACTTTTTAAAAGCTCAAAAACTAAAATAGATGTTTTTAAAAATTTAGAGACCAAAATAGAACAACCTTTAAAGTTCAGGGATTAAAATAGAATTTAAATTTTTTTTTTCTATCTATTATAATTTATACACTTTCCCAACATAAAAGATGAAATAAGAAAAAAAAAAAAAAAAAAAGTCACTTGTAGATCTTAGCGACAACAATATTTTTAGTGTTTAGAGGACATCGGTGTCCCAAAAAATATTCAGGAACAAAAGTTTTTTTCTTTTTTTCTTTTTCTTTCCTCTTTCTCTTTTTCTTTTTCTTTTCTTTTCTCTTTTTTTTTTCCAAAAGGCAATAACAAAAGTTTAACATGCAATTATTTGTTAAATTTTTTTTTTGTTAAATTATAAGTCTAGTCACTAATTTTAATTTTAAAATTTTTATTTATTTGATCAATAAATTTTAAAAATATTCATTAGGTCCTTAAATTTTCAATTTTATGTCAAATAAAAGTGTTTGAATATCCAATTTTACGTCTAGTAAACCATTCAACTATTCAACATTTTTCATAATTCATAGCTTTATTAAACTTAAAATTGAAAATTTAGACACTTAATCGACATAAATTCAGTTTTATATCTTAAAGAGAGAGAATTTTTCTAAAAATAATTAAATATGGCAAAAACTTATAAAATATGAAATTGAAAGTTTATAAACCTATGAGACATTTTAAAAGTTTAGACTTGTTAAACACTTTTAGCAGAACAATTTTAATAAGGTTAAAGATATAGAAATTTAAAATTTGATAGACTAAATTTGTAAGTTAATGTGTAACATATTTTTCAATCATAGTTTGGAAGTAACATTCCCACTATTTTGAGACAACTTTAAGAGGAAAGGTGTAGATGTCTATTTTTGACAGAGTGAGAGAGAGAATAAAAATATGGACATCATAATCCAATGAAAGGGAATAAAGGTTAAATTTGATTAAATATTCCCTAGTCTTGTGAGCCTATACATAATTCTACGTTTTCTAATGTTTAAATCTCTCATTTTCTTTTGAGGAATCCTTTTCAAAACTCCACTTTTGAGGCCAAACCAACTCAGACCTCTCTCTTGTCCAAACTAACTATGTAGGTCAAGCCAAAAAGGAAAAAAAAATGTGAAATCAAAATTTGAAGATCTTGGTAAAATTAAAACTTTTCAAATGTTATGGAAAAAATTGAAACCAATAATTAATTATGTTGGGAGTATTTCGTATAACCCATCCATGACATACATGATGCACGTGAAGTTTTTAGTTTTGTTTCGTTCGATAAAAAATAAAGTTTGAAGAGTTTGGTTAGATATCACAATTAGAATATCTAAATAATATATAACCTAATTTTATATTAATATAATACTAACTATATGTTCATGGACAATTTTGGATTTTAAAAAATTCAAAAGAAAAAAAAGATTAGGAACAAAATCAAGACGAAACGAACTGCCCAAAGAGGTGAGGGCTAAAAGCCTGAATGCCTGACTCTGTTAAGGGCAAGGTGAGCAAATCACTAGGCGGCGTGAAGGTGAAGTGTTTTTTAAATCACATCTATCTTTCAAATTGAGAACTTTTGAATTGATGCACGAGTGAAGGTCAAGTGTAGTTTCTCTCGAACCAAATTGTGCACCAATAGGTTAATTTAAAAATTTTATTTTTTAATTTCTAAAGTTGTGTCTATCACTCTAAATTAAGAATAGGGTGATGAGTCTTCAACAATTGCATTAACTAAAACAAAAGAGCTTCAACAACAAAATGCTAGGTTTTATAATTCCCAACCCCAAAGAAATTACTTCATGCTGGAACAAACAATTAGAGTTACACAAGAGTCCATATTAAGTTTCAGCACGAATGAAAACTAAAAGAAATTAAAAATAAAAATAAAGAATGTAAATTAGCAAAAACTATTACAATTAAAGAGTAGAGGAATGGTGGCATTCCGTAATATATTTGTTGCAAACAGAAGAATTCCAAGTTAAGTTTCAGCGTTGCACAACATTTTAGGGTTTTACGGATTTATTCGATAAATCATGCTTGAAGGGATGCAAAAAGACCAAAATGTTCGTGTACAGTACCGTCTCAATGATGCACGACGATGGGTTCAATGTCGTTGTAAAATAAAAGACAAGTGTTGGGATGCAGCGTTGCGCTATGGAGAATTCAGAAGTTCCAAGTGTATATGCAATATTGTAGCACGCTTGCCTCAATGCTACACAACATCACAACATTGTGCCCTTGCATTGTAACATTCTCACCAATTACTATAAATAAATTCTTTCATTTTTAAGTTTAGAGTAGAGGATGAGAAATCCTAACTTTTAGCCACTCGTTGTATTTTCCTTTCTTTCTTTCCAGTTCTTTAGTTTATATTGAATTTTTGGTGCATGTAATTAATTTGATTGATGGCGGATTTAGTTAACCACATCGTTTCGAAGAAGAGCTAAGGTTTGTATTTCTAGTTTAAAGGTTGGAAGAAGTCATATTATAGTCCATGAGGATTTGAATTTTGGCCTCCTTTACTATCCCCTTTGAGATTTGAGTGTAATTGTAATTGGAATGTGCTAGATCTTGTGTGGTTGGCATTAAGTGTTGTAGATGTTATCAAAGTTGTCATTGCATTTAGGGTTTCTAGCAAAGGAATGTTTCTTGGAAATGTAGAATCTGCGAAATTATTTTCTTCTTGGGATTTTCCTTTTGCAGCATTATTTTCCAATCTTTTCCTTGTTCAGGGTGCGACTATTTTGGAAGTTAGGGTTGCTCTTCCTTGTTTCCATTGTGCATATTTAAAGGACAATTAGTCCTCTGGTTCAGGTCGGTCGTTCTATCTTTACAAGAGCAACATCGTAAGTGTATCGATTGTGTAAGAACGGGCAAATTGTATCACTTGGAGACATACTCTGTTTTGTTTATGTTCTGTGTATCACGATTTATCTGAAAAAGGATTCTCAAAGCTTGGGAGAAGCCTAAAGTCATTCGAGCTAAGGGGGCTTTGCTCATAGAGGGAAAGATACAATTCTATTGAGAAGGAGTCTCACGACTTGAGGGGAGCTCAAGTCTTATAGAGAAAAAGTCTCAGTTTTAGGGGGAGCCTAAAATACTTCCCTGATATTCTCACTTAGGGGAGCCTAATTTTCCATGAGAGGAAGTCTCAAACCTAGGAGGAGTTTAAGTGTATGGTTGAGTGATAAAGTTGTTCGGGAGTCATTGTAATTGTGTGATTTTTACAGGTAAGTACTATGTTGTAATTGTTTACCATTCCTTGACACACTATCCCCTAGACGTAGGTTTACATCAAACTGAGTTACCAATCTCTTGTGTTCATTTATTTCTTAATTATATCTTGTAATTGTTGCGTGGAATTTTGTAACATTATAGGTACATAGTTATCTCGTAGTAGTCATCTCCTTTCTTATTTTCAATTTGTATTAGAGCAGGTCACCATTATCTCTAGTGTTGTGATTTGTCCTCTCTCAAATGGAATGAGTAAAGGCAGGAGAATCTACTACACGTTCCCATGTACTAAACAAATCAAACTAGGCATACTGGAAAGCGAGGATGTCAGCCTAAAACTCTGACAAGGGTCGTTACTACCAAATACATATTTTCATTCAAACATTTTGACCAATAAAGCATAAATTTAGTGCAAATAGGGGTGACTATTTCAAACTAAATTATCAAATTAATAATTAAATAAAATAAACAAAACATTTAATCGGGGTCCCCTAATAAAAAAAAACAACAATTTCGAAGAAAATTTCTAAAAAAAAAAAAATATCCCTCTGACATATCAAAATAATCATAAGACTAAAAAAAGCATGGACCAAGCAGTAGTGATTTCCTTTTGTCCCTATAAAACTCTGTCAGGGGTTCTGTTTGTCACTCATTGAACTAGTTATTTATATATGATATAATTGACTTTATATATGAGATACATTAATTTGGAGGAAATTGGATATAAATATGATTTATATCTAGTGGAAGAAAAATACTATGATTAATATATGATATTAATCCATAGGTTATGAATATGATGTGATTATATTTACTATTTATTAATTGGACAATTATGGGATAATTGGCCGGTGTCTCTTCTGTTTTCAGAACTGATGAGTAAGATGAAGAATCGTTTTGAGACGCTTAAATAGCTCACGGTGTGTTAAGCATTTGATGATATAGTCGCTTAGTAAATCAGAGCCTATATAATAGTGCTACTTACTAAACAATCGCTTACACCTGCGCGCGCCATTTACTAAACGATTGTTTAGCGTCCGAGCTTTACGGAATAATCGTATAGACGATTGCTTAGTTTTTTCTATACGATCGTATACTTCACCTAAACGATCAACCATTTTGTCTATATGATAGATGAGTCTTTCTCCCACTTGCTTGATCGTTGTATACAATCTCTTTTCCTCCTCCCCTTTACCAAATTCGAACAAAGCCCGCCCTTTGGATTCTCACTCTGAGAATACTAAGGGCTCCGAGTGGTGGTGTTGTCCTCGTTTCCTTGTGTTCGTGGTAGATGATTGGGTGTTGCTAAATGATAGCTGGTCGTTCGTGGAGAGATCAAGATTTCAAGTGAAGAAAAGTCTTCAACTGGTATGTTCTCTAGGTCTCTTATTTATTTATCCTTTAAACATGCTAGTAATTTAGTGTTATTAATGCATATCTGTATGTTTGAATGTATATAATTCTGTGACAATGAATTAGAAAGATTTGCTTCCGCTCATAGGTACTCTTGAATAAGAGTTCCTTCAGATGAAGATGTTTTGATTAAAGCATTGGTTACGGACAAATATTAGGGACATGTTAGAGAGTGGGTGATTTCATTTCACAATCTCAATATTTCAAGTTAGTAAAAGCAAAGAATGAGCCAAGAAACTAAAGGAGCCTCTGATGAAAAGAATGTTCAATGTGTCAAAGTATCAAGAGACATGTAACGACCCGAGTTCAGGAGGCGTACATGAATGAATCGATATCACATCCGAATGAGAGGGATCCTAAGGACATGAAAGTATGGTTAAGAAAGGCTTAAAAGAATTAAAATTTACTACCTATACCAACAAGGTGCACCTTCCTTTTCGGTGGCTCAATCATAAGAACTCCAAAGTTAAGCGTGCTTAGCTTGGAGCAATCCTATGTTGGATGACCTCCTGAAAATTTTCCTAGGATGCATGTGAGTGGGGACAAATCATGCTAAAGAATGACATAGCTAAGTCGCAAGGGACGTAGGGGAATGTTGGGCCCATCAGGTGTCGAATCCGGATTCCGAATCCTGGGCCTGGGGCGTTACAAGACAAAACCCAATAGAAATTGTCATGGGAGAAGATTTTCCAATAACAATTCTTGTGAAGGAAAAAATAGAATCTTTAAATCAAGCAATGGGCAATTTCATAACATGAACTCATGAACTTGTAATTATGGTTGACGAGAAAAAAATTATGCCTCTTTTTCACTCTATGAGTTTGGTTATTTATTATTTTTTGTACTTTGAATTTGTAATTTTGGTTATGGTAGGAGCATTCAACAATTAAGAGTGTTGGGTACTCCTCCAAATATACGGACACCATTGGCACCATCAAGCTCTTAAATGGACATGTCATACACAACATGAACGATGTAGACATGATTTGTATCAATTTGAACGAGCACATATTTGGAAAGAATAAATTTTTTTATTTAGGCCATCATGATCTGATCCATTATTGCAGTACGGTTGAAATTGAGTATATGTGTATATTGACATACATTGCGTAAGTATTACTCAATCTTCATGTATATTATTTTTCATGTTTAAATAATAACTTTTTCTTTGTTTAGGTATCTTTAGGATGAATGTAACCGTGATATTACCAAGAAGTTTTTTATAATTGACCAAGCAAAAGTATCGCCACATGTAAAGTCTCTAGATCTTCAATCTAGAAATTTAGCCAACCAACTAGAATTGGCTAATTTGGACCAATTAATTCTTATTTCATATAACACAGGGTAAGTAAATGACATTTCCTTTAGTTATTTTTATTTTTCATTATACGCATACTAATATTTCATAATTGTTGCTTATTATAGTTATCATTGGGTATTGATTGTAATCAATCTTCAAGAAAATTGTGTTTATGTTTTGGACTCTATTTGAAGTAAGGTTCAAGAGGAATTTCATGGAGTTATAAATATGTAAGTGTAACTAAACTTTCTTAGCTCTTAATTCAAGTATTTATGTTTGGCTAATGTTTTCAAACTATTTAATGGATTGAAAACATGGCAAGCGAAGCACAATCTCCAACACCATCGGTCTTCTCCAAAATGAAAACCTATAAAGATAAATTTGCACTCATATTTTAACAAATTATGTTCATTCAAACATAAGAATAATTATTTTCAACTTCTTCACATGTCCCCCGTCAATTAGATTCTATAGGGTGTGGGTACTATATGCAAAAGTATATACACGAAATAGTGCATAATCCTAGTACTTCCATTATTAGCCTCATACGTAAATTATTTATTTTTATATACTAGCTATAATTTAATAAAAGATGTAAATTTATGTTGAGTTTATCTTTTCTTTTTTTTTCTTTTTGTAGTTCAATACAAAAAATGCATATACCCAAGGAGAGATTAACATAATTCGAACACAATGGACAAGTTTTATTGACCGATTTTTGTAAGGATGCACTTATTGTTTTTTTGTCTTAATAGAATGTAAATGCTAGATTAGAATAAATCTTGACGAGTTTCGAGTAAAATATGCAAGTTTAGAATGAATCTGAAGTACTAATCATTGGTTTGTGGATAGACGAATTATTATCTAACCATGATCTTTTTATTGGAAGATTTGTGTATAATTTTTTTTGTTTATGGGTATTTGGTGTAAGTACTCATGGAAGTACTAATTGATCTTTGTGAAGGGAGAAATGATTATTAATTTTATAGAAGTGTCTGGTATGTTTTATTGTAGTTTTGGAGAGGCGGGTGGTTTCATATGAGTGTTGGATATAATAACTTTTATTATGTTCTATGGAAGTGTGTTATCAATACACAAATGATGGTTAGTGTGTTTATTCATATTTGATAAGTACTTATAGAATGGGTTGGAAGTACTATGTGAAATCCGAATTTCCATTTTCCTTACTTAAGCAGGTGATTAAGGGAATTAACTAAGTGGAAGTTAAATCCTATGTTGAAGTGAAGGAAATTTCTAAGTATTGAATAGATTTTCCTTGAGTAGTTTTGAGTTAAGCATTAATTGATGAAATATTGGCTAAGTGTAAGGTCAAAAAGGACCCATGCGTGAAGGGTTATGAGACATTAACGCATAAGTTGGAAAGGCAACCATGCGTTTGTAAGGTTGGACGCATGATTGGCCAAAGTATTGGCAAGAGGCATTGCCAAGAATTGCTCATGAGTTGGCCTTGCTCAGTTTAGAGGTCATTTGGGCATTGGTATGCATTAGTGTGTGTCATGCATTGGCCATTAGACTTTGAGAGGTTATTTGGGAGGTTAGTAGTGCATGCAGCAGCAAATGTCTTGAAAAGGTTAGAAAATGCATGCGGCAGCCTTAAGTTGTGCGGGCATGAGCACAAGCACTAGAGGCACGCGCACGCATTGATCGGGTATGCGGCAGCCTCAAGTTGCGCATCCAAGGACGTTGGACGTTGGACACGATGGTATGTGTGTATGCGGCGCGATGGATGCGATGGATGTGATGGTTATGGTGGTACTACGATGTGGCCGATGGGTTGCGGCCGAAAGGATGCGTTGGTAGCATGCGGCGATGGATGCCATGCAACAATAGAGGTATGCATCGATGGTATACGGCAGCACTATGCGTTGGTGTCACACGGTGATGCTATGCGTCGATGCTATGCGGAAACGCTATGTGTTGGTACCATGCGATGGCATGCAGGATGGATGCGATGGATACGATGGTATGTGTGTATGTGGCCGAAGGAAATGCATTGGTAGTTTTCGGTGGTCGGAGGGTATGCGGTGCAAGGGCATGTGGTGATGCGGTACGAGGCATGCGACGATGGATGGCATGCGGCGATAGGGGCATGCAACGATATAGGCATGCGGCGATGGATGCGACAGTGCTAAGGGATGAGCTATACGATGTAACGAGCTAAGGTGGAAGCATAGTGATTTGCTCTTGCGTTGCTAAGGCTTGCAGTAACAAGGTTCATGAGGTTGGTTGTGTTGGTCATAAGGGATGCGTTAGCAAGAACCTAGGTGATGGTGAGCTATGCCTTGAGGTGTTAAGTTGAGAACCAAGTCAACCTAAAGGGTGCTATGCGTTGGACATCCGAGAGCATGTGAGCGCATAGGACAAGGCTAGTAGTATGCGTTGAAAGGGTGTTGGTCATTATCCTAGTTGAACGCATATGAAGGATGGACGTATTCAAGGACGTCATCCGGACATGTGGCTTGTTGGGAAGAAATCTTAAGCCTTAAGAAAATGAGGTGGATGCATAAGAAGACATGCAAAGTTGAGGNCTACGCGATGGATGCGACAGTGCTATGCGATGGCATGCGGCGATGGATACGATGGATGCTGCGGCCTTGCTAAAGTATGAGCTAGGCGATGGAACGAGCTAAGGTGGACGCATGGTGATTTGTCCTTGCGTTGCTAAGGCTTGCAGTAACAAGGTTCATGAGGTTGGTTGTGTTGGTCATAAGGGATGCGTTATCAAGGACGTCATCCGGACATGTGGCTTGTTGGGAAGAAATCTTAAGCCTTAAGAAAATGAGGTGGATGCATAAGAAGACATGCAAAGTTGAGGACTATGTGTTGGTGAAAGAGGAGCAAGACACCTTGGGTTGCGCTGATGCAAGATTGCGGTAATAGTGTAAGGAAGAGACACTTGGACATGCAGCCAAGTAGGAGGTATCAGCCTTAGAGCAATCTTGGACGCCTATAAATAAGGTCAAGGACTTCATATGAGAACTCAAAATCTCTCCAAAGGACATAAAGAAGAGTGTATTTAGAGGAGACTATGCGTTGATAGTAAGATCATGCGTTGATCAAGAGGTTCCAAGAGAAGAAGCTGTTGTCGGACAGGAAGATCTGGAAGTAGCATCAACTTGGGACAAGGCGTTCTCCCAGAATACTCATGCATTTAGAATGATTCTAAAGCCACTTGAAAGCTAGGAGAGTCTAGTTTTCAGGGTAGGGTTGCTGGAGAATAAGCTCCAAGGAATCAGGTTGGAAAATGAGGACAAGACAGAGGGGTCGAGCTGTCGGGTAAGCTGAGCCAGTCTTGATGTTTTGATGTTTCCGGCCAAACCACAAGAAATTATGAGCTAAGATTTTGAGGTAAGCTTCTGGAGACAGTTTAGAGCATATTTGTAGAAGAAAATAACTCGAGATAAAGCCTAGAACTATGATAGTCTGAGCTTTAAGTTGAATCTGGAATTTAGGGTTCAAAAGAGGAGCCCGGGAAGATCAAGGAACTTCTAGAGAGAAAGGTTCCTAAACGACCAAGGTGAGTGGTACTTTCCTTTAAGTCTTAAAACATATCTTTTAGAGTAAATTTTATATGCTTATGTTATGAATGAGTATCTAGCATGAGAATGAGATTATGTGATTGGGATGGTCAGGGGTCAATAGATCTAGTTCCTGAGCCCGAAAGCAAAACCTCACAGGATGGTCAGAGGACCAAAGGTCTAGTTCCTAAGCCTGTGGGAGGATCCTCGTATGAGATGGTCAGAGGGCTGACGGGCCTAGCTTCTGAGCCCATGAGCGGGGAACTATGTGTACATAGAGGACATAGAACACATAGAGAACAGAGGGTACGCAAAAGAGTAAGCGTTGTATTAGTAACAGTTAACTATCTACCGTGTGTATAAGTAGACAACATACTCATTCTAAGTAGTTATCAGTTTAGCTATCTACCATGCACGTAGATAGAGTTGAGACCAGACTCATTCAAGACGGAGGTTTGAATGTAACCTCGTATCTATGATATGCTTGTTTTTATGAGTTGAATTAGACTCTAGAAGTTGCTTATCACTCACTGAGCTTTGTGAAGCTCATTCTGTTATTTCATGTTTTTCTTCCCAGGTAGCGGAAAGTGAGGAGTTTCAGGGTGCTACTAAGGTCTAGGTCTGCCACAAGCCACAGTTACACTTCCGGAGGGTTTTACAGTTGTTGTTGTAAACTTTGTAATTAAGTCTTGGAGTTGTATAAATGTTACGTTGTTGTAATAAAGTGGTTAACCAAAGTAGCATCCATCAATATCATGCCTCACCTAGGGCTCAGGAGTGCGAGCTCGGGGCGGGATGTGACAACTTGTTTGTGGATAAATTATTATAGAAGTGTGCTTCATTACAGGTAACTTTGTATTTAGTTTTGTGGTAAAGTGTATTGTTGTATCTATTGTTATATTTTAGGTTTAGGTTCTGTGCATTTATAGGTGGAAGAGAAATATTATTGGCTTGCCACGCAGAATATAACAAGCACGCATTATAATAAACAATTTTAAATTTTTTTTTTAATAAAATACGATGAAGGACATTTCCTGATCCAACACGAGACATTTAATGTCGTTTTTAACTTTTTGACCGACATTAAAAATGGATTGGACAATTTAAAAAATGAGGCATTAAGAAAACGAATAATTATTGAAAGAAATTTGGTAAAAAAACCGACTAAGATGGTGTACAATGTCAGTTTTAAACCGACATTGAAGATGGTGTACAATGTCAATTTTCAACCAACATTGAAGATAATTGGTACTGAAATTTCGTTCAGTTATAATGTCAATTTAAAACTGATATTAAAGACAACGGGCATTAAAGACCTTTTATAACACGATATTCAATGTCGGTTTTCAACCGACATTGTACCCCTTTAATTTAGTTTTAAACTGACATTAGTGCCCCGTTTTGTAGTAGTGGTTCCCCATTGGCATGTGGAACTACAAGTATGATCGGCCAAGGCACCCACCTTACATGGACACCCAAGCTCTCCTTGGCTGAAGTCATGAACCTAGACAAGCAGTTGGTGGGACTAATAAGGTAATAACACCTCCTTATACGAATTTAGATCAACCTTGAGAAAAGGCTAGAATTAGATTGCCTTTTAAATCGAAGATCTTGAAGCAAAATTCAAAAATCTTGTTCTAAATTGAGTCATTCCATAATCAAACTTGATCAGATGCCTCAAATATGAGAGCTCAAATTTCATTCATCAAAATTATAATTATAATCGAAATGATAGAAGAATTTATCTAGCCTTTTAGAGATTGAAAACTATTTAATTTAAATAAACCAAAAGTCAAAATAAAACATTAAAAAAGTCATATTTTCAACCACAATCTTTAATGCATCTCCATTAATGGCAGCCTCCATCTTTTCAATCACCATCTTTAATATATCTTCATCAAAGAAAAACTTTCATCTTTCCGACCACCATCTTTATAATGCATTTCCGTTAAATAAATCATCTTCCATCTTTCCAACCTTTCAAATGCACAAAACTAGATACAAAGAGACATCTCTATAATTACTAAGACTTAAAATTAGCACTTAAGCTAAATTAAAATAACTAGAGGACATTTGGTATGCAGGTTTGAAATCTGAAGTCTAGGAATGTTAAGCCTGGGGTTAGGTTGGGAGGTTTAGGTCTGAAGTCTAGGAATGTTAAGCCTGGGGTTAGGTTGGGAGGTTTAGGTAGCCTAGGTTTAAGATAACTATGTTTAGAGTGCAGTGCAGATATATAGATCTTGAGTTTGTGAAATATTTTCTTGTATTCAATCAACAATTAAATTCTATTTCAAACATGTCATCTTAATTATTTTAATATCATTAAGTTTAAAATAAACTAAAAAATTTAGAAGATTTTTTTTTTTTTTTTTTGAAATAGAGATGTGACTAAATTTATAATTTTATTTAATTTTTTTAGTTAATTCGATATTTAGATTTTACTAGGTTTTTAGATAAAAAAAATACCCTAGCAACATAATGGTCTTGATCCATATCAAGGACCCTGTGATCACTAACCTTGGTCCGAAGGAATAGGAGTTGTGAACTCATTGTGAATTTGATATTTTAATAGTAGGACCCACAAACTCATGGACCGGAATTTACAACTCCCTACTTTTCAGCTTTTTGGTCCAAACACACTTTAGTATATTAGTGAGTGGTGTTCGAGAGTAGCTCAAAACGTGTTTCTTGTCACAACAGGGTATAAAATCCATGGCCATGCTTATGTAAGAGCTTCTCTTGCCCATGGTTAAACACCCTAAAGAACAATAATTTGCAAATAAAGTTATGAACTACACTTATTTTGGCTAAATATGTCATTCAATTTCGCTCCGAAAAATTTTTACAATTCAGTCTCGTCTCTCATATCGCTAACATTTTTATGATAATTACAATATACAATATAACTGTATCATCATTTTCTTTAAAGGTCAACTTTCTACATAATAATATCCATATGTCCAGAACTATATTACGTGCCAATCATTTTAATTTCTACTTCATGAGCTTAAGAGACACTGAAAAGATCATATTCGAGACTGAAGCATACTGCAAACTATTCAAACATGGCTATGCACCATGTAAGTCAAGGCATCTATCTTTTCAAAAGTTTCTCTCGAGTATTTCATCAGACAGCAATTGAACAAAAATTACATATATTATCATTATCAGTAGTCAAAGGAAGCTACGTAACGCAGGATTTGATGAATAAACTTCACTACAAAATTCATTGCAAGACAATTTCAAATCTAGAATCCTCATAACAAAACATGAACAAGAAGATTGTAGGGATCAAATAATTCCACAAGAAAATTATCACCACCCAAAGAGAATATCTAGAAAACAAGCTCATGAGGTTTCATGCCTGCCTTTAGAGAAAACCTTGCAGCTAAGTATGTCTTTAAGTCTGCAACTGCCTCGATGGACTTTAGCAGAGCTGAGTCCACGGCCTTCTGATCATCCTTTTTGTCTTGTGGGAGAGCACTTTTTTCCTACATGTTAACAATGGCAACCAGAAATTAGGACAAAGAAATGATAAAACTTTCAAGTATTTGAACTTAAAGGATGAAAAACAACTACGAACCTCCTTCTCTGCCTCAAAAAATTCTCCTTCTCCCTTCTTTTTCTTCTTCTGAACTTCCTTGGAGAAATATTTATCATCAAACTTCTCAACATTGACTCCTGCAATGTCAACCTTGGTGGAGGTCGCAATCACGTATGACTGATTCACACGCCTCAAAGGAACGCCATTGACCTTGAATGGCCCTAAAATGACAAACATTAAATTCAGATAATCTCTAGCAGGTTCAAGAATTGCAGATTTAAAATAAATAACCTCAGCTAATCACTACTTTACATGCATCCTTTCTCCTAAACATGTAGGACTACAATCCACATCACCAAGCCAAACCCCTCCTCCTACCCACAACCATCAGAAGAGAACAGTAAGAGATATATTGCACATACAGCTTAGAAACTTATGGCAGGTAGAGATCATTAGCAGAGCAAATAATCAGAACAGGAAGGCCCAAGATATTACCGTGGTATGTAAAGACCATTGGCAGGGTATATGGGCAGAATGCAAGGCATGAGACATTTCAATATTAATTGATATCCTGCTTCTTACTTCTCAATGGTAAACGTTATGCAGGCAACACTATTAAGATAATATGTGAATCTAAGGCAAACAATTGTTATGATGCTAAGATACCATAAACGAAACTTCCAATGTAAATGTAACACAAGTCCACAAAGAATGTAGAAAAAGAAAAGCCAATCCCCATGAACAGATTCCCCTACACGGTGTGATAGTAAATCAAAATTTATAAAGATCAAATGGAAAAAATCATCAAGACACACCAGTCACTAAAAGCAATCCAGATTGAAGTTGCTTCAAGAACACAACTCTCTTTCCCTTAAACCTTCCAGTAAGAATGATAAGCACGGTCCCAGGAGTAATGCTAGACCTGCAAATAGTATAAATTTGATAAAACTAAGTTAGATGAATACACCCCTCGACCCAATGTTCCTTAATTGGAAAATGTACAACATTACTACTTCACTTCACCCAATTCGAAACCCAAAACTCAAATCAATTGTAAAATAAATCTCTCTTTTATGGCACTAACTTAGGTATAAAATATCCCCAATTTCTATAGCTACAGCGTGAACTATATTTACTCCAATTCCTCGGTTTTCCAACCATATCAAAGTTAACAATACAGCAAACAATATGAGTTCCAAAACACTGCAGTAAACATAGCATCCAAAGAAAGAAGATTGAAAGAGATGAACCTAAGTTTGGTGGGCTTGGGTTTGCGCTTGTTAACAAGTGGCTTCTTGACATCATCAGCAGGGTAAAATTTGGGCGGCTTCTCTGCTGGAGCATCGGCCTTAGGCTTGGCATCGTGGCGAGGGAAAACACCTCCATTTTTTGCCTTGATTGCCCAAAGACCTCGCTTATGGTACATCTTCGACCTCGAGTATTTGCCAACCCCTCGAATGAGATCGGGGTTTCTGCTAACTCTTGCTGTCTTCGGAGCCATTGATGGATTTCTGAGAATTTGGCAACGTCGTCTCCGCTCCTCTGCTCGCCGAAAGCTCTAGGGTTTCGGAGATGTAGACAAATATATATTCAATATGAAAAAACCCTAAAATCATTGGGCTTTCCTTTTCTTAAAAAATGTAAAGCGGGCCTTAAATGTCTTTCGGCCTTATTGTTGATCCATAAATACTTTGGGAAAATTCAAGGTCAATTTTGTCGAAATATGTATTAATTTTTAGGATTGAATTCGAGAATAATGTAGTCTTAAAGAGAAATGACAAATATATAGTAGTTTCGTAATTATTTTAATAATGTAGAAAAAATTTTAAAAAAATAATAATAATGAGTTTGTAATTTGGAGGTCCATCATATTTTATTTTTATGGCATATATGTTGTCCAAGTCACATAACTCGTGTAAATAGTACAGGAATTATAATTAAATCATCGACGTGACAGACAACTTCCTTCTAAATTGTGTGTCACCTCCACATTTTATTAATGTACTCGTGGATGAGATACACAATTTATCTAACTCATGTACTACGTTCATGAATTAGCTAAACTAATTTTGGAAATAGTTTTATGTTAACTTTACTTTTAAATTTCATAATATTTAAAAAAAAAAAAAAAAAAAAAAAAAAAAGGTTTTATCCTTTCCTAAATTTTCAATTTCCTCATATTGAAACTTTCAAACAAGATGACACTTTAACCGTTGATATCCCATAGTTTATTTCTGCATTGCTCAACCTAAAATTTGAAAAGAAAATTATTTTATTCAAATTGCCTAAATTTGTTTTTAACAAATATACCCTTGAGTTTTGTTCTCTGTCTCAAAATACTCTTATACTATCGTATGTTATAATATGACATTTCATAACTGTTTTAAGACTATCATTGAAGTTAGAATGTCAGACGAAATTTAGAACTTGAAAATGTGAGGTAATAACCTAGAATAAAAATTAAGGTCATTGTAAAATTGTTTTAGGTAACAATTGCTTTCATCTAGGGTTCTAACAATTTTATATTTTAAAGCTAATTTTGAAATATTTATGAAAAGTCAAAGGTAATATTAGGAGTGTTTAAAAAATAAAAATAAATAAATATAAAACTCGATGACCCGAAAAATCCAATCAACCCAACTCAACCCATATGGTTTGGGTTGGATTAATAATACATTTGGATTGGATTGGATTCAAATAAATGAAAACTTTATGGATTTGATTGGTTTATAGGTTAAAAAAAAATAACCCAAGTCAACCAAAACTTATTATTAATATTAAAAAGTATATATTTTTTTTTAGTTTCCAATATAATTATATATACATAGCTTTATTTCAATTTTACTTAATTTCATGATTTTTTATAGATTATTTATTATCTACCAATTATGTAAAATATTATTTTAATACTATGGAAACAAGTTTTTCATAATATAACTAAAATTGATTTGCTAATCTTATTTCAATATGAGAAAATAATTAAACAAATTCTTTTACATGTTAACATGTTACTTATTTTTAAAACAAAAATTTAAATAATGACCCGAGTAACCCAATCCAACCTAACCCAAATATTTCATAGTTAGGTTGGGTTAGGTTCATTATTTAATAATGGTTGTTTGGATTGAATAAATTTATAATCTGAACTATTGGTTGGGTCTAAAAAGTGTTTCAATCCAACCCAACTTAACCCACGAATACCCTTAGATAGTATTATATATTTTGGAAGAATACATGTATTTTAAAATAAATGACGAAGTTTAGGGATATTTTTTATATTTTAGTCCATTGGAATTGTAATTTTATGTATAAATAAATTCGTTGAATTTTGATAACAGTAATGGCTAAATTGGCAAAAATTTGAACATATTAAAAATTGTTACATTTTTTTTAGTCTAAGTAATAACAAAAAAATATCAAGCTCCATTAATGCCAAAATTCAGAGAGAGGAAATGTACTTAACATTCATGTGATAGCAATAGTGAATTTGATTGAAATGGAGAATAATTTGATCTGTAAAAGTGAAAGCTTGCATACCGGTGTGGTGCTTACCGCACGCACTCTGATGCTTAAGTCAAAGAGTGAACAAGTGTGGAGGCTAGGGAGTTTGAGAGTGTATGATTGTATGTAACACTCTAGAGGGGGGTGCAAAACTAAAACTTTTCCAAGAAATTTAAACAAAACTAATTCGATCTAAAATCATTTAAACTAATGAAATAATTAGCAACAAAAATAAGTGGATTGCAAGAATTAACAGAGTAAAAACAAAGAGAATAACATTGATGATTTTTATAGTGGTTCGAATCCCTACATCACTCCCCAAGACTCTTTTAGATTCTCTTATGAATGAGAATCAAACCAATTTACCATTCTTTTTACCAATTCAAGAGTCAAACCACTATCAATCCTTTTTTAGGTTTAGGATTCAATCTATTCCGATTTTTTTCAATGGGTTCAAGATCAAACAAATATAAATCTTTTTTCGGATTCAAGATTAAACTCACTACACTCAGCCCAAAGTGCACCCACACTTTAATATAAATCCCAACAGAAATGATGAAATTGAAAAACTAAAAAAAAGAATACTCTAAAGGGATTGTTTGGATTGTAGATAGTATTTCATAGGTATGAATATTAAATGTCTAGTGTTTAAATGTCTGGGTTTTAATGACTAGAATAATTAATGTCTGGATTTGGATATGCAGATAATTAATATCTAAAGGTTAAATGAATTTGCTTGATTTGTCAATTTTGTATATAAAAAAATATTTAATCAAATGTAGGAGAACAAATAATGTAGTCATAATTAAATTTAACAATTTAATATATTGTTATATTGATTAATTATTTAATCAATTAAAATATCTTTAACCGAATATTTTAAATTAAACATCATTTAAATTATTTAATTTAATTAAAAATCTTAATAATTAATAATAAAAGTTATAATTAAATAGTTAAGATAACATAAATAAATGGTAAATGTATTAGTTGAAATTTATTGAATCTAAATAATATGTTTATATTTAATAATTAATTAAAATTAATAGTAATAATTAATTGATATTAATTTATTAATTAAATTAGATTCTATCCATCTCTCAGGTATAAAAATCCCACAAGTATGGAGGGTATTAAAAAATCTATATCATAGTGGTTTTAAAGTTCATTGGATATAATATCTTGGATTTTAAAAAGTGATATCCTATGAAAGAAACACACATATTAAATGTCTGTCTGAAATACCTTGGCAATATAGATGATTACCAAAACTTCACTTTATTAGAGAGCTCAAAATCTTTTATGAATAATGAAAATTAAAAGTTTTTATTCTTCATAAGAGAAATATCGAAATGTGATTGAAGGAAGAGAATTCATAAATTTATTTTAAGAAATCGAATTCCTCAGTGGAAATACGTGAATGTGTGTGCTTTCGAAATTCATTTTGAAATCGTGAAAAAACAAAGAAACATACAAGAGTTCGAGATAAACATAAATACATACAAGCATGTTATACAGGGGATAGAGGAATTAGGAGAACTAACCCTTGAAGACCTTCTTCAATGCTTTCCTATGTACAAACTCCCTAAAGACTTTCTCCACAAAATCTTTCTTGGTAATCTCACAAATAGTCACAAATAAGGATACCACCACTTGGTCTTTCCTGCTATGCTCCGTCAAAGATTGGATTTGTGGAAACCCCTTTTGAAATACTTAGGGAAGAAGAAAATTGCAAAGAAAACTTTTTTCTCTTTTTGTGTCTGTGTCGAGAGTTGAGAGATGAAGAGAGAAAAAAATCAATGAGAGCTCATTGGGAAAATCACATAACCATTCTATATATGGATTATCACATTCATTTTTTTTTTTTTTTGGGAGGGGAAGTTGATTAAATTAACTTCCCTTAACCAATCTTTAACTCCTCTTAATCATGGGGAGTTAAAATTTAACCAAAGCTAAATTAGATTTAATTTAATTTAATAAATGTTAATTAAAATCAATTAATATAAATTAATTAAATATCATATATTTAATTAATGTTACATTTAAATCATATTCAAATGTATTTCCCTCTCATAACTTATAATTAAAATATGAATCTCATTCATATTAAATTTTAATCTATAGTTGTAATATGAATCTCACTCATAGTATTTAATATTTGAATTTTATTCAAATAAGTTCATCTCTCATATTATATAGTTTAATTTTGAATATGATTCAAAATTAACTTTACAATATAATGTATCTATATACACTAATTATATCTCATACAAGTAACATTTAATTTTATTACAATATGACTCTTATTCATAATAGTTTAATATTTGAATCTTATTCAAATATTAATACTCTCATACTATAAAGTTTAATATTCAAAATTAAACTTTATATTATAATGCATCTAAAAACGTTATATTAATTGTATCTAATATAATTAATGCATTTTCCCATGTTAAATTTGAACAATTCAAAATTTTCAAAAAACTAATTAATCCTTGTTTTACCCTTAGTGAGCTAACAGGGGACCTAATGGACCTACGGATTAGAAGCTCCAATGATACAAAATTAATTAATTAATTCATCAAAATTCATTAACTATAAGTCACTTCACTAAAGACCCACAACTGCACTCTTTTCACTTTAGATATATTTATGTGTTCGTGGATATAACCAATCAATAATAAGTCGATACTTCACGAATCTTCATAATTACAACTGGCTCAAATTACCATTTCCCTCTGTAATTACATCTAACTTCTTAAGTCTCATTGATCTTCTAATGAATAACGTGTTTATGGTCTTTCATAAACAAAAACCTCTCGGGTGAGTGAGAGGAGGGGTCCCTAGTGATCAAGACCCGGAGTCTACACTTTAGGGAGTAATTCATCTATTTATCCTAAAGACGGGAAAGAGTGAATTCCATCTTATGTAACTATATTTTCGACTTCCTAATCTGACAAATCCCCAAAATGGTAGGCTTATTGAGTCGGTGAATTTGGTCACTCTCACCCACAAAGATCAAAAGAATTGCCCTCATAGATAGGAGTTCATAACTCACTCAAGATTAAGGTCGAGTTACCTATGGTCATCCTATGAAATATTTATATGTCCAGTTAATAGTGTGATAAAGAAAGATGAATCATTTTGCAACCCGGTCTTATACAAGCATTTGTATAGGATATTGTTGGGTTGTATGCTCTAAAACTCGTAGATAGTAAATGTAATTAATCGATCATCATAAATAAAGAGTTATCGATGTTATTGCATCAATAAAGAGTTATCGATGTTATTTCAATAAATGTTATTAATTATGTTGTATTTTATTTTGTCTTAATAACACTAAATCCAATAAACTAACATCCTAGGTTGTCTTATGAGTCTTGAACAGTATGTGGAGACATACTGGGATCAATGTTCAAGATACAACCTAAAGGGCTTATAGTATAGGGATAAGGCTAGGTACCTTCTCCCCACACTATGTTTATGATCCACTTTGTATTTGGTATAAACGTAATGATCCAACGTTTTCGTGTAGATGACACGAGAGTGAAGGTATCCTATGCAATGAGTTTGCATAAGACTGGACCGTGAAATAGTAACCAATAGATGTAACACTGTTGACTTGCTAGGTTCCTATTTCAATAGGATGACCTAGGCAACTTAGTCTTAATCCTAAACATATTATGAACTTCTGTTCACAACGAATTGTCTTTTGATTTGCATGGGTGAGGGTGGTCAGTTCGCCAATCTAATTTGCCTACCATTTTAGGGACAAGACCGAGTGGAGAGCTAGGAACATAATAATACAAGATGAAATTCATTCTTTCCCACCTTAAGGGTAAGTAGATGAGTGTTCCCTTAAATGATGTCTCCGAGACTGAACCAAGGGCCCTACTGTCACACCCTATCCCAAATTACCCTCTTAACCTGGATGGAATGGTGGCTGCAGCAGTTACCAACCCTTTTGTTGACACTTACTACCTAACTAACCTATTAACTTTTACTCAAACCTTGAATACATACATATCATCA
Source organism: Benincasa hispida (assembly GCF_009727055.1). Classification (NCBI taxonomy): domain Eukaryota; kingdom Viridiplantae; phylum Streptophyta; class Magnoliopsida; order Cucurbitales; family Cucurbitaceae; genus Benincasa; species Benincasa hispida. The sequence goes on along the minus strand of NC_052351.1, from coordinate 63,162,294 downwards.
ATATACCAACATATTAACTCGGAACTTAACACATTTACATTGTAGGGTTTCGCAGCATTGTTCATACATGAACATTACAACTTAGTGAGCCTCATCTAGTATATTAGTCACTAGACAGACACATGTGTACTAATTAATATAAGTTTTCAATTACACTTCCTTCAACTTGTTTCTTTGAGTGGCAGAGCAGCAACAGAAAAGTCCTTTGGGAACTGACCGCTACCTGAAAAGGAAACATTTGAAAATGTGAGCTAGAAGCCCAGTTAGTGACTTAATAAAAACATAAATCTCATGCTTAGACTGAAAGCTCGAAAACATAATACTGGAACTAAAATATACCAAGCAAACGTATACATAAAACCTTTAAAACCATTGTATTTGAAACCTGAATCTTAATTGAGAATGAACATTCTTTGCTCTAATTCCTAATGCCAAACCATGGCCAGATGAGACCTTTACTTCGATCTGTTCATACTAAACTATGGCTAGGCGAGATCCCTATGTCGATACCATCTATAACACCCAGACCCAGGATTCGGACCAGGATTCAGAATCCGGATTCGGCCCCGGTGGCCCCGGTATTCCCCTGCGTCTCCTGTGACATGGCTATGTCATCTTATTGATACCATCTGTAACACCTCAGGCCCAGGATTCGAAATCCGGATTCAGCCCCCGGTGGCCCCGACATTCCCCTACATCCCTTGTAACCTGGCTATGTCATCCTATCGATACCATCTGTAACACCCCAGGCCCAGAATTCGAACCAAGATTCGAAATCCGGATTCGGCCCCTGATGGCCCTAGCATTCCCCTACGTCCCCTGCGACCTGGCTATGTCATCCTCCCTTTATCCTTAATTGAGAGTGAACTACTAAATCTAACCCTTAACGTCAACCTTAGTCCGGAAGAACCCTTTTGCTCAATCCCTCGATGTCGTATTACCAACGTGCACGTGGTGTTTTCTATGTACCGTCAACACCTTAGGTACATTTATTCAGATACCTTCCTTGGCTCACTTAAGCTATCAAGTTCTCGAAAAGCACTAAAAGAATAGTTTTCAAATATAGCATAGAAAACTCTTTAGGATACCTTCCCTACCTTCAGTATCCCTTTTCATTATGTTTAGGAATACCAACGCATGTACTTTGACAACCTTAAGTGTTTAAAATATAGTACATCAAGCTTCATTCAACCTTAGCTTTAACCCTAACGCATGCTTCATACTTTGTGAAATAAGTTGGCTTAAAACATATTGAACTAGCTTGTAAAAACCACTAGCATGTGTTAGACATGGAAAACATACTTGGAAAACCCATACATTAGTAAACATCATGAAAATGGAGTTACTAAAACATGGTGAAAGTATTTGGACAAGATAACATAGTTAAATCGTGTCAATGTCCGTGGAAAACATGCTTTACTTAGCATGAGAAATAGCTTCAAACATATGTTGCTTGGCACTTCACTTGAACACTTAGCATGAGAAATATCTTCTGAGAAATCATAGTTTCTAAATCATTAAAACATTAAAGCATCACATAGTCACTCACAACTCGTTGGCCTCTTAACGGGTTATACGCCTCTCCTAGCTCTTCTTGGCCTGAAAGGACATAATTCCCGGTTAACTACTTAGAATTCTTAGCAAAATACCTCAAATAGTTCATTTACTAATGGAACTTCCATCATCAAAGACAGCTTTACTAGCGAGATACTCATCATGAGTGCATTCTTCTCATGAGCGAGATCCTCATGAGTGAGATCTTCCTCATGAGCAAGATCCTCCTCATGAGCGAGATCTTTCATCCTAGCGATACTCACCTTTCCAATGAGATTCAGCCCAATTTCTAGCGAGATTTCTTTCTAGAGCGAGATCCTCACCATAAAATTAGCGATATTTCCTTCATTAGCAAGATCCTTAGTACAAAATTAGCGAGATTTCCTTCATAAGTGAGATCCTCATTCTCCATATGAGTTGTTTGCTTGTTTTTCCCAAGTAGTTGTCTGCTTATGCATAGCTTCTCTATTACAAATTCAAAAATTCATAACTCAAAATTCAACTCTCTTTTGAAGAAACTTTATTCTACAAAAATGTTTAGAATTGAGTTAACTTTTTTACCTTAAAATTTCAGCCAAAAATTCTTTATAGTTTGGCCTAGAACTTCCAATCTTCACCTCGGGCCCTGATTAATCTGCGATTCTGCCTCTTTTGCAAATTCCTCACTTTTTGTTCATCTTCTTCTACAATCTTTCTCTGACAAGACAACTTCGAAAACTAGATTCTCCCAGCTTTCAAATAGCACTGATTTCACTAAATTTGCTCATGTAGATTCCCGAAACCAAGCTTTCAAATTTCCTTTTCCCTTTTAATCTTCCTGCCGCCTCTCGAATTCAAGGATTAACCGCCACATATCAAACCAATAAGTGAGCTTTCTTATTTTGTGTTTTTCTTTTCCTTTCTCAACAACTTTTATAAATGACATAGTTTTTTTTTTTCACTTATTAGATATTTAATATATCATTCCTTTGGCTGAACATGCTTGTTTAGGAAACTTAGAATTCGGGGATTACATTTAGCTACACAAGAACTTATTTCTTCTTGCTTCCATCCTCTCTCCCTCCTAAACCATGGCTTCATTTAACTCACTAGAAGACATTACATTACTTACTCTTACTTAAAGTAATTAGGGTTCAAGTTTTACCCCTACCCTCTCATTAGCCTAACAGGGGTTTCTATTTATTGGTTGGACCATAAATAGATTGTTCATTAGAGGAGCACTGGTACTCAAGGAGCCAGAGGTAACACAAGGGTAAAACGGTAATTTGACTTAGTTGAAGTTACGAACACTCGTGAAGGACTAACTTGTTGGTATTGATCTATATCTATAGACACATAAATATATCTGTAGTGAGAAGAGCGCAATTGCGGGTCTTTAGTGGAGTGTACTCATAGTTAACAAATATTGATTAACTTGGTTAATGAGTTTAATCAATTAATCTCATATCGTTGGATTTTCTAATCTACAGGTCTACCAGGTCCCCTCGTTAGCTCACTAGAGGATACATAAGAGGGATGATTTGAATTGTTCAAATTAATTTGAGGAAACTATATATTAATATAATTACTATATAATTAATTATGGATATGATTTATAATCAAATTGGAAAGTAATATTTGAATAAGATTCAAATTAATTAATTCAAGTGAATTAGATTTACAAAGAATTAATTAATAGAGAAGTTTTGCACCTATACATGGGAGATATATGATAATTAAATGTATACATTAAATTAGGTTTGATGTATAAATAATTATTTAATTATTGTGCAAATAAAAATTAAATAAGTGTTATTTAATTAGGCTAATTAATTGACTAAGTGTTATTTATTTGAATGGACTAACTAATTAAATAAATGTTATTTAATTAATTGTAGAAAATGAAAATGTATTGGGAAAGATGTTTGACCCTTATCTATATAAAGACCTCTCCATGAACCTTTGGGAATGAACTAAATACATAATTCTCATGAAATAATATTAGTGAGGAATTAAAGAAATTATATATTAATGTGATCAATATATAATTAATTATAGATGTGACCTATAATATACATTATGTGAGAGAGATACATTTGAATGAGATTCAAATATCAAATTTATGGGAATAGATTCTTAAACAGATAGATACATATAAATATGTGATATTATTTATACGTTAATTAATTCTATATTAAATATGATTTAACATAGTTACTTAATTGATTAATTAATGGTTAATTAATTGATTAAGAACTTTTATAGAGAGGTTTATGCATATAAACATGTGATGTTTATATTTATTAATTAACTATACATACATACATACATATATATATATATATATATTAGATTGGATCTAATATATATGGTCATTTAATTGATGTGCTAACTGAGACCTCTTCCTCTTCCAATTGTTGGATACCACTTATCCAATTATTGGAGTCTTAGAGAATAACAAAGTTATAGTTGTGGTCGTGTCCGAGATCAATTGAGGAGATGTTCGCTTGAAAATCTAGAGGAAATTTTGAGAGGCTCAAGAATCTTCAAAAGTAATAAATAGTTCTCCCTTTTATTTCCATTCATTAAAGCATGCTTTTATGATGTTTATCCTATTTACTATTATGTTTAATTGCTGTTTTTGTTTCCTATAAAATGAAAAACCATATGCAAAATAGTCCTAATGCTTCCGCTCAGGATTCAATTCCCAACAATTGGTATCAGAGCCAATTTCTTGCATTTTGTTTTTTCACATTTTGGAAACAAAATCAATTTAGAAAGATGTGTTTTAAATTTGCATTCTAAATATGAGGTTTGCGAAATTGGATGTTTACAAGTTTTGGTACTTAATTTATGTTTAAATGGGATTAAAATGTAAGGGCTCGTATTTTCTAGGCATTTATGTTTTGCTATCAAGTCTATAAGTCCATGTCGGTCGAGGAGCAAGTGTTACTGAAGAGATCGGTGCAAAATAGAGCTGAAATAGTACTGGAATGAAGATTTTGGTCGAAGCAACGACCTTAGTGCCATGACACTATGGTCGGCGCTACGACGTTTGAAATTGCATCGTGATGCTCCTGCAACAGAAGACCAAAGCGCAGCGGCACTCTCCTTAGCACCACTGTGCTCCGAACATGTGAGTTGCTAGTGGAGGAGCGCAGCTGAAGCGATTTTGCCCTAGTTTTGTTTATTTTAATTAATTAGGTTAATAGAAGATAGTTATACTAATTTAATTAATTTTAAGATGCCAAAATTTGATCCAATTTTTCTATTTAATTTATTATGCATTTGATGTATGTTTAAATTAATGTTTGAATTTATATTACATAATGTATGTCATAAAGATTCAAAGTCTCACCTTAGGATAGACATATTCATGCATCATGATTAAATATGAATGTTATATTTTATGGATGTATGATTAAATTAGCATGCCCATGTATCATAGTATAAGTGTTATATTTTTTATGTATGATTAATTAAGCATGTTCATGCATCATACAAAATTATAAATGTTATAATATATGACGAAATGATGAATATGTATATTTATTTGTAATGACCCGACCCCCTAGGACTCAAGCTAGGCCATTACTAAACACAAGCATGCATGGAACATAAAACGACACCCTTTTATATTGAAATAAATGCTAAATAAATTAAGGTAAATTCAAAAGACCTCCATTAAATTCAATTATTAAAAAAATGATACGTTACCCATAAATCATAAATGATATCAAATAAGTCTAAAAACAAATCTTAACAGTAAGTTTCAAACATCAAAACTGAACGTTAAAAAACATGAAAAGAAATCTAAATATCATGAGCGGAAGCATAAAACTGGTCTATAGTGACTCGATCATGGATTCAGCTTGTCATTTGTCGATGCGTCCCTGCTTTTACCTGAAACATCAACATGAGAAATGATGAGTATAAAATACTCAGTAAGTAACCCCACTACTGGAGTCAGGCTAGGCATCTATGTCTTCTAGATGTCTACCTCTGGTGGAACGTAAGCACTCTCCTAGTCCTCTATACATGAATAACTGAATTTCATCCTACTGTAGTTAAGTATAACATATATATACATCTACATCCCATCATCCTCAGATTCAGTAGGATCTCCAAGAATAATAATATACTCAAATAATGCTAGCATTCAAACATCTCTATGCGCCTCTAGTCTTTTAAACCCTCATGCCAGCAAGGCATACATAAACATCAAACCATCAATATATCCTCAGTAAATCATAATTATCAATACCTGGCTCTAGTCCTTTCAAATCTCAGTCAATGAAGGCATACATAAATATCATGCTAACTAATAATCCTCAATAAATCAGAATTATCATTGCTTGGCACTAGGGCAGTTCCAGTAGTAAGATTACTTACCTCAAAATTATGTCTAAGCAACAAGCAAATTAATTTCCTCCTAGCTTAGATGAATCTTGAATCATGCCTAAACATAATCCAAATTTACAATTAATAAAAAGGGCTTAGTTCCAAAATGTAAAATCATTCTAAAATTCTCCAAATAACTCGCCTAAAAGTTGAAGCTTAAACTGAACTCGCTTCCAAACTTTGCAAACAAAGCCAACCTAAACATATTAAGGCTCCGAGTCTAATTTTTACAGCAACATCAACCAAAACAAAATGGTTTTGAAACCTTAAAACTTACCAAAACTTGTCAATAGAGTCTTAATCTCACCGGACAGCGGCTCTAACCAATCAAACTTCCTGAATCCAACCTCAAAATTTATGGGTGAATCAGTTCTTGGCCAAAAATTAATTCAATAACAATGACATTCCAAAACAATCCAAAACACCCAAAATAGAATTTTGATTGACATACAAAGTCCACTCACAACAACCAATCACTTCAAAAAAAAAAAAAAAAAAAAATCCAAGAACCCAGCGAAATCCGAGGTTGAGCGTCGATCAGAACCGCGACGCATGTAGAAAATTTATGGGTTTGTGCATGCACAAACGGAAGAGAAGAGAAAAAAAATCTTTTTAATTTCCTTTTTTTTTTTTACTTCTCCTATTTCACACACACACACATATATGGCTATTTTTAAATATAGAAAATTGAATCAAAATATTTACAAAATATAACAAAATTTTAGAATTATCAATGATAGACGCTGATAGACATTAGAAGTCTACCAGTGTCTACCAGCGATAGTTTTAAAATTTTGCTATACCTTGTATATATGTAATCCCTTTCCTTTTCCTCTTCAAAATCCCAATTTCTTCTTAAATTTCAAGTATAACAAAAATTGAATAAATAAATTCCCAAATCCTTTTAGAAAAAATAAATTTAAATCAATCATCTCAATTCAATTGATTAATTCTAATTATCTTCTCCAAATTATTTTTAAAAAATCCAAATCTGTCAATTTTAATTCAGTTTTCCAAATTAAATTAAAAATTGAACTAAATCTCAACTTCTCATTAATTTAAAACTTAAAATTCCAAAATTCTTTCACCGAAGCAAAAAATTTAAATTGAATTATCTTTTTACAATAATTCAATTTAACCTCAAAATTCAAAATACCCAAATAATTTAAGATAATTAAATTAAAAATTATCTCAAAATTTGGGTTATTACATTATTTTTCATGGATGACAAATATAAATGCTATATTTTTCCAACGAAAATGAACCTTACATTGAGCATGACACCATTTAGACAAATATAAAGCGTTATTTATGATCTATGTCATTAAATGTAAATTATAGGTTTTAATACGACATTAAAATATAAGTGTTATATATTTAATGAGATAGATTAAGATCTATAATCAAGAATTGCATGCAAACATAGGTTCAAATTATTTTAAATAGTTTAACATTAATTCACCTAGACCTATGTTGAAAGTATTTCTAATGAGATTAGAAATAGGTTAATGTTTTAATTTGTTTTAATTGGATTAAAATGAATTCCGTTAAAAGATTAAATTATGAAATAATTGCCCATAAGCAACCTTTGTCTAAGGAACATTCTGACTAGGCGGGGTATTTAAGTTGACGGAAAAATAACACCTCCACCTGGGAGCCAACCTAGAAGGTGAATTGGGCAAATACTTTATAAGCATGTAATAGATGATTGATTTTATTAAAGAGTTTAATAAATTAAGTCAAGTATTGTTAAAACAATCAATATAAATGTTATATTGAGCAAATTAAAAGGATTTAGATAAATTCTTTAGCCAGAATTTTAGCTAAGCATAATAAAACCTTAAAATAATATAATACTTTATGATAGAAAATTGGCATATGGAATATATCAATTTTTGACTCTTACATCCCTAAGAGTTCATACCATGAGATCCATACTTGACTTCATGTCACCCTGGACACAACCTCCCTTCGGAAAGTATTTGTATGTGTCAATAGTAAGGTGAATAGAGAAAGTGTTCATAGTAAGTGGGAGAAGGGCGCATGTCAACTGTTAGGTTGTATGTCCTAAAACTCACAGTTTGTAAACATTAAACATGTTTTATTTTGCAATAAAGATGTTATTGAGGTATATTCAATAAAGTCGTTATTGAATAAGTAAATTGCATTTGTAAGAGTCTAAATCCAATAAACTAAAGAACCTCTTACTATAACATGAATACTTGAACTTTATGTAGAGACACAAAAGTGAATCAAGTTTGAATATATAGCCAAAATGGTCTATAAGTATAGGGATAGGGCTGGGTGTTTTATCCTGGAAACACTATGAATGCAACCCACTTTGTATTTAAGACAAACAATATGATCCTGAATCGTTCATGTAGAGACATGCGAGTGGGGGCATTATATGCAAAAAAAAGTTTGCATAAGACTGGACCATGAAATAGTCACTTTTCTTTATAATATCATTTACTATTAAAACTGATTGTTTCAATTCAATGATCTAAGGTAACTCGATGTTAATCCTGAGCTAACTATGCTCCCATTTATTTGGGAATATCGTTTAATCTTCATGGGTGAGAGTGGCTCAACAACGCCGATTCAATAAGCCTCTCATTTAAGGGATAATACCAGGTAGATAGCTGGGGACATAATCCTGCAAGATAAAGTTCACTCCTACCCGATTTTAGGGTTAATAGATAGGTTGTTCTTTCAAGTACTGGCTCCTAATCTTAAACAAGGGGTCCACCCTCTCTATGATTGAAAGGAACTCAGTTTATTGGTAGAACCATAAACCAATTGTTCATTCTCAATTGTAATTTCGAGCAACCTATGAAGGATCGACTTACTAATCATAGTTAAATCATGTGGACAGAGATATATCTATAGTGAGGAAAATGTAACTACTGGACTTTAGTGGAGTGTCCCAGTAGTTAACGAATGTTGGTTAAAGAGTTTAGCTGGTTAATTTCAAATCGTTGAAGCTCATGATCTGTAGGTCCATTAGGTCCCTCTACTAGTTCATATCGGACTAAACCTTAAAACAGTTTGACGTGTGAGTTTGAAGTGCTCATATTCAAATTAGGGAATAAACATTAAATATATGTGATATATTTAGCAGCGTATCATTCAATTAGGAATTGAATTATAAGGAGAGAGTTGGAGATATATAAATAAGATTTACATATCAAAACTATGAATAAGGATTCATTGGGATTAGTGTTGGATTTAATAATTGAATATTTAATTAAACTAATTAAATTGTTTAATTAATTTATTGAATTAATTTTGAATTAAATGGAATAATCAAAGTTGGACAAAGTCAAATGTTGACTTCACCAAGCTTTAAAGGTCAAAGATCAAAAGCTGACTTCACGAAAAATTCCAAAATTAGTTTTGAATTAAAATTGTATTTAATTAAAATTTGACTGAAGTCAAATATTGACTAATAGTCAAAAGTCAAAATGTTGACTTCACTTAGTTGAAAGATCAAAGAATATTTTCTAGTGGAAAAATCCAACTTTTAGTGAATTCGTGAGTAATTCATTTTACGAAGTGTTGATTCCACAAAATGCCACTTATCTCAATAAATTGAGTGCATTTTGAAGTGTCAAAATTTGGTTAATTCAGTTTTGTATAAATTGTATGTAATTGCTCTATAAATAGGATGCTTTGATGGAGAAATTCTTCTTGGCCATTTGATGAATTTCAAGTTAGTTAAAAAACAAATTCTTCTTGGCAACTTAAAGATTCTAAAAGAGTTTTAGAAATTAAGTTCTCAATTCTCTCTCAACTTTTATACTAAGTTCATCCTACAAAGTCACTCATTGGATCCCACCCTCTAGTTCTAAGGCCGAAGATGTTGGGTTTTATGCCCTAAAACTCGTAGAAATGTTATTAATTAACCATCATCAATAAAGAGTCATGGATCTTAATTCAATAAATGTTATTGCTTGTATTATTGTCTATTTTGTCTTAATAATCCCAAATCCAATAAACTAATACCCAAGGCTATTTTATGAGTCTTGACTATATGTGGAGACGTACAAAGATCAATGTTCAAGATACAATCTAAAGGGTCTATAGTATATGGATAAGACTGGGTACCTTATCCTGGTAACACTATGGATATGACCCACTTTGTATTTGATACAAACATAATGATCCAACGCATTCGTGTAGGTGACACACAAGTTAGGGTATCATATGCAGTGAGTTGGCATAAGACTAGACCGCGAAATAGTATCCACTAGATGTAACACCGTTTAATAGTTAGGTTCCTATTTCAATAAGATGACCTAGGCGACTTAGTCTTAATCCTAAGTATATTATGAACTCCTATTCACAAGGGATTGTCCTTTGATTTGCATGGGTGAGGGTAGCAGTTCGTCGACCCAATATGCCTACCATTTTGAGGACAAGACCAAGTGGGGAGTTAGGAACATAATAATACAAGATGGAACTCACTCCTTCTCTCCTTAAGGGTAAGTAGATGAGTGTTCCCTTAAGTGGTGTCTCTGAGACTTGAACAAAGGGCCCTACCCTCTCGTTGGCCTGAGAGGGGTTTCTATTTATTGGTTGGACCATAAATAGGTTATTCATTAGAGAAGCAATGTACTTAACGAGCTAGAGGTAACCCAAGGGTAAAATAGTAATTTGACCCAATTAAAGTTACAAACACTCGTGAAGGACTAACTTGTTGGTATTGGTCTATATCCATGGATACTAAAATATATCTGTAGTGAGAAGAGTGCAGTTGTGGGTCTTTGGTGAAGTGTACCCGCAGTAAACGAATATTGATTAACTTTATCAATGAGTTTAACCAATTAATCTCATATCGTTGGAGCTTCTGATCTACAGGTCCACCAAATCTCTCATTAGCTCATTAGAGGATATTTAAGAGGGATAATTTGAATTGTACAAATTAATTTGAGGAAATTATATATTAATGTGATTAATGTATCATTAATTATGGATATGATCTATAATCAAATTGGAAAGTAATATTTGAATAAGATTCAAATTAATTAATTCAAGTGAATTAGATTCACAAAGAATTAATTAATGGAGAGGTTTTTCACATATACATGGGAGGTATATGATAATTAAATGTATACATTAGATTGTGTTTAATGTATAAGTAGTTATTTAATTATTGTGCAAATCAAAATTAAATAAGTGTTATTTAACTGTGCAAATTAAATAAGTGTTGTTTAATTGGGCTAATTAATTGACTAAGTGTTATTTAATTAAATTGGCTAATTAATTAAATAAATGTTATTTAATTAGTTATAGAAAATAAAAATATATTGGGAAAGATGTTTGACCATTCTCTATATAAAGACCTCCCCATGGTCCTTTGGGAATGAACTAAATACACAATTCTTGTAGAGAAACTTTGACAATACACAACTCCTTAATGTTATTGTGCAAAATTTTCTCTGAATCTCTCTACTCTCTAGAACCTTATTCTCTTCTCCCTCTTCCAATAGTTGGATACACCTATCCCTCTATTGAAATCTAAGAGAATAACAAGGTAACTCTTGTGGTAGTGTTCGAGATCACTCAAGGAGTTGTTCGTGATTAAGACCGTTTGGAGATTCGTTCGTTGAAATCTTAGAGAGGATTGTTCGTGGCACTTGGGGAATCTACAAAGATAAGAATTGTTCTAATTCTTTCCCCAATGACATGCTAATTTACGTATTTATCCATTCAATTTAGTGTAATGATTTTGTTTAATATAAAAAACGAATCATGGGATACAAGGCATTCTCACACGAGAATGCTTCCGCTGTGGGATTCAATCCCTTTAATGGGTATCAGAGCCAAGTTCCTTGCATCTTCGTTCTTCGTATTTTTCGAAACAAATTGTTTAGAGGTGGGTTCTCATATTCTACATTATCGAATGTTTGAATGGTTGGTCTGCAAAATTGGATGTTTTCGATTTTGACACTAGGTTACTTTTTAATTTGATTAAATTGTAAGGCCTGTTGTATTTTTTTTAGCATTTTAAGTCATGCTTCGAGTCTGTAAGTCCATGTTGATTGATAGCGCAACAGTTGCTGAAGAGATCAGGAAGAAACAAAAGTGTTCGGGGGTAAGTTTGGACCTGAAAACGAGGAGGATTGAAGCAATTCGCCGCATAGCGTTGCAACGCTCTGAATTCTTGACGAGGAGAGGTGGCACGCGCGAAACGTGATGGCTGCAAGTTTTAACCTAATTTGATGTATGTAATTTTAATTTATATATTAATTAGTTATATTAATATAATCATTTAATTTTGTTTTAGGGTGCCAAAATCGGTCCAATTTTTGTTGTTTAATTTAATTATGCATTGTATGTATGTTTTAAATTGTTTATTATTTGAATTCATATTACATATTGTATGTCATATAGATTAAAAAATACCCACTTTAGGATAGACATGTACATGGTTATATTTTTTATATGCATGATAGAATTAGCATACTCATGCATCATAATATAAGTGTTATGTTAGTGTTGTATGATTAATCTAAGCATGCCCATGCATCATACTATATATTAAAATTGTTATAATAAATAGTGGAATGATGTATGTGAATGCTTGAATTTTTTTAGATTTAATTATTTATTAATTTATAAAAAGATAATATTAATGAAATAGATTAAAATCTATAATCTAGATTGCATGCAAACATAGGTTCGAATGATTTAAATGGTTTAAAATTGATCTATGTTATTTCTAATGGGATTAGGAATAGGTTAATCTTTTTAATTTGTTTTAATAGAATTAAAATGAATTTCAATAAAAGATTAAATAAGTGCTCATAAGAGACCTTTGTCTAAGGAAGGTTATGTCTACGAAGGGGTATTTAAGCTGACGGAAATGGAACATCTCCATCTAGGAATCAATCTGGAAGGTTGGTCAAGCTAAAAATGATATCGTTAGTTCAACTTAACCCAATACAAATAAAATTTGTAAAACACGCACAACTACTAATACTAACACGTAATAACAGTGGAAGCACGAGATCGATCCTCAGTGAACCTCTATTAATTGGCAAAATTGACTTTTGAAATTTAAATTGGGGGGAGGAGGTGCTGATTTTTTAGAAACTGAGTACAAGTAAAACAAGAATTGAAATGAATTTTTGGTAATGAGATTAATGAGAGAGAAAGTTAAAAACATATGTAAGAAATTCAATGGAAAAAGGGTTTTGGGGATTTATGTAGATTAACCTAATTCTATCATAGACTTAATTGATTTCATGTAACTCAATTGTTCCATAGTTCATTAAGGCTAAACTTTAATACCCTAATTAGTCAATTAACCCTAAATTAGTTCATAAATACTTCCTTAAGACATTCCACATATTTCTAAATGGCATGCATTTCTTGGGTTTTCTCAACTATAACATTCTTGAAATTAAAAAGACTAAAATCAAGCATGATCAATATGAATGTTCTAAACTAGTAAATCCTTTCAAGAAAATAGGAAAAGAAGTCCAAAATTTCCATCAAAATCACTAGTTCTTACAACTTAATTACAATTATGCTATAAAGCCATGTAATTTTGCATACAAAGATCAATTAAATTTGAGTTGTCAATTCATCTTTAACAGATATTATTGAGATTAAGAGTAAGAACATTCAAGAACATTCAAGAACAACAAATTGCAAGAGGAAAATTAAAGAAAAGTCTCACGAATTGATTAATCTAGCATAATCCCCAAGAAAGAAAACTTACCTACTCATGAAGTAGCAAAATCTTCAAGAAATCCATTGAATCTTGCAAGAAAATGATACAAGAATGAAGAAATTACAGAATTCTCTCTCAAAATTGTGAAAACTGATCTAAAAAATCATAAAAATGATTTCTCTTCAATTTTTGAAAAAAATTATTTTTAATAGATGTAGGTCGCAGCGTTGCAACGCTTGCTTGCGTAAAGGCACACGTGCAAATTTTTATTTTTCCGTCAATGTTCATAGCGTTGCAAAGCTAAAGGAGAGTGTTGCAATGCTGCCCTATTTCTCAGCAATCTGTTGCTTTCTGTTTTCTAGCGTCGTGACAGTGTTGGGCCTTTGTATTTTTCTAGCATGAAAAAATGGTAAATATCTTGATTTCTTCTAATTAAGTGATTTTTAGCTCTTTTTTTGCTCCTTTTAGCTCCAAACTTCTTATAATTGCTCGAAAGTTCTTCCGAGACTATTTTACCTATAAATTTGACATATTAAGCAAGTTAATAGTATAAAATTGAGGAAGTTAACATGTAAAATACAGTTCTTTTCAAGACCTATCAAAGGTGAATTGGGCAAATATTTTATAAGCATGCAATAAGTGATTGATTTTATTAAAAGAGTTTAATAAATGAAATCAAGTATCGTTAAATTATTCGTTATAAGTGTTATATTGAGCAAATTTAAAGGACTTACAAAAATTCATTAGACGAGGTTTTAACTAAGTGTAATAAAATCCTAACAAAATATTAGAATACTTTAATGGGAGGAAGTTGGTATATATGATACATCAAATTTCAGCTCTCACGTCCCTAAGAGTTCACACCATGAGATCCATGCTCGGCTTCGTGTCGCCCTAGGAGTGGCCTCCTTTCGGAGAGTATTTGCACAGGTTAATAACAAGTTGAATGGGGAAAGTATTCATAGTAAGTGAGAGAGGTGCATGTGTCAACGTATCCCACGGTCTCCTCCATTAGATTACACAGTGAGATTCCTATGGTTTGCCTGCGTGTCATCCTAAAGCGACCATCCCCTCGGAGGGCCTCATCATAAGGGTTAGAACAACGTAAGCTCCGACAAGGGATAGGGTTTCTTAGGTTAATCTTCAACATTTGTTTTTCCCTTCGATAGCCTGTTGAAGCGTATCTCTGGGATCCAAAAATGACTGGGTCACACTTATGAGATGAATTAAGTTAGTTAATAAATCCTTGACCGAAACAACGATAGCTAAAAACCATAGGAATAAGAGTTATTCTGGTATTAGTAATTGACTAAGATTGTCTCAATTCAAGGGAGGAATAGCTGATCACCCTTCAGTGGCTATTACTCTAAATCTTTGAAGTATCATTGCAAAAACTAAATTCAAAAGTTTAATTAGGGTTCTTTGATAAAATATGTTTTTGGTAAATTGATTGGATAATTAAGTAATGGGTTATGACAAATATAACTAATAAGGTCAATTGGTTGTTATATGTTTCAGCATGTTTTCCACAATCATATCTTTGCTTAAAAATGAGAAATTAATCGGTGAAAACTATGCGACAAGGAAATCTAACTTGAATACGATTCTAGTTATTGATGATCTACAGTTTGTCTTGACGAAGGAATATCCTCAAGTCCCCGCTCAAAACGCATCTCACATGTTGAAGGATGCTTATGGGCATTGGACGAAGGCTAAGGAAACAACCTGAGTCTTCATCTTGGCAAGTATGCCTGTGTTGGGATTGGTGTCCTAATTCTCCTAGAGTCTCGTAGTTTGTAATATATACACATTGTTATGAATAAAATAAAAGTTATTTTATCTGGCATTTACTCATATCCAATAAACAAAACTTCGTGGTTATCGTATGTAAACTTAAGCATGTATATAAGATATACAAGTGGATCATGCCTTAAGTGATAACCTAAATAGGTTTGTAGTATAAGGATTAAGGTGGGATACCTGATCCTGGTGACACTATGGATAGATGAAGGAACTCTTATTCAAGAGTACCTACGAGCGGTAGTAGATCTTTCCAATTCATTGTGACAGAATCTTCACATATACATTCAAACCTCTTAATATGCATTCATAACGCTAAATTACTGGCATGCTCAAAGGAACAATAAATAAGAAATCGAGAGATCATACCAGATGAAGACTTATTCTTCACAACAAATCTCACTTTCTTTGGAACGGTAAGTTATCGTTCAGTTAATCCCAATCGTCTACCTCGAATAGTCTCCACACGAACAGAAGGAAACAGGGACGACATCACCACTCAAAGCCCTCAGTATTCTCAGAGTAAGAATCCAAAGGGTAAGCTTTGTTCGGATTTGATAGAGGGGAGGAGGAAGAGAGATCGTATACAACGATCAAGCAAGTGAGAGAAAGGCTCGTCTATCATATAGACAAAATGCTTGATCATTTAGGTGAAGTATACGATCGTGTAGGAAAAGGTATGCGATCATCTAAATGATCGTGTAGGAAAAGCTAAGCGATCGTCTATACGATCATTTAGTAAATATCAGACGCTAAACGATCGCTTAGGAAAAGGTAAACGATTGTTTAGTAAATAGCGTGCGCAGGTGTAAGCGTTAAGCGATTGCTCAACACTAACATACAGGTAAGCGATCGTTCAACACTATCATATAGACACTGATTTTACTAAACGATGACACACTTCAACTCTATGTTCGTGCATCCGATGCTTAACATACCGTGAGCTATTTAAGCATCTCAAAGCGATTCTTCAACTTACTCATTCGTTATGAAAACAGAAGAGACGCTGACCTATTATCCCTTAACCGTTCAATTAATAGACAATGAATATAATCACATTATTGTTGGATCGATATGGAAACCCTAGAGGGAGGGTGAATAGGGTTTAATTAAACTTTTTTTCTAAATTAACCCAATTAAACTAATTAATACACTTTTTATAAATAATAAGAAAAATTCAATTTATGCAACGCAAATAAGATAGACAAAAATGTGATAATTTATAATTCTATCAAAATTTTTAGAAATAAATAAGAACAAACTAAAGCATACAATAAATTCTTAAATTAATTGCAAAATAAAAGTGGATGTTAGAGAGAACACCGTAATTTCATATAGTGTGTTGTCGGTCAACTCGAGCATACTTCCACTCCAAGCGTCTCTTGGGAATTTGAAGAATATCTTCCGACTCTTCCCGTTTACACCACGCTCCTTTTACGGGCGTGCAAAGAGCAGAAATCCAGATGTCTATATTATCACGGTTTAGGATCAAACCGGTACAATTGTTGGAAATTTTTTAAGAACAAATATAATCTCACGTAGAGTGGATTTACAAGATTTAAGCAACTCAACAAGTTATCCTACAAAACGAACTAACACTCTCTCAAGAATAAGATGAAAAGATAAAATGGGAAACTTAGAGAGAGCACATGGAACTATTGTAGTGTGATAGTAAGGGATATTAGAATGTTAAATTTGTTTGTTTAAAAGAATTGAGAAGCGGAATTATGGTTATATTTTAAAGATCGGCAACAGAAAATTTTTGAAACCACAATTAATTTGGACCATATTGGGATTTTGGATAACCAATCATAAAATCAATGGTGGAGATTTTATACTTCTAGATTACATTAAACAAATTTACTATATAAATTCATTTTCTTTTGAAATCTATTTATCTTTTGAAATATTAAGCCAAAAAAAAAAAGTACATTATCTTCATAGTTGTAAAACACTAGCCGTGACACTCAAACATGACACTAATATTAAAATTTTTCCCAATTTTCTCTTTTCTCCATTTTAATATTTTATTTTTAAATTCATTCTTTTTAAGTCAATCAAAAAATAAAAAGGCAATTTACCATGGTGTAAAAATAAGAGCACACAACATAATTATTATTGAATTTTTTCCTTTGAAATTCTTTTTAATTTTAATTTTTGTTTAAATCAATCATAAAATCAAAGTCCATCAGTATGTTAATCTCTTTAGTGAATCTCACCATTTACCAATAATGCTGCCCATGTCTACATGCAAATGGTCTGGTTATGCCACGTCATCCACCACGGTATTTTTCTATAGACTGTTTCGGGTACTAATCGTCCTTCGTTTGTAGCTTCCGAATCTTGAGTGAATCACAAGAAGGTGTTGAGATGTTGATTTCCCGAGCTCTATAAACATGGACATATTTAAAACACCATAAGATATTCAGTATTAAATTGAGTTTTTGGTTATCAATCAAAACATTGATTAATTTAATTAAATTAAAATTAAATTAATTTTGAGAATTAAGAGCCAAAAGCCAACAATTTATTTAGTCTTCGTGCCTTATGGACTAATATCATATATTACTATAGTGATTTTCCTACATCTTAGGATAAATAAAATCAGTAACTTATTAATCTCATAATTCCTCATATAATGGGTATCTATAATATATTATTTTACATATCATATTATAATTAGGACTCTAGTTTCTATAATTTATATTAATGGCTCTATTAATGCTGCTTCCTTCTCGTCCATTTTGAACATTTCCAAACTGACCCAAAAAAACTAATTCTCACTTTTTATCCAAGTACCAAAGGATTTTTATTGGGACCTATGGGCTTTTCGAAGTCCACGGCTATGTGAATAACTCGACTAAACTCTCTTAGCACACATATCCTCCATCGCATAACTACCATCAGACTTCACTAAAGCGACCGAGTTAAGCCTCCTTTTCCATCAGATTAGTTTATGATGTCCATTGGATATAACCAATCGAATCCAGTACGATGACCCTTTCCCACAGATGGCTCAGTAAGGTTACAGTTGGGCAATTTCCAATTTTGCCCTTGTAAGTTCAATTTAACTCCTTAAGTACCACTCGATTCCTCAATAACCAAACTTACAATTGCTCTTTCTACTATGTGTGTGAACACCTCTCGCCATGAGATAGAAATGTGTGGTCGCACCATCGATTCAGCCTTCTGGACGATTAGAGATCAAGCCCTTAAGGGAGCAATCTATCTACTTATCCCTGCTTCGGGGAAGGAGTGAACTTCATCTTGTGTAGTTGAGTTCCCAGCTTCCAAATCAGATGAATCCCCAAAGTGGTAGGTTTGAGTCGGCGCTCTGGCCACTTGCACCCATGAAAATTAAAGAACCGCCCTCAATGGTAGGAGATCCCAACTCACTTAGGATTGAGGTCATATTACCTATGGTCATCCTAGTGAAGTGAAGTCTCTGTCATGAATGGAGTTATACGACGAGATGCTAACACTTCATGGTCAGGTCTTATACAAACTCTTTGTATAGGACGCCCCCGTTCGCATGTCCCCCACACGAATGATTAGGATCAGACCATCTGTGACAAGTCACAACATTTGTAATTATTCCACAAAGCGGGCCGCGTCCGTAGCGTTACCAGGATAAGGTTTATCTCTTTTATCCATATACTAAAGACCATTTGGGTTGTCACTTAATACATGATCCACCATTATGTCACTACTGAAGGATCTCATACCGAGAGTTCCATGAACGCGTTCTGTAAATCCCAAACTTAGGTTCCCTAGATAAGCATGTTTAGCCAAAGGAATGTTATATTACATATTTATTAAATAGAAATTCATGTTGGTTATAGGGATTATGAAGGAAAGGAAGGAAAAAATACATCAAAAGAAGAAACTCAATCATTAGTCTGGCTGGAGGCACTAAGTGTATTCTTTGAACTCAGGAAGCGGCAGAAAGATTAAAAAGGGGAGTGAAACTTCAAAAGCATAGTTTTGGCAATTGAAAAGAACAAATTTAGCGAATTCGATGCCATTTGAAAGCTGGGAGAATCTAGTTTTCAAGGTTGTCCTGCTGGAGAAAGATTGCAAGAGGAGAAGAACAAAAGTGGAGAATTTGCAGAAGAGGCAGAACCACGGATTAATCAGAGCTCGAGGTGAATTTTGGAAGTTTTAAGCCAAACTATAAAGAATTTTGTGCTGAAATTTTAAGATAAGAAAGCTAACTCAAATCTAAACAAGTTTGTAGAAGGAAGTTTCTTGAAAAGAGCTCTGGATTTTGAGTAATGAATTTTTGAAGTTATAACAGAGAATTGGTGCATAAGCAGACAGCTGCTTGTGAGGAACAAGCAAGCAGTTCATCGTTTATAAAGGAAATCTCGCTGATTTTGTAAGGAGTATCTCACTCTAGGGGGAAATCTCGCTAGGAATTGAGGTGAGTATCGCTAAGAATTTCACAGGAAAAGTTTGATCTCGCTCTAGAGGATCTCGCTGGTATCGCTCTAGAGGATCTCGCTTGCATCGCTCTAGAGGATCTCGCTTGCATCGCTCTAGGGGATCTCGCTAGCATCGCTCTAGGGGATCTCGTTTGCATCGCTCAGAGGGATCTCACTGACATCGCTCAGGGGGATCTCGTTGACCTCGCTCAGGGGGATCTCGCTGACCTCGCTTAGGGGGATCTTGTCAGTAAAGTTGTCTGTATTGATGGAAGTTTCTTTAATAAATGAATTATTTGAGATATTTTACTAGGAATTCTAAGTAGTTTAATCGGGAATTATATCTTTTCAGGCCAAGAAGAGCTAGGGGAAGCGTATAAACCAATAAGAGCCTGACAAACGGTGAGTGACTCAGTAAACTTAAGGTTTCCAATACTCATGCATATATGATCAAGTAAAGCACAGTGACATTAATGATGTATTTATACTTCCTCAAGCAACAAATGATTGGAGAATAACTTAATGCATGTTTCCCAGCTTGTATGTGTGTAACACAGGCCAAGGTATGTTGTGTAACAATTACAAAAGCTATGTTTCTGATTTTGTTATATACTTCCTAGTGGAAAGCTATGAGAGAATGAGTTCATGTGTAAATGAGTGGCAATGGAACAACTCTTGTGTAAATACTAGGCAATGGAACTCAGTTTGATGTTACAAAATATACATTAGACACCGAAGGACGTTTGAGAAGGTATCTAACCAATTAGGTATCGAAGGACATTTGAGAAGGTACCTGGCCAATTTGATACCGAAGGACATTTGAGAAGGTATCTGGCCAATTTGATACTGAAGGACATATGAGAAGGTATCATAGTAGCTCGATACTGAAGGAAAAATTTGAGAAGGTATCTGAGCGGAAGTACATAAAATATGATGGTACTTAGTGTGGCCACGTGCACGTAGGCAGTTATGAATGAGAGACCGAAGTATAGGTCTCTCGGTCGGTAATAAACGTTTGGGAGCTAGAACGTTTAGGCTCGTTCTCAACTAGGGAATAATAATGTTTAATGATGTCTAAGAGTGGTTTACAACTACATATAGAGACAATTGCTTGAGTTTATTCATTGGTATATTTACGTATTTATAGTGATGCTACGCTTGTTGCTTTACGATTCTATAGTCACTCACTGAGCTTTTAGCTCACAGAATTTTCTGTGTTTTCCCTTTTCAGGTAGCAGTCAGTTTCCTCAAGGTTGATCCTGCTGCTGCTTGCCACCGAAAGACTCGACTTATTAAAAGACTTAGGTTGATAATCTTTTTATGTACACATGTTTTGTGAGGGACCAGGGTTTCTGTAGGAATGTTTGGGCCACCTGTGAATATTTTTCTAAAAGTAATGTCTTGGTTGTATGCTTGTAATTATGTAATCTTCATAAGAACTTAAGGAAGGTTAGCTGTTTGCGTATATTACTAATAAAGATGAATAGATTGGTATCTAGATTAGAAGGTTTGGGTGGTGAGTGTTGGCAGTAGAGCTAGTAGCTACCACGGTCATATCCTCTTCCAAAATAAAAGGGTAATCTGGGAGGAACACTGACCCTACCAATAAGGGCCCGAAGGTTGAGGAGAACCCATCGGGTGGCAAAAAGAAGGTGAATGATCCAGTGGGTCAGGAGACGATGTCCGAGGGAGAGTCTTGTACTCCCCAAGCAAGGGCAGATACACAGCTAGAAGATGTAGTGTTTGATAAGATAGAGCAGAGGTTAGTAGCCAGTATGGGCTCTGCACGAGCCGACTCAGAAAAGAAATATGGTATTGAGAGGTTTAAAGCCTTAGGGGCTGTGACATTTGAAGGTACAACAGATCCAGCTGAAGTTGAGTTGTGGCTGGATGTAGTTGAAAAATGTTTCAATGTTATGAGTTGTCTAGAGGACAGGAAAATGGGATTAGCCACCTTTCTACTACAGAAAGAAGCAGAGAAATGGTGGAAAGTGATATCCGCCAGAAGAACCAGTACAGATGTGATGTTATGGCCTGAGTTCAGGAAGGCCTTTGAAGATAAGTATTACCCCAGCTCGTTTCGGGATGCAAAAAGAGATGAGTTCCTTAGATTAACACAGGGAACGATGTCGGTGGCAGAATATGAGCAGAAATTTATAGAGTTATCACAGTATGCCCTGCTGATTATTGCTGAGGAAAGAGATAGATATAGGAAATTTGAACAAGGTTTGAGGAAAGAAATCAGAACTCCGGTGACGTCTACGGCTAATTGGCTAGACTTTAACCAGTTAGTAGAAACAACAACACGAGTCTAGCGGAGTTTGGCAGATGTTGAGCAGTTGCCAAGAGGCAATGAGGCTGTGGTAAGGCCTAGAGACAGGGGATTTCGATCTCCGGTGGCAACCCAGACTAGTGGAAGCCATTTTAGGGGAACCAATTGGCAGGGATCCAAGAAAAGGAAAATGAGACCCTCGGCCGGTGCAGTTAGTCGGTCAGAGATGCCACGAGTTGGTGAGTCAGTAGCTAGCACAGACAGAAGACCGACATGCCCTAGTTATGGCAAGAGGCATTTTGGGGCATGTTATAGTGGCAAAGGTGCATGTTTCCAATGCGGACAAATATGGCATGTCAAGAGGGACTGTTCCCAGATGAACAGGGATGTTCCAATAGCATAATAGCCGACCTCCCAGACAGTTAACCAACCAAAGAGTGCCGAAAATCGGG